>NC_138551.1:139114484-139478955 GCF_964273705.1 Natrix helvetica
ACCTTTTTTACAATAGGCATTGTTATGGTTTTTCAATCGGCTTACGGTTCATTTTCAACATTCAAATGGTCAAAAAGAATTCCCAGCTCCTGCATAATCTCACACTGGGCTACAACATCCATGACAACTATTTGAACACTTTCCGCACTTCAGATGCCTTGCTGGACATTCTCTCCACTGGAGAAGCCAATGTCCCCAACTACGGCTGTGGAAAGAAGGAGAACCTTCTGGCTCTTATTGATGGAGCCGACAGGGAAATCTCCGTCCAGATATCAACATTAGGAGACACCTACAAAGTCCCACAGGTTTGTGTGCGTTTTTCTCCATCTAGAAAAGTGAGTGGTGGGTGGTGGTGGGTGAGCAATAGATGCAATCATATCTTCTCCATGGAATTCAAGAGCTGCTTTTCTCCATATTAGCAAAAATGTCAATATTTTACCCCATTATGTTCATGTTGAGATTAATCGTAAAAGGCCTGAAGTGCAAGCAATACATTCCCTGAAGAAGACATTCTACCAACTATTTAACTGATAAAAAAATATCCCAAGTGGTTTGGGGCCTCTATTGGCATCTTCATTTTCACACATAAATAATGTCTACCCTATCCAGTCTGATTGAAGTTGGCAGTAGTAGCATTTTATCTATCTAAAATGTGGAATAAAAAGGACTCTAGCAATTATAGGCCCAAAAGACTAGCAGATATTGTGGCTAAAATTTATGCCATGATCCTCTTAGTTAAACTTGAGAAAAATGCATTCCATGCAGAAGAAACAGAAGGTTTTAGGTAGTGAACAGCTATATAGATTTTATAATATATATTGCATGTCAATAATCTAATATTGGTAACAAATTTGTCTTGAAATATCTCATCTATATCAGCGAAGTAAGTTATAGTTATAGTTTATATTTATTTAATTTATAGACCGCCCCCTCTCCCCGTAGGGACTCGGGGCGGTGTACAGACCATTCGTAATCAAAACAATAAAATGACATAAGACATAAGACATGCAACATAAACAACTCACACACACGGTCTGTTATAAAATCCCAAAACCAATTAAATATTAAGAACAATTTTAAAACCCATTAAAACCCTAATATAAAATTTAAAAAGCCATCCAGGAAGGTTTGAATAGATGTTAAATGCAGTTACGATTATGGTTGTAATTAAGCCAGACCTGCTACTCGAAACAGGTGGGTCTTGAGTTTCTTGCGGAAGGAGCGGAGATCAGAGGTGGTTCTAATATCGGGGGGGAGGTCATTCCAGAGGGTTGGGCCCATCACAGAGAAGGCCCTACTCCTACGCACCGCCCGCCTGCACTGTTTAGCGGATGGTACCCGGAGGAGGCCCTCTCTGTGAGAGCGGATTGGTCGCAGGGATGTATGGGGTAGAATGCGATCCCGCAAATAACTAGGTCCCGAGCCATGGAGCGCTTTGAAGATGACAATCAACACCTTGAAACGCACCCGAAAGGCCACAGGTAGCCAGTGCAGCTCGCGCAGGAGAGGTGTTACATGGGAGTACTTAGTACTCCCCATAATTACCCGCGCGGCTGCATTCTGGACCAGCTGGAGCCTTCGGGTGCATCTCAAGGGGAGCCCCATGTAAAACACGGTTTGCTGGCTTTCTAGATGTTAGTGCATTTGTCATAATTAACAGAGAAATATTATGTAGGAAATTGATTGCCCTCAAAATGAAGCTCAGCCTGTTGGCCCTGATCCAGGCTCTTTCTCCAGGTCCTTGTTTGAGAGGGAGGTTGGGGCTCAATGGAGCAATGAGAAGAAAGATTGATACTTACCAAGGAGGAAGGAAAGGATGTATATTTGAACCCTTGTTAATCAGTCTAGATATTGACAACTTACTTCAATGAATGAAGGATCCAAACACAGATCATAAATAAATGTGATTTCTTTCTTTGACAAAAATTACTAAATTAGTGGACCAGCGAAATGCAGTGGACATAGTATACAGTACTTGGATTTTAGAAAGGCTTTGACAAAGTAAACCACCATCTACTTGGTAAGCTAAAAATATGTGGGATAGACAGCATCACCCCCAGATGGACTCAGCCTGTGGTCCTCAATGGAACTACATCTGCATGGAGGGAAACAAGCAGTGGGGGACCCCAAGGTTCCATTTTAGGCCCAGTACTCTTCAACATCTTCATCAATGGTTTGGATGAGGGATAGATGGGGAACTCATCACATTTACAGATGACACTTAACTGACTGGAATAGCCAACAGCCCAGAAGATAGGCTCAAGATCCACTGGATCTAGATAGGCTTGAACCCTGGGCCTATCTAACAAAAGGAAATTCAGTAAAGAGAAAAGTAAAGTCTTACACTGAGGCTAGAAAAACCAAATGTAAAGGTACAGATTAGGTGAAACCTGGCTCAATAGCAGGAACTGTGAAAGGGATCTTGTAATCTTAGAGGACAATCTCTCAAATGGGAGCCACCAATGTGTGGCAGCAGCCAAAAAAAGCCATTGCAATCCTAGGCTGCATCAACAGAAGGATAGAATCCAAATCATGTGAAGTATTGGTAACGCTTTATAAAGCCTTGGTAAAACCACCCTTGGAATAAGTGCATGGATGGAGAACCTTTTCAGCACCAAGTGCTCTTGTCAGGGATGCAATCTGGAAGAGGAGTTGCACAGTGTACATGCCAGTGCGTACATGTGCACCAGGCAGCAACTCTTCCGGTTTCTGGCATGCACCCACATGACAATCATCTGGCTGGTGCGCCTGCGCTCGCAGAAACCCGAAGACCAGCGCTTCCAGTTCCTGGCACTATTGTACACACAGAGGCCCGCTGATTGTTGCACACACATCCCCACCAGAAACCCGGAAGAGCAACGGGCAAGGCTGCGCGTGCCAGGTGACATGGCTCTGTGTTCCACTCAGCCCGAGCTAAGAAGCTGAGACAGAGGGAGGCATTTGCCCCTCCTGGGGCCTCTGTGAATCCCATTTTTGGCTTCCCCAGTCCCCAGAAGTACTGTGCCATCCAAAACCTTTGGTCTTACTTTGCAGCTTCAGTACGTGGGGCTTGCGAAGGTAAGGCCTGCGCTCAGCTGGTGGGTGGGGGCTGGAGGGAGGGAGGGGTGATTCGGGCGGGGCAGCCTCGTGGTCCCACGTGGACCAGATTAATGGCTTCAGTGGCCTATATCTGGCCTGTGGGCCGTAGTTTGAGGACCCCTGGTATAGGGTCTCCTTCTTGAGCAGAGGGTTGGACTAGAAGACCTCAAAGGTCCTTTCCAACCCTTTTATTTTGTTATATGTTCTGTTATAGGTACATATGTTTAGCATGCTAAATATCTATTGGAACATGCTGATTTACACTGTGATATTATCATACTTACACATTGGATTATATACCCTGTGAGGAAGACTTGGGTTCTTTTCTCATAATAATTATATGATAATTAATAAATCAAGTTCAAAAGTTATGGTCTTTGGGAAATGACATCCTAGCCATAGATGGTCAGCCAATAGAGCAAGTAAGACCTTTTCTTACCTGGGGTTGTTTTCTCTCTGAGACTGAATCTTGTCTCCCTCATCATCAAAGGAGCTCAGTTAGATCAAAGACATGAGTGAAAGTGGTGCTTAAAAGAAAACCTCATAGCTCTCCAGCTTCCTCAGCCCCAATAATTGAAGTATATGTGGCCAAGGTTTCCCCCATGTTCTTACATCAATCTGATGTTTGGGGCTTCAGAAAGAAACCACCAGCAGAACCAACCCAATCACAGCCTCTGAGGAGGATCTTGGGGTGGACAAAAGGACTCCAGCTGCTGCCCCTCAGAGCTGATTTGGGAATTTACACAATTTCTACTTTGTCTAAAATCAGAAAATATGGGTATTAGCATAAAATTTAATCTATGGAAACTAACAGACTCTGAAAATTGTGGCTGTTAGAACAGACAAAACTTCAATTAAAGACCAATCTTGGATTCTACTACTGACAAACTGTATTAGGAACTGAGGTCTCCCTGTTTTATGTACAACTGGAGAAGCTAAAAAGATTCCTCCACAAAGAATCTGGGCCTTAGAAGCATTAAAATATGCAACAATCCTCAAAAATTATAGTAGGCCCTTTATTGGAATAGAATACTTCAGTTGGCATTTGCACATGTTAATCTAATTGCAATAAATTGTAGGGGTGAGATACAGTAATATGACTTACATTGTTTATAGTTTTTTAATTTATTTATTATTTTCCACTTTTTAAATACAATCTTGCTAATATTCTGTCTTTAATATTTTAAACAATGTCTAATTAACAAATGATTCTAATGCCTTCATGAGAACAAGATTGGATTTATTAAAATATAATAGTTTGGACTTGATTTGACACCAAATATAACACAGCATTCTTCATTGTGTAAGGTTTTTGAATGCAGCTCAGAATCTGATAAGTCCAGTGAAACTCTGAAGACGAAGCTATGGATTATCAGCTTTTATTTCTGCAGAAAGCAAAAGACTGGATGACCTTTTTGTCCCCCACCTTAACAGAGCAGGCAGAGAGAGAAAAACAGGCATACGCCAAAAACTTTTCCAAACATCTTATAGCTTCCACAGAATTTGATATCACACAAATGTCATGATTTTTGTCAGCACTCTGAAAAAGCGCTGTAGAAGGGAAAAGAAATCCATTTTTTGGAGTATAACTCATAGCTTTGTTAGGGAATGCTGAACACACATTTTAAGGTACAAGCAAGGCTACTTGGCAGATTCCACATTTTACTTTTCACAAGACGTTACTTTGCTAGGCTAAGCTTGGCAATTCGCCTAGAAGTTTTATCTATGCAGTTGGCACCTTAGGTTACAATGGAGCTTCTCTCAACAGCAATTTAACAAAAGCTGAATTAGGTTACACTCTGTGTATGCTCTAATGCTGTGATGGCAAACCTTTTAGAGACCGAATGCCAAAACTGCAACCCAAAACCCACTTATTTATCTCGGTGTGCCAACACGGCAATTTAACCTGAATAATGAGGTTTTAGTTTAGAAAAACAACTCATACATGATTAACGTCTTTTCTCTAAAAAAAAAACCAAAATAACAGCGCTTTCAATGATACAAACACCTTTTTATTGAAAGGTAAACGTTTGCATTTGGCAGGCTTTTCATTAATGTGACTTTTGCTGTTGAATGCAAGCTGATAATTTTTCTAACCTTGACTCATACGTTGTAACTTTGAGAGCAACACATGCAGCACTCAGGTCATCTGTTAGTCCAGGGATGTCAAACTCAATTTCAATGAGGACCCCGTTGTGGTTGACTTCGGAGGCCATGGTGGGCACGGCCAGCTCCCACTGCTGCTTTGCTCACTCTCCTTGGTTGCCCATGGTGTGTGCAGGAGGTTAACGTATGTGGGTCAGAGGGAGGCCCACTCCCTCTCCTTACGAGACCTAGCTTTGTAACCAAAGCATCCTCAATGATAGGATGAGAGACCACCAGGAGAGGTCAGGAGATGGGACAAGGATATGGTAAAAGGCAACAGGGCTGTTGGCGATCAAGCGCTAAGGCAGGATTTACCTCACACCCTCACCCTCTCTCATTATAATCTCCTCCCTTCCCTTCTTTTTCTTTCCCTCTTCATTCTTTCTTCCCCTCTTTCCTTCTTTTTGCTTCCTTGCTCTCTTCTCCTCTTTCCGTCCTTTTCTTTGTCTTTCCTGTCCCTTCTTAGATGCTCCAATGCAAAAGGGGAAACATTCCTTGCCTTGTGATCAAATGCCACTTTTGCTAGTAGTTTGTGGCCACTGAAAAGACTGAGGACAAACCAGGCTCAGTTTATTCCATGCTTGCATTTCATGGGGACAGACTACAGGACAGCAAAACTGTCAAAATGATGGCTCTGGTAGTTGATCAGAGCTCCTCTGTTTTTTATGTACAACAGCTTTAGCATTTAAGAGCAGAGCTAAGTTAGTTGCTTTTTATGAATACATAATGATCTTTGAAAGATCTCTTCTGTAGGGATCCTGCCATGGTCTAATTCAGACTGGAAATATAGCAAAGGAAACTATTTCCCAAATTGCTTTGTCCTTTTTTCCCCACTGGAAACAGCTGTTTGCAACCCACAAGGAGGGGATACTTTCCTAAGAGCTCAGAATTCAAGGATACCAATGTGCCCATGACCACCACCAGATGGATTTGTAACTGGCTGACCAACCGCACTCAACGTGTAGTCCTCAATGGAACTGCATCTACATGGAGGGAGGTATGCAGTGGAGTACCCCAAGGCTCTGTTTTGGGCCCAGTACTCTTCAACATCTTCATCAATGATTTGGATGAGGGAATAAATGGGGAACTCATCAAATTTGCAGATGGCACCAAGCTGGCAGGTATAGCCAACACTCCAGAAGATAGGCTAAAGATACAGAAGGATCTTGACAAACTTGAACATTGGGCACTATCTAATAAAATGAAATTCAATGGTGAAAAGAGTAAGGTTCTACATTTAGGCAACAAAAACAAAATGCACAGGTACAGTATAGGTGGTACCTTGCTCAACTGTAGTAACCGTGAAAGGGGTTTTGGAGTCGTAGTGGACAACCATTTAAATATGAGCCAGTAGTGTGCAGCAGCTGCCAAAAAAGCCAACAAAGTTCTAGGCTGCAAAAACAGAGGGATAGAATCAAGATCACATGAAGTGTTAATACCACTTTATAATGCCTTGGTAAGGCCACAGTTGGAATACTGCACTCAGTTTTGGTTGCCACGATGTAGAAAAGATGTGGAGACTCTAGAAAGAGTGCAGAGAAGAGCAACAAAGATGATTAGGGGACTGGAGACTAAAACATATGAAGAACGGTTGCAGGAACTGGGTATGTCTAGTTTAATGAAAAGAAGGACTAGGGGAGACATGTTAGCAGTGTTCCAATATCTCAGGGGTTGCCACAAAGAAGAGGGAGTCAAACTATTTTCCAAGGCGCCTGAGGCTAGAACAAGAAGCAATGGGTGGAAACTAATCAAGAAGAGAAGCAACTTAGAACTGAGGAGAAACTTCCTGACAGTTAGAACAATTAATCAGTTGTTGGAAGAAATGTCCTTCTGGGTTCGGCTCCAAGTGGGGAAAAAGACACTGGAGACATGGAGGCTGCTTGGAAAGATGGCTTTAATGGTGGACAGGACCGCATGGCTTGAGTCCTGAACAGAAAAGGTGATCACATGCTTCAATGTTGGTGGAGAAGAAGAGAAGGGAAGAGAAGATAAGAGAGGAGCCTTGCAGGACTTTTTATAATCTGTTCTGCCCCACCTATCTGTTTCCTGTTCCTGTGTAAGAAATGTATTCTGATTGGTTGCCAGACTCCCATGGGCCCGTGCAAGGGCAACCCTCTAGGCTGAGTTTGAATCCAGGTTTGATTGAGTTTAGATGCCATGTGGTCAGTTGAGTAAAGGCTTATTATCCTGCCTTAATCCCATCACTCTGGAGTTGAAGAGGAGTAAAGTGGAGTAGCTTGGCCTTCTTAATGGCCCATTGACAAAGTGGGGATGGGCTGGAAGCTGCAGGAATTTACTTTGTGTTTAAAATGTGTTTCTCCCTTTTTCAGATCCAGGAAAATATAATATTCTGCCTTATCAATATTTCCTAGGATATTTCATTTTTCTGGGAGAGGGCTGGGTGATAACTTCCTACACAGTGGAACAGCTTGCCTCCAGAAGTTGTGAATGCCCCAACACTGGAAGTCTTTAAGAAGATGTTGGATAGCCATTTGTCTGAAACGGTATAGGGTTTCCTGCCTGGGCAAGGGGTTGGACTAGAAGACCTCCAAGGTCCCTTCCAACTCTGCTATTGTATTATATCTCAGGGTGGGGAAGGCCATGGGGGTCCTAGTGATAGAAGAGACCCTCAAGGCCTCCCCAACACACTAAGATACCTCCTGCTTCTCCCTCCCTTCCTGCAACAAGGACTCACTTACTTTCCAAACCTCTGTCTCCTCTCTTGTTTCTCGGCTTCTTTGCCTTTGAAGAAGGGAGAGGAGAGTTGGCTGGGAAATGCTTTTTGTGCCGAGAATGGATGCTCCTGGGTGCTATAATATTGTGCAGATTCAGGCACCCATCTTCTTTTGCACAGTCAGGGATCCAGAAACTTTCATTCTCGGGGGTGGGTGGGTGGGGAAAGTGGTTACCTGCAGGTCTCCTGCTCCTTCCCCCCCCCCCAACTACTTTCCACTTAGCTACTTAATGAGGCTTCTTTGTCTCAAGGAGCAGCAAATGGGGCCAGACAGAGACAGGCAATCCAAGTGTGTTTGGCAGAGAAAGCATACTTCAGCCAAGGCACCCAAACTGCTGCCAATGGTGTGGGCGACAGCTGAGCATCCAAATGGGGCCAGACAGAGACAGGGAGGGTAAGAGAGTAATCTGCGTGTGTGTGTGTGTGTCAGAGAAAGCGTGCTTCAGCCAGGGCACCCAAACTGGTGTGGCCGACACCTGAGCAGGGAGGCAGGGTGTGTGTGTGTACTTTCATCCCCATTCAAGCAGGGCCTCTTATTTCCTCCCCAGCACAGTCGGGGCATGAAGTTTGCTGCCACCTAAGCACCATGATTGCCCCCTCCCCAGCCAGCCAGCCAGCCCCACCTGACCTGCTCCCTGCCGGCTCTTGCAAAGCCTCGCCATTCTCCTCCTCCTCTTCTTCTCCATGTCGTCCTCCTCCTCCGCCCAAGTGGCAGTGGGTTCCACAGGACAGGTTTTCATTTCTGCCCTGGGGCAGAAAACTCTGGTGGGCTGGAAGTGAGTGTGAATGGCCTGGCTCTCCAGTGCTTCCTGGGTCAGTTGGAGGCTTCCTTCAGCCTTCAAACAGTTGCAGGGCTTGTCTGGGGTTTTTTGCTTCCAGGTTGGTGCAGGAGGCTTTCCGGGGCCAAAATGGGGGAAAAAAACCCCTGTGCTTTCTGCACCCCATTTTGACCCTGGAAAGCCTCCTGTACCAACCTGGAAGCAAAAAAATAAAAAATGAAACCCCTGCAACTATTTGACGGCTGAAGGAAGCCTCCAACTGAGTGAGAAAGCACTGGAGGCCCAGACCATTCACTTCCAGCCCAGTGGAGTTTCCTGCACAATGTGAGCACACACACACACACAGACACACAGACACACAGCATACTCATGCATCCCTCGCCCTGACCCTTGGCAATTGTAAAACCCACCACTGTTAGCAACCCACAAGGAGGGGATACTTTCCTAAGAGCTCACAATTCGGGAATAACGGGGGAAAAAACCCTGTCCTCTCTGCACCCCATTTTGGCCCTGGAAAGCCTCCTGCACCAACCTGGAAGCAAAAAATAAAAAATAAAACCCCTGCAACTGTTTGAAGGCTTAAGGAAGCCCCCAACTCAGCCAGGAAGCACTGTGGGGGGCGGGGAGGCCATCCACATTCACTTCCAGCCCGTCGGAGTCTCCTGTGCAATGTGAGCGCCCCCCCCCCACTGCATACTCACGCGTCCCCCTTCCTGGCCCTCCACAAAGGCCCGAAAATCTGCTGGCCGGCAGGAGGTGCGTCTACATGTGGATGCTAGTGGAGCTGGGCTGGGGCGGCTTGCATGCCAGGAGAGGACGCTCTGCATGCCACAGGTTCCCCATCACGGCTCTAATCCTTTCAATTCTTTTTTCAGATCAATCATTTAACAGCTTCAGAGGCTCTGAGTGATAAAAGTCGATTCCCCTTTTTCCACCAGATGCTCCCCAAAGAAGAATTCCAGTACCCAGCAATTGTCCAGCTGCTCCTCCACTTCAGATGGACCCTGATTGGCCTCTTTGCTTCAGACACAGAAAAGGGAGAGAAATTCATGAGGATTTTCCCTCCTGTGCTTGTCAGGAATGGAATTTGTGTGGTTATATCACAACTGTTCTCAACAACTGGACATAAAGCAGCCCTCAGGGATTCCCTCTCTAAGTGGAGACAAGTCAACATCTTTGTTCACTTCATAGAATTTGATTCCATTTGGGACAGAATTCTTCCTTTCCATTTAACACTTATGCGTCTCCCAGGACACATTGAAGGGAAAGTCTGGATCTTCACAAGTTTTGTAGCATATCAAATAAACAAGCGCAGACTTCTCAAATACATCCATAGTATTTGGAAGTTTGGTTATCAGGGAAAAGAAAGGGCAAAAGATTCTTCCTTTAAACCCTATTTCTTTGTGGAAGTAAAGTTTCAAGATCATTATTTTCATTGTTCTCTTTCAAAGAATGTCTTTTCTATCAAAGGCCGCAGAAGATGCACCCAGAAAGCCCCACTGGAAACCCAATGGAAATGGGACAGAATAGTGATCCCAAATGACTACCACCGTTACAGTCTCATAAAGACTCTGGCCCAGGCCCTGAATGCTGCATATTCCTCCAGATCGAGGAGGGGAAGGAAGGAGGATGAAAAGATCTTGGGGTCTCCAAGGCTGCAGCCATGGCAGGTATGGGGGTCCCGATATGGATCCATTAATCTTAAATCCTTTCGAGAAGGAATCCAGAGGAGAAGGAGGGGAACCATCTCAACAGATCTGGCCAATTTAATTACTCAGGGAAATCAAATAGAAAGACGAGATAGGCAGCATTAACTAACAGCCAGCAAAGAAGCAGCTGGAACCTCCCCAGCGATGCTCCGTGTGAGGGAGGGAGGCTGTCTCCGGATGACCAGGGGTCTCGGTCACAACGGCTGCTTCCGTCTTGTCCAAAGGCTGACAGAAAATGGAGTCTGGCTTCAGACCTTATAGTGAGGCTTATCTGCCCCCGGCCACTAGGTGGGGCTAGAGCAACAACAGCACAACAGTTACTGTATTTTGGGGAATATAAGATGCTCCTTTTTCCCTCAAAAAAGAGGCTGAAAATCTGGGTGCGTCTTATACATCAAATACAGCATTTTTTGCCTCCCAAAGCCCCGCCCCCTTCACCAAAATGGCCGTGCATACCCTTATGGAGGCTTTCAGAGAGCTCCTGGGGGCTGGGGAGGGCAGTAATCAGCAAAAAGTGGACCATTTTTGCCTGCCCCCCAACCCCCAGCAGCACTCTATAAGCCTCCAGAAGGCTATGCATGCAATTTTTTGGACAAAAAAAGGCTTGCTTTTGGGAAAAACGGGCCATTTTTTGCTCATTTTTGCCCCTCCCCAACAGGAGCACTTTGCAAGCCCCCCCCCAAGGCTATTCATGACTTTTTTAAAGGGGAGGGGGAGTTTTCACAAAAACAGGTTGTTTTGGGGAGGTTTGCAGAGTGTAAAAAGTTTGTTTTTCCCTCTTGGAAAGCTCTTTAACTGGTTGATGAGAATTACATTGATCAAGTGCTGTGCCAGCAGAAACAAAGTCTTAGGTGCTGCAGATTGTTATGTCCTCGACATACGACCTGGCAGCCGGCAACAGCCAAGCCGTGCCTGATCGGCTAAGACGCGGCTTGGCTGAGCACGGGCTGTCGGGCTGTTCCTATTGGCTGCCCTGCTTGACAGCTCCGTATAAATAGCTGTCAAGCAGGGAAGGTGCTGAATCTGCTACATATAGTTCTGACTGTGTTTGTTGAAATAAACCGCATTGAATCACCTCAGAAGTGTCTCGCCTCATTCCTTCGTCCAATCCACAAAACTGATTCTGAGGCCACGGACAACCACCTCAGAGCGTAGCAACGAGACGAGGACAATTTCCTAACAGTTTTTTTTCTTTCTCTCACGCAACGCTACCATGGCGTCTATGCCACATTTCGCTCCATTTGGAACCACCAGTGAATTGTGGGCTGGGTTCCTGGAGCGATTCAAATGTTTTTTAATCGCAAACGGGAACCGCAACCTGCCTGCTGACCAAAGGTGCAGTTTCTTCCTGAGTTGGGCACCCATGTTAAATTCCGCCAGGGCTCTCGCTGCACCATTACCTGTCCGCACACTTGACTGGGACACCTTGATTGCCAAACTTAAAAATCATTACGCGCCTACTCCTTCATGGATCGCCCGACGCTACGTGTTCCGCCAATGTGTCCAGAAGGCAGAGGAATCGATCAGCCAGTTCCTCCAGTCCCTGAGGACCGCGGCGATCCAATGCTAGTTCACCGATCTCGATGAACAGTTAGTGGAGCAGTTCATGTGCGGCGTCAGGGAACCCCACCTGAAGCGGCGATTTCTGGCACGGGCGGAGATAACCCTCTAGCAAGCGGTGGAAGAGGCCAGAGCCGCTGAACTATCTGACCAGTCTACGGCGGAAATGTTCAGATACCAGCCGCCACCTCCGCCCAACCACACCAATTTAATCAACGAGCTCGTGCCCAACATCTTCTTAAAGACTTGCAGTGTTGGGGCATTCACAACTTCTGGAGGCAAGCTCTTCCACTGATTAATTGTTCTAACTGTCAGGAAGTTTTTCCTCAGTTTTAAGTTGCTTCTCTCCTTGATTAGTTTCCACCCATTGCTTCTTGTTCTGCCCCCAGGTGCCTTGGAAAATAGTTTGACTCCCTCTTCTTTGTGGCAACCCCTGAGATATTGGAACACTGCTATCATGTCTCATCTGGTCCTTCTTTCTATTAAACTAGACATACCCAGTTCCTCTTTATCCCTTTATCTACCTCCCTGCCTCCCTACTAACTACTCTTTCTCTCTCTCCCTCCCTCCCTCCCTCCCTACTGTATTTCTCCCTCTTTCTTTTCCTCTACCTACCTACCTACTTTTTAAAAAAATGCCTCTTCAAAACCTTGGTGCGTCTTATACTCCGGTGCATCTTATACTCCGAAAAATACGGTACATGTTGTGGCATGACAACCTTTATAAATTAGGAGGAGACCCTGAGACCATCTAGCCCAACCCCTCCTCTCTGCAGGAATCCCAGTTCAAGCTTTTCTGACTGATGGCTGCTCAGTCTCTGCTCTCAGACGATCCACGAAGAGGAGACTGAACTTCTCTGCTTTACTGGCTCAGCTCTAAAACAGCTCATCCTTTTATCATATTTTTTCTCTCATTCAGTTAAAATCTCCCCTCTTGTAACTGAATTCACTTTTTCCATGTCTGACACTCTGGAATAATAGTGAGCAGATCTTACACTCGTGTGTAACAGGAGTCAGTTATTGGAAGAGGGTTGTATCCAGTGGTGGGATTTAAATCTTTTTACTACTGGTAATGTGGGCAAGGCTTGGTGGTCTTGTGACTGGGTGGGTGTGGCTTGGTGGTCATGTGACTGGTTGGGCATGGCTTGGTGGTCATGTAACTGGGTGGGCGTGGCTTGGTGGTCATGTGATTGGGCGGGTGTAGCCAACTTGACATCACTCACATCAAGGGGTAGCTTACCTGGCCTCTCCTTGCCTCAACAAGATACAATTTCCCTGTCTATTTATTTACTACTACTGAACATCCAAAATACACAATTGAATCTTATGTATATATGCCATATGTGTACATACATATTACAAGGTATAGTGTATGTATAGGCACACAAAAAGATACATTATTTACTTTATACACTGTATGTGTAGGTACACATACACACACACACAGAGCTCTTGTAAAACTACACACATTCAACCTCACTTACTGCATTTGGAAAAACACCCCCAGAGTCCACTTTCTGCCACACATTTAACTTTAACTTCTGCACATTTGAACATTACACAGGCCTTCAGATGTTCTTCCCTAGCCTGCACATGACTGTTAGAGCCAGGAGATGTCATGGATTGAGTAAAATGTGGCAAAGCTCATTTAACAACGCTCTTGCTTAGCAACCAAAATGTTGGGCTCAATTGTCATAAGTCAAAGACTATCTCTGCCTTCCTCTGCATGGCAGCCTTGTCCTAGTAAACTCCTTCCCTTTTCTGGCAATTTTCCTCTCTGTTAGAGGCACCAAAATAGTCCTGTGGATATAAGGTCTCCTGCTGGAGCAGGGGGTTTGACTAGATGACCTCCGAGATCCCTTCCAATCCTAGATTGCTGTGCTGTTTCAAAGAGTCTTCCTTCCTCTCTTCTTTTTTCTCTCCCTCCCTCCCTCCCTCCATGTATGTATATATACATCCATCCACCCATCTATATCTTATTCACTTTCTTTCCCTCCCTCCCTCTCTCTCTTTCTTTCTTTACCTTTTATTTCTTTTTTCTTTTCTTTCTTGTTTCTCCCTTCTCTTTCTTTCTCTCCCTTTCACCCTCTTTCTTTCTTTCTTTCTTTCTTTCTTTCTTTCTTTCTTTCTTTCTTTCTTTCTTTCTTTTTTCTTTCTCTTTGTATCCCTTCCTTTCCTCCATTCAAAGCTAGGAGATCCACCTGAAACAAAAACTCATTTGGATGAAACCGGCCATTACATACTCACTCACTCTCTCTCTCTCTCTCTCTCTCTCTCTCTCTCTCTCTCTCTCTCTCTCTCTCTCTCTCTCTCTCTCTCTCTCTCTCTCTCTCTCTCTCTCCCTTCCTCCCTCCCTCCAACAAGCTCTGCGCCTCGCCTCATTGTTTGCTTTTAGCGGCAGGCCGATCGCCAAAGTCCTTTCCAAGGGTGCTCTGGGGATCCCTCCCAAAAAACCCCAGGTTGCTTCTGGAGGGGGCAGGCAGATGGGCAGCATTCCCCCCTCCCTGGGCGCCTGCAGCATCGGAGCCTGCAGCAACTCCCGGCCCTTGCACAGCAAAGGCAATGAACAACTTCTCACTCGCCAGAAGATTTTCTTTACTGTGGAAGGACCCAGAGTTACTCCAAGGCTGCAGGCACCCAGGGAGGGGGGGAAAGCTGTCCGTCTTCCCTCTCCCAAAGCAACCTCAGAGGTTTTCAGCTCCTCTGCAGAGGCATTTTTTTTAAAGAAAACCCCCCAAAAGCCACAAGATCCGGAGCTGCCAGTCTCCAGTAAGATGTGCATCTTGTGGCCTGGCCCAGCCCATTCCCTGCCCCACCTGCCACCCCCAAATTGCACCTCATTGTGAGCGTCTCTCAGCCATTGTGTTCAGGGAAAAACCTTGCACAGTAAAAAAAAACTTCCCAAGAGTTCGAGAAATTGTTAATTACCTCACACTCACAAGAAGGTTTTCTTTACTGTGCAAGGTTTTTCCCTGAACACAACGGCTGAGAGACGCCTGCAGTGGGGTGCAATTTGGGCCCACCCCTCACCCCAAGGCAAGGCCCATCAACTCAATAAGATTCAATAAGCCAGGGGTTGCTCCCTCGACTGGCTCCACCAAAGATCCCCTTCATCCTTTTTGAGTCGGTCCGCTTTGCCACCCGGTGAACAACTGAGCCAAACCACTCCTGCCCAGCGGCATCCCCAAACTCCCCATGCCCGACCGTTAAGCCAACTGATGGTTATGCAACCGGAGCCAACTGGGCACAAAGCTGGGTTGACAATGAGCCTCCGAGCTCTCCCTCCTGCCTGCTTACCCAGCGCTCGCTTGTCTCTGTGTGAGAGAGATAGAGAGAGAGAAAGAGCGAAAGAGAGGGTGGGGGGAGAAAAAAGAAAAAGAGAGTGAGAGTGAGGAATCAGAAGCTTTTCAACCTTGTGGGCCTCTCCCCATTTCCTCTGGATCTCCCTCCCTCTTCCCCAAGTTTTTCTTTCCTCCCATCCATTCTCTCCCCCATTCCTGAGAGCAAGGAGGCACTGCTTTGCCTGGGAGTTTTCTGGGCTCTGGAAGGGGGTGGGTGGGTGTTGGGTTTCCCAGAACCTTTTTGGGAGAAGCATCATTCTGAACTCTGCATTGGGGTGTGTGTGCGTGGGGTGTCCACTGAGGGGCTTTTAGCCGGAGGTGCCTCTGGCCAGGGGGGAAATTGGAGTGGCTCGGGTGAGCCAGGTGAGACGATTGAAATCTGTTGGCTGAGCTGGTCAATCCCCCCCCCTGGCCGAACTTTCCTCACTCTGGTCACCCCAGAGCTGCTGCAGTCTCTCCCCCAACACGCTGCCCAGTTATGGGCCCAACTTGCTCTTTGCAATATTCGGGGGGGGGGGGGGTCCCTCTGTTTGGGGGTAGAATTTGGTTGCAGAAACACGAAGTGGGCAGCCTTGGAGGGCCTGTTCACCCTTCCCCTTTTCCTCTCAGCCCTGCAAACCAGAAATCTCCCCCCCCCTCCAAGCAGCAACTGAGACTGTGCAGGGGGGAGGAGGGGGGCAGGAGAAGAAGATCTGAAAGATCCCAATTCTTCAGCAAGAGGAGTTTCTGCAATGGGGAGGGGGAGGGGGTAGCCCCAGCTTCCAAATGCCTTTTAGCCATAATTGCCATCAGAGCAGATGTTGGGGAGGGGGTCAAGGAGGAAAGGGGTCCCCTGACTCTCCCTCAGACCCGAAGGAAGGAAGGAAGGATGGATGGAGGGAGGGAGGGAGGGAGGGAGGGAGGGAAGGAAGGGAGGGAGGGAGGATGGAAGGAAGGGAAGGGGAAGGGAGGGATGGGAAAGAAAATGGAAAAGAAGGAAAGGATGAAAAACGGAGGGAATGGGAAGAGAAGGAAAAAGGAAAAGAGAATGGAAAGGAAAGAGGGAAAAGGTGAAGAATGGCCGTTGCTGGAGTGGTCGGGAGCAGCCTGAGGTGGGCATTTGGGAGCAGACCAAGACGAACAGGAGGCCACGGCAAAAACAGGCAAACAGGCTGGGCTGCGTGGCCACGTGGTCGAGGCAAGGGAGCCAAAGAGCAGCTGCAACTATTACTCTAAGGCCCCAGCCAAGGCGTGCGAGGCAAGTAGCGGTGGGGTAGGGTGTGGCCAGGCAGAATTTTTACTATCAGTTCATTCAAACCGGGCCGGACCGTCTGAATCCCACCACTGGCTGTATCCTCCCTTCTCCAACCGAGTGATTGTTTCAATTGGAAAGGGGGCTCAAAGACTCCTCTTGATCTTCAGCTCTTCTCCTTCTTGTCTTTCCTCAAGGCTAAGAGCAGCTCCTTTGATCTCTTCCTTGGCTTCCTTGTCCTTCCCTGAAGTTCAGGTAGATTTTGTGCAAATTCTCCTCCACGTGTGATGCCTGCAAGGGGACCTGGTCCTTGAGTTGGGGTCTCCCCAAACCAGAACATTCACTTCCTCAGATTCCTATGGCTGCATTTGCCTTCTTTCCATGAACATCTCCCGGCTGACTCAGACTCTGTTTCCAGTTAACTCTGATTTTGAGATCATTTTCACAAACATACATATCAAATTTGGTATCCTTCATGTTTCTTCCAGTCCATCATTCATGTTCTTATATGAGGCTCGATTGTGAGTCAAGTCCTAGTAGATAAAAATCAGATACATTTCTACTGCTTTTTACTTATGAACCCTTCTCTGTGTGCTAATCATAAATATTGTTTCTGGAAACTTGATTTTCCTCTTATAAAATTTTATTTTATTCAAAAAGGTAAAATATAAGTTTTGGAAAATAAAACTATTACAAAGACAAAACAAAACTAGATAAAACATTAAAAACAGACAAAGACATGCATATTGTCTCCCCAATTGAATACAATGCAGCAATAATAGTTTCTCCCACTTGCAAAATAGGCCCACAATTATAAACTATATATCTATTGGACTTGTCATCTATCTGCTGTAGATAAAAAAAACATGTTAACAGGCAATCCAACAATAAAGTCAAATTTCAAAACTTCAAAATTGTCTGTTATCTGCTATTGTATTTAACTCACAGAAAATTTCTACCACAGACCAACACAAACATTACCTCTGACCCATCCATAATCTGTCCAGGGTTAAACATCTTTGATTCTTATAATAAAAATACATTTCCTTAAAATTTTAATTAGGATCTTTCCCAACAACTGCTTTCCATCCCCCAAAGTTATAGGATGTCCTGTAAATGGAAAAACAACAGCTCTTAAGACTTGTTTTCCAGTTAAATATGGCAAGTCCATACCCCAATCTCCCGCAGTCTTCTTGAAAGAATCCATTTCATCAGTCATCCGTTCTCTCCACTTTGAGTCTTCAGGGTCCATGGCCTCTCCAGCCATCTCCAAGCAGCCTGCCTTCAAACCAGACTCCTCCTTCAGGGATGCCAGCAGCAAGTTAAGCTCCAGTCCATCCATCCAATCCATCTGATTCAACAATTGTTGCTTGCTTCTGATTATCACCTTTAAGTTGATTTAAAACCATTGTTATTTTATCAAACTTTTAATATGAAGTTTCAAATAAGGCTTCTAAGTTGAAAGACTTTATATTCTTTAAATCACATCAAATTAGCTTACTCTAAGATCATATTAATTACCGTATTAATGACAACATAGAATAATTGATGACCAAAGGCAAATTTGTATCCATCACTTTTAGGTTTCATAAGAAAGATTAAAAAGGGTTAAAAATAATTTGAGTATCATTTTGAAGACAGTTTTTATCCACTTAGTTATCATACCATCAACCCCTCAGGTTTCTAATCCTATCGCAAAATTATTTCTGAGTCCTTTACTGAAATCCAGTTCTATCACCAGAGTTCCCATAATCTATTTAGGAAGTGTAATGATGTGTGAGAATGATTTTTGGGATGAGGGGAAGAGAGGCTGCCTAGGGAAGGATCAGATAAGAGGAGAGAATCCTGCAGCTGCATAATGGGAGAGAAAGAAACTCAGGATCCTCACTAACTTTTCAGACTGAGAAAAGAGCTGGTGGGAGATTTGTTCTTTCAGATCTGCAAAAAAAAAATTAATGTCGTATTACAATCAAGTAGAATTAGCACATTTAGAGATGTTTTCCATCAGGATGACCAGGGAGAAGATTAGCCTGACAACTTTCTTCTTGATCAACCCATGCTTTCTGGGAAACCTGTTGTTTTCAAAGAGTTTATGGATCACCTTTTTTTTCTCTGTTCATTTTATTTGCCATTTGCTCTAGAATGTTCCCTAAAATTGACCAATTGTGTCGATTATATTTTCTTTATATTTTGTCACTAAATGATTGACAATTTTTTCTCAAACTTTTTCATTCACTTATGAAGATAATGGCAGTATTTGTCTCCTATTTAACATATTTGGAGATTAGACAATTGTAGAAGAAAGATTCAATGTGGGATAAGAAACAAAGTTTTCTGCTTTTCAAATTCCTGGATTTGCCTTTTCTAGTTTCATCCGTTTCTGAAGAAGAATGAATTTTGGAATATTTCTGAGAAAAAACTATACTTCGACCAAAATGGAGAGATGACAGCAGATGTTGGCATTCACGGCTTCTTGGTTCTCCCCAATGAGCATCCCAGGAAAGAGATTCTGGCGTATTTTATAAGACAGAGACTTTCTATCAAACAAGATGCTCTTTCAGGGCTAAAGTTGCTCAATAAGGTGAGATAAATTTTGGTGTCTTTTCTCCGTTTTCCAAAGCCTGAGGTCCCATTTCAAGTGGGCAAAGCCTAGAGTCTCCAGGGTGGTTGGCATCCCATGCCAGTTGGTGTCATCTAATGGAAGTTCTTCGACAGATGGGACCTAAGTGGAGGGGCTTTGCCATGTTTTATGGAACCCTTTCACGATCTTACTGGTCAGAGGTTTCTTTCTTCATCAGAGTTTTATTTTTTATTGAATAATCTAATGGAATAGAAATTTCCTAAATCTTTCACAATAAATTTTATTCTCAGTTTTAATATGAATCATATGTAAATCTTTTTTCAATTCCATCTCTGCTGACTTTATTAAGTAGAAAAGTAGTTTATTGTAATGTTAAATGCCAAAAGCAAAAGGAAGGAACTAAATGAAGAATCTGCAAGTAGTTAGTTATACCTCCTGCATCTTCTTAGAAGAAGTCAAATATTTCATATTTACTTACATGAAGACCAGAGGCTATTTGGCTAATGTTAGTGTCTACCTCTATTTTCCATGAATGTTGACTACTAACACATTTTCTTTGGCATTCCTCATTTTTCTGCTCAGTCCGTGCCTCAGTCCAATTGTGCAGAAAATTGTCATCCTGGATTTGTCAAGAGGGCTCGAGAAGGAGAGCCAGTTTGCTGCTATGACTGCGTTCCTTGTCCAAAGGGGACCTTCTCCACTCAGGAAGGTGGGTCACACTGAGGAAAATGGGAGGCTTTGTGGAACTGGATCCATCCAGAACATTTTCATGAAAGTGCAAGTTAAAAGACACAAGCTCAGCTTTTTAAATTTTTAACATGCACAATTTCTTAACTAAAAGGAAGTAAATCAAAAAGTCTTTGAAGGAGGGGCTGGGAGGAGATGGGAGGAGGGGGTGGCAGACTGGGCAAGCTTTACTAATAGCAGAGGAAACATCTCTCCTGCTTTCTAGTCTGGATATGTGCTGCTAAGTTCACCTTTCTAGGAAGATCTGAATTCTTTGAAACTTGATGAATTGTTTTAGGTCCAACTTCTGAAAGACCCTGCAATTCACTGTATATTGGATCCCCCCCTTGAGGATCACTGAAAAGGTGTCACTGGTCCATAATGTGGTGCTGTGGATAGTTATGGGGGCAACTCATTTCACAAATATTCTGCCAGTCATGTAGATCAATCAATCAATCAATCAATCAGAGTAGAGCTGGAAAGGACCTTGGAGGTCTTCTAGTGCTACCCCCTGCTCAAGCGGGAGACATGATACCATTTCAGACAAGTGATGTTCCAGTCTCTTCTTAAAAAACATCCAATGTTGAAGCACCCATAACTTCTGGAGGCCAGGTGTTCCACTGGTTAATTGTTGTCACTGTTAGGAAATTTCTCCTGAATTCCATATAGCTTCCAGATGTTACAAGATACTGTAGGTATCCTCTAAGTCCAGTATATTAATTGCCATGTGGCAGGACTCTAAATATTTGTATGAAAAGATGATCTGATTCATTATTAATCTGTAATAATGTAGCTTCCTATGAATTACATTACACCAGAAATAATTCACACCCTAGGACAGTGATGATGAACCTTTTTTTAACAGAATTGCACGCATGTGCGCTATTGCATGCACCTGCGTGCCCACTCAATTTCCCACCCAACTGCGCATGTGTACGTGACCCCCGCGCATGCGCATGCAACCACTCCCCAGGCTCCGGAGGCTTTCCTGAAGCCAGGGGAAGGCGCAAGCTGCCTCCCCTGCCCCCCTAGAGGCCCTCTGGAAGTCAGAAACGAATCGGTTCCGAACTTCCAGTTGGCCAGTTGGGGCTGTTTTTTGCCCTCTCCAGCCTTCGGAGGCTTTCTTGAAGCCATGTGCGAGTTCTGGTGGGCTGGAGGAGGCTGTTTCTACTTCAGGAGATGGTGCTTGTGAGCCTCGGGGCTCCTGGGCAGCCCATGTGCGCAGGGCACTAGGCTGACTCCGGTTGCAAAATGTCAGAAAATTCCCCATTTTGCAAGGCGGCTCTCAA
This sequence comes from Natrix helvetica, assembly GCF_964273705.1. Classification (NCBI taxonomy): domain Eukaryota; kingdom Metazoa; phylum Chordata; class Lepidosauria; order Squamata; family Natricidae; genus Natrix; species Natrix helvetica. The sequence continues at coordinate 139,135,657 of NC_138551.1, forward strand.
AGAGAATGAAGCGGGCGCAGGTGCTTCTTCCATTCTTACAATGAGTAGTAAGGGAAGTGAGCGCCGGCCAATATCCCTGCCTCCTTCCTCCGAGAGCTCGCACAGCAGCATGCGGTGTGTGTGTGGGTGGGTGTAAGGGAGGCTGGCAAAGAAGCCTTAGTTTTCCCACTGCCGCGGCTCTCGGGGGAAGGAGGCAGGGATACTGGCCGGCGCTCGCTCGCCTCGTGTGGCAGCAAGCGACGTGTGTGTGTGTGTGTGTAAGGGAGGCTACCAAAGAAGCCTCGGGAAGCGAGTGCCCACCAGTATCCCTGCCTCCTTCCTCCGAGACCTCGCAAGGCAGCGGTCACACACACACACACACACACACACACACACACACACACACACCAACGCGCGAGGGAGAGGCTGGCGAAGAAGCCTTGGATTCCCCATTGCAGCGGTTCTCAGGGGAAGGAGGCAAGGGTAGTGGCCGGCTTCTTCCCAAGGCTTCTTTGCTAGCTGCCCTTACACACACACACACACACACACACACACACACACACACACACACAAACACTGCCCTGCAAGGGAGAGGCTGGCGAAGAAGCCTTGGATTCCCCACTGTCGCGGCTCTCGGGATAAGGAGGCAGGGATATTGGCCGGCGCTCGCCTCGCGTGGCAGCAAGCGGGGTGTGTGTGTGTGTGTGTGTGTGTGTAAGGGAGGCTAGCAAAGAAGCCTTGGGAAGCGAGCACCCACCAGTATTCCTGCCTCCTTCCCCCGACAGCCGCTGCAATGGGGAATCCAAGGCTTCTTTGCCAATATCTCCCTCTCCCTCTCCGCCACGGCTGCTTCCTTCTCTTTGAGAGCCACCTTGCAAAACGGGGTGTTTTCTGACATTTTGCAAGGCGGCTCTCAAAGAGAAGGAACCAACCACCAGCGCTACTCAGGGAACTCGGCCTGTGGAGTCTGGAGTTCCAGGGGGAAGGAAACTGCGCCGCGGCCCACTCCCCATGTGAGGGGTTCCCCCCATCCACTCATGGCTTCTGCCTCTTGCTCCGCTTCCTTGCCAGCGGTAAGCGGCGCCACGGCCGACGAGCAGGCAGGTGGCTGGGTGGAAGCCAGTGGGCTGCTTTGGAGCCTGAAGCCCCACGGAGCTGGCATGAGAGGCATGTGGGCCTGAGTGGAAGGCAGCATCTTCCTCCAGTGGGGGCGGGGGCTCTGCCTTTGCAGAAAGGGAGCGGGTGCATGTGCAGCAGCCCCGGGCCACAGCATCATCGCTGCCGCCTCTCTCAGCCCCATCACAGCGTCTGCATTGTCACCAAGGGCCACCCACTGGCCTGGCTAGACGCTGATCTCAGAAGACTAGCGGGCATAGGGATCCGCCAGTAAGACCATGTGGAAGGCAGGGAAGCATGGCAGGGCCGTGGGGAAGGGGTAGCTAGCTAAGCCACGACTCGCAGTCTTACCTAGCAGGGGCGCAGCTCTTCAGGCAGGCAAGCTGAAGAGTACAGACTGGGTGGGGCGGGACAAGCGAGCTGTGACCCAGTAACCGGTTCGGGGGCGAAAAGGCCTTCCCTGGCCCTCCGGAAATATGAAAAACCAGCTAGCCGGCACGCGCATGCGAGTCAGAGCTGACGTCTGGTGTGCCACTCAATATGCCTCCACGTGCCACCTGTGGCACGGGTGCCATAGGTTCGCCATCACGGCCTTAGGACATTCCTCAACTTCATATACCTAGCTACTTTTTTAAAAAGTACATCCTTCTTATGCTATTTTTAATGAAAAATAAAAGGAACGAAATATTAAAGAAAATTGATTTTTGGCTTCTCAGATGCAGAAAAATGCACCAAGTGTCCAGATGACAAATATCCAAATGAGGCCAGAGTCCAATGTATCCCCAAAGTTATAACCTTCCTGTCTTATGTAGAACATCTGGGCATCATCCTGACCTCTTTTGCCCTGCTCTTGTTCCTAACTATAGTTGTTGTTTTAATTATCTTCATTAAATATGGAGAAACTCCCATTGTCAAAGCCAACAACAGGGACCTCTCCTACATCCTCCTGGTCTCCCTCCTGCTTTGCTTCTTGTCTCCTTCTCTCTTCATTGGTCAACCAAGGAAAGCCACCTGCCTTCTCCGACAAACGGTTTTCAGCATCATCTTCTCAGTTGCCGTTTCTTCTCTCTTGGCCAAAACCATCACGGTGGTGCTGGCTTTCCTGGCCACAAAACCAGGAAACCGAGTGAAGAGATGGTTGGGGAAGAGCTTGGCCGACTCCATCATCCTTTCTTCTTCTGCTGTCCAAGTTATCATCTGCTCCATCTGGCTGGGAGTTTCTCCCCCCTTCCCTGACTCTGACCTCCACTCCCAGCCTGGAGAGATCATCCTGCAATGCAACGAAGGGGCTGTTGTCATGTTCTACGCCACCCTCAGCTACATGGGCTTCCTGGCTGCCATCTGCTTCACGGTGGCTTTCCTGGCCAGGAATCTGCCTGGGGCCTTCAACGAAGCCAAGCTGATCACCTTCAGCATGCTGGTCTTCTGCAGTGTCTGGGTGACTTTTGTGCCCACCTACCTGAGCACCAAAGGGAAATACATGGTGGCTGTTCAGGTCTTCTCCATCCTGGCCTCCAGTGCTGGTCTGCTGGTCTGCATCTTCATCCCCAAGTGCTACATTATCCTTCTGAGGCCAGACCTGAACACAAAGGAGCATCTCACAGCCAGAACAAATGTAAAAACATGAGATATAATACCATTGTGATATTGGAAGAATTGTTAAAGTTTATTTTATTTGAAAGGAGATATTCTTTCCATTTAGCTAGTATGCAGAAGTCAAAGAAAATATTTTATGTTTCAAAATAGGAAATTATTGAATTGTTCTAGCTGCCTTCCCTTAAAACTTAATAAACCTTGCTGAAAGTCATTCAGAGGAATTTGCTGTTCAGCAACAGCTACTGAATTTGACACCTTTAAAAATAATTCAGGCACTTGTTCCTACAGCTAAAAGTGTGTTTGTGTGTGTGTGTGTGAGAGAGAGAGAGAGAGAGAGAGAGAGAGAGAAAGAGAAAGAGAGCAGGAAAAGAGTTCAGGAGGAAGCTGTGGGAACCAAGAACCAGCATGGTTTCCTGATCCTCTCCCTGAGAATGCCAGAATGATGTGAAATGCCATGTTTGACTGGCTGTCAGCTGGGGATGGAAATCGAATATATAATTCTTTCTTGATTTCCTGATGAAACCTCCTTTGCAGAAAGTGTTCAGCAGAAGCGCTGTCTGGGATTTCAGTTTGGGATTGTTTTTATTTTGGTAGGAACTTCACACCAAAATAATAAAAACAAAGTAAATTAAAAAAATGTGTAAAATTTCCACTGTTTTTTTTTTTCTTTGATCAACCAGAGAATTAAAATAGCGGTTTTCACACCCTTTAATTTTCCACTCTACAATTTCTACCTAAAGCATTTTCTCTGGTCCTCTTCCAAGCTTGTCTTGTTTGTGAAGGGCTGGAGAAGATGCCCAGAGAAAGGGGACGTTGAGACTCTCCCCAGGAGGAGGTTGAAGGGATCCTGTCTAAAGGCAGCCCCATCATTGACCAGGTCACAAACCTTCAATGCTGCATAATATCCATCCAGGTCCAAGAAGGGGCTGAATTAGGGGGTGGGGGACTTTGAGGTTTCTAGGACGAGGCACCCATGGAAGCTCTTCTGCTCCCCATCACACAGATTGCTGATCAGTTGGTAATCAATGTTTAGGTCTATGAATGGCTCCCAATTGGGAATAGGATCCCTTTGCAATTTCATTTTAAGGAGGTAAGAAAAGATCTGATGGACCAGAAGAAGGTCAGTCTAAGATTCACAGGGACCACACAGAGGCCTCTGGTTCTCCCACAAGCAGAAGAAGGCAGAGACTTCTGGCTTTGCTCAATATGGAACAGACATTTTTGCACAATTTCACTTTCTTCCATCACACACCACAATATTGGACACTCGGACATCTCACACTCTAGGAATCCCCAATTCTGGTATCCCAAATTAATCTGAGAAAATATTTCCGACTTTCACAGCCCCATTCAATAAGAACTAAGGTGGGAGTGGAACTCAGGAGTCTCCTGGTGATTGGCCCAAAGTCCCCCAGGAAGTTTTCATGCCTAAGGGAGGATTAGAACTCGAGTCCCCTGGTGATTGGCTCCAAGTCGCCCCTTTGGCTTTTATTTGAAGATAAATAAATGTAAAAACATGAGATATAACACCATTATGATATTGGAAGAATTGTTAATGTTTCTTTTATTTGAAAGGAGATATTCTTTCCACTTAGATAGTAGGCAGGAGCAGACAATTTGGGCTTTCACCGGGCCTTTCCTGGAGGTCACCAAAGGAACCGGTTTCTTTCTACTCCTAAGTGGGCCCCACTTCCCTTGGACTCAGAAGAGGAGGGAGGGGCAGGAAAGGCCGGACTGAAGAGGGGAAAGTCTAAGAAACCATCCTCCTTTTTTCCGTCTCCTGCAGAGGGGAGTGAAATGCTCCTTCCCTCCAGGAGCCCCTCCTGCTTCTGGAAAGCCCCCTCCTCCCTTCTTTCTGCCCCTCCACCTGGCTTCTCGGAGCCCCCACAACTTGGCTTCTCTCTTTCTGGGGAGACAAAGGCATCCCAGGAAGCAGTGACGTGCAGTCAGGGGAGGCAGGGGAGGTGGAGCCTCACCGCTCTCATCATGAAAATAAAAAAAAAATTACTCCAGGAAGCCGTGAAAGTGGCTGGGAGAGGTGCGCGGCTTGGTTTAGCCTCCCTGGACATCTCAGCAGCAGCCCCTAGTATGCCGATCTCGCCATTTTTTGCATCGGGCCAGCCCGGGATCCTTGCAAGGGAAATGGGACCACGTGTGTAGGAGGCTCCTCAGCTCCAGCCTCAATCAGCGCAGCCGCGGTCCCCTTCATGTTGATTTAGGAAGGAGAGGAATGGAACCGCGTGTGCAGGGAAAGGGAATCACAGCTGCGCTAATCTGAGCCTGTGCGCTGCTGAGGAGCCGCCTGCACACATTTTCCCATTCCCCTTGCAAGGATCGTGGGCTCGCCAAATGCAAAAAATGCCTAGGTAACAACGTCAGTGCTAGAAGGGGGTGGGGGTGGGGGAAAGGAGGAGAAAGGAGCAGTTTCTCTTCTCAGAAATGTCTTTTTAGTGGAGCTGCGGCAGCCTGTCTGTCCCTTTCTGACATTTCTGAGAAAAGAAACTTCTCCGTTTGGGCTGCGTCCGTGCGTTCGGAGCAACCACGTGGTTTGATGACGTCACCAGCCTCACCAGTCATAAACATCACCGCACGTCACTGCCAGGAAGAGAGACCAGGCTCCTTCTCCAGGCGCCTGAAGGTTGCAGGGCTTTGGATGGGGGACAAAACCTTCAGCTGAACCTGGCAGGAGTGAATGGGGGGCCTGAGTTCTTTTCTCCTTCTGGTTCTGGGACTTTATCTTCTCTGAAGATGGATGGATAGATGGAGGGGGGGCAGCAGCCCAGACCCCCCCAGGACCTGATCTGGGGGTCCTTCTGGATCCACAACTCCTGCCTGAGGAGCAGGGGGGGCAGCCGTGGTCAGGAGGGGCCATGGAAGAGTTTGCGGTTTTGCTGCTCCTTTTTCTGGGCCACATGGCTCCCTTCACAGCCACTCAGACCCTGCTCGCCCCCAGGATGGACTACCGCAGTGCTGTCTCCGTGGGGCTGCCCTTGGAGAGCATCCAGGGACTCCGACTGAGGCAGAAGGCAGATGCGAGGACAGTTGTGTCTCCGCTTAAACAGCCCTGGACAAAGAACGGGAGGGCCTCCACTTACAACGGTTCTTAGTTCAAAGTTAACCACAGCACTGAAAAAAGGGACTTATGACCGTTTTTCACGCTTACATTTACTGCAGTATCCCCATGGTCACGTGATCAGACGTTTGGCAACTGTCTCATATTTATGACTGTCGTAGTGTCCCGGGCTCATGGGATGGCCTTTTGGGACCTTCTGGCAAGCAAAGTCAGTGGGGAAACCAGATTCACTTAACAACTGTGGCAAGAAAGGTCATAAAATGGGGGCAAAATGCACTTATCGACTGTCTTATTTAGCAACAGAAATTCTGGGCTCCATTGTGGTCGTAAGTCGAGGACCGTCTATAGGCTTATTTGGAAGCCTCCTCCCCAAATGGTGAAACGACATTCAACACAAAGACCCACAATCGCACACAAAGGGCCAGAGTGTCACTGTGACAGAAGGGGAGGAACGGAGGCAGGTGGGAACTCCTGGGACTTTGATGCCTTCAGACGGAGCCCCTTCCTCACCTGGGATGAGACCCCAGTTAGATCCCAGGGGCGGGGGGGGGGGGAGACACACACGCGCGCGCGCGAGAGAGAGAGAGAGAGAAAGTAGCCTAAAAGGAAAGAAATTCCCGCACTGGCTCCTCCCTCCCTGCTGGACCCTCTTGCAGCTTCACGGTCCGGGGGTGCGTAGCAGGGGGTGTCACTGTGTAGGTGCAAAGGGGGCCGAAGCTGAGGAAGCATCCCCCCCCATTCCGTGACTTTTCTTCAGGTTGGGGAGCGAAAGAAGCAGAAATGGCAAAAGGCAGACGCCCATGCTCAGTTTCCTTCTGAAGCTCGAAGGCTGCCAGGTCTTCGCCACCTGCGGAGCGAGCCCTCTGGTGGTCGCCTTCGGCCATGGCAGCTCCCTTTGCGATCCAAAGGCAAGAGACGCGCCGAAAGAGGTGTTAAGTCCTAGAGCGGAAAGGAGAAGCGGCTTCCTTGCAACAGATCCTCCCACCTGGAATTCTCTCCCCCTCCCATTCAGGAGCAACAGAGGGCCACGCTCTCTGGCGCATGTTCCTTTTGTCCTTTGAAGCTACCTAGGCGGCTTCTTCCAGGCGTTGTGCGAGCGAGGCACAGAGGCTTCCCTCGAACTGGGAGTGGGGGCGGGGTGTCTCCGGGGAATGAACTGCTTGGGTCGTTGGCGGGGCCTTTTGGGTGAGGGGGCTGCGGGGGGGGGCACCAAAGCGCCTTCTTTTCTCCCCCCCTTTGGCAGTGCGGGAGGGGGAGAGAAGTCTGGAATGAAGAGGGGATTATGGGTTCTGTGGTCCAGGATATCTGTGGGAGGTTGGAGTTTATGACTCGAAGGAGCTCATCTCACCAGAAAGGGCCAACGCCAATTGAGGCCCAGTAGTCCGCATCCTCTATGCCTGTCTGATCTGGGGTAGCGCAAGGATTAAGTCGAAAGAGGTGTTAAGTCCTAGAGCGGAAAGGAATACAAGCGTCTTAGCAACAGATCCTCCCACATGGAATCACACCCTCCCATCCAGGAGCAACTGCTGGCAATTTTCTTTCGCGCATGCTCTGTTAGTCCTCTGAAGCTGCCGAGTCGTTTTTCCGGGAGCTCTGTGCGCGAGGCTTCCCTCGAGCTGCCGAGGGGGTCTTCGCCCGAGGCAATCCGGCTTCGCTCTTGCCTTCTTGGGGGGGGGGAGCTTTGGGGGGGCATATTTTTCAATCATTTACAATACAATAGGTGTAAGAATAAAGATGAGTATGAGTGAAATGGATAGAAATAAATGAGGACAGCAGGCACAATGGTTACGGGTTCTGGGGTTCTGCAAGTGTTTCCCTTTCTACACACACACACACACACACACACACACACACACACACACACACACACAGACTTCCTCCCTTCCCCCTCCCTCCAGTGGGGAAAGGGAGAAACGCAGCCACAGCCCAGGACCCAATTTCCCCCCCTCCCTCCCTCCAGTGGGGAAAGGGAGAAACGCAGCCACAGCCCAGGACCCCCCAACCCTCCTGTGCAGAAAGAGGGTCTGTGGGGGGAGGGGATCCAAGGGACTCCAGGAGAAACTTTCTCCCCTGGAATTGCAAGGAAGCAGAGATGGAGAAGGAGTTTTGGGGAGGGGGCTCCCTTTGCACCCAGCCCTTCTTTTCCCCCTTTGATGGGGAGGGATCCAGGCAGCCCCGATTTTCAGGGGGGAGTCCAGAGCCTGAAATGACCCAGGGACCCTTTTTGCCTAAAACCAAGATCTCCAGCAGGAACAGTGTGGGAGAAGAGAGAAACTGCCCCCCCTCCCTGGCTCTCTGCCCAGAGTCTTCCTGGAGGATCCGGCCACAGACCAGAGTGGAAACTCGGAGGATAATCATTCTCCCCATCAGGAAGGATCCCTGGGGGATTCAAACTACATCTTGCACTCAGAGTTTGTTGGGCATTTCTCTGGAGGGAAATGAAAGGGAAATAATCCCCTTTCAATTTCTCCCTTGTAACTTCATAGATGAGGAATGGCTTTCCTTTGGATCAAAGTCTTGTTTCAGTGCTTCATTGTCTGGGTCAGGGCACATCAGTCCCTGGGCACATCATGACAGCAATGGTGATTTCATGTGAACGGAGAGCCTTGGAGCTCCTTCCTAGAAGCAGAAGGTCACTCGCTCCATCCCAGGGTGTGTGTGTGTGTGAAAGGGAGGCATGGATAACTCTGACCAGGTCTGGCCTGTGCGACAACATTCCAGACTACAAACAATTTCCCCAAGTAGGACAAGATGAAGCTTCTTTCCAGTGGAACCAAAGGACCTCCATCCAATCATGATTTATTTTTTTCTGTCCAAACCTAAACTCAGGCCCTGGTCAACTGACTTGCTTTCTTCTTTGCTATTTGTGTACAAAAAGCAAACAAAACTGAAACAATTAGCTACACACTCCCCAGCCCTTCTGGGTTTCTGATGGAGATACTAAATTGTAGATGGTCCACAAAATGGAATAGCACTGAAACCTTGCAAGAAGTCTAAGGCAACCATCAGGTTTCTACTTCTCACATTTAATTCAACCACCTTGGGGACAAGGCTGAGCTCACTTGAAATGGGACCTCCACGTTTGGGAAAAAAGAGAAAAGCCATCATAATTTCACCCACCTTGTTGAGCAGCTTAAGCTGTGTAAGAGTATCTTGTCTGATAATAAATCTGTCTTTGAATAATCCCCAGAATCTCCTGCCTGGCATCCTCCTTCAAGAGAACCAAGAAGCCCCACACGGCCAGATCTTTGGTTCCAAGTAGAACCTGAAGTGGGAAATATTCCGAAACTCCTTCTTCTCCAGAAAGGGATGAAACTAGTATTGAAACATCCAAGAATTTGAAAAGCAGAACACTTTTTTTCTTGTCATAGCTTTGAATATTTCTTCTACAATTTTCTTTCAAATATGCTTAGTTAGGAGAACATTATCTTCATAAACAAACAAAAATTGTTCAGCAAGATTTGTCAATCATATACTGACAAGGTATATATTGGGAAAACATAATTGACACAATTGGTCACTTATAGTGAACCTTCTAGAGCAAGTGACAAATAAAATGAATAACAGATAAAAAGAGATTATTCATAAACTCCTTGAAAACAACAGGTTGATCATCAGAAAGCAAGAAAGTTGTCAGGCTAATCTTCTCCCTGGTAGACCAGACAGGAAACACCACCAGGTGAACTTCAGTAATTCAATTTTATTGTAATGCTACTTTAACAGAAGTTTGTACATCTGAAGCTGCAAATCTCCCAGATTATGGCAATGCTTGTAATATAAATTGATTTCAGTAAAGTACTAATAAACAATTTTGTGATGTGACTAGAAACTTAGTTAAATGAGAGGTCAATGGTATAATTAAGTGGATAAAAACTGTCATAAAAATTGTACTCAAATAACTTTTAATGTTTTTAATATTTCTCATAATACTGGGTAGATATGAATAATAACTTGTCCTGGGTGGTCCATTTTTCTATGCTGTCATTAATACAGAAGAGTTGATATATAATGTGTTAAGGATACAGAGAAGAGCAGATTTCACAGTATCAGACTGAGGATGGGATATGCTTTATATGGTTCGTCCTGAGAGCAGCAATCAGGCAGGGCATCAGTCTAGTGTTGAAAAATGAATAAAAGTAGTAAAAACAGAAAAAGTCTGGCTCTAAGAGACTCATTATCATCTGGAGCATTAAAACCACCCTGTAACTGACTTAGTAATGGCCGAATCAGAAACATTCTAGCTGGCAGAACCCAACTTTCCTTCCCAATATAAACTGACCTTTTGTGCAGCACAAGATTCAAAGAGTCTTTCAAACTAATATCAAACTGGGGTTGAACTAACACACTCAAAGCTCTTTTTCATGGCCAGAAAACTTACATTGAAGAGGAGCTTTTGTCAAGGGGCATAGAAAGCCCCAGGGAGGCTTCCATCCACAGACACCTCTGGAAAAGCCAGGTGTTGGCTCCACTCTGCCCCTCCAGCCAAAAGGACCTGGGAAGGGATGCATGGGGGGGGGGAGACAGGGGCTGCCAGATCCCCCCCCCCCAATTGACTGCATCAACCACAACTGGTGGTGAAGGAAGGAATAACACTTATCAGGAGAAGAGGGAAATTGTGGATATCGGAATGAGACCTTTATTGCAAAGGTACCGAAGTTGTGTGAATCGGGCGGTTCTGAATTGTGTGTGTGTGGGGGGGAGCGCTGATCTCGGACTTTGAAGATGGGAGGGTCCAGAACCAGCGGCAGCACCAATGGGAATTCTCCCTTCATGAGCGTCATCGGTCTCCGGCCAGAGTCCTTTGTGGCTTCAACTGAAGGAGGAGGAGGTTCCTGGCAGAGAGAGAAGCGGAGAAATTGGGAGAGGGGATGGGTAGAGCTCAAGGGGGGGGTCATGGCAGCCCTAGACGGGACCCTCCACTTTCTTTGCTCTCTTCACGAGTCTCTGCCAGGGATTCCCCCTTCCCCCCTTCTTATTCCCCTCCCCTTTGACATCCACAGCGATTCTTGAACCCCAAACCGAGCTGTTATTTGCGGTGGGTCAGAAAACCCCACAGCCCTGTGGGTAAAAGCGGCCCTCCGGCAGCCCCTTTGCCAGGAAGGGAACAAAGGCAGAAGCTTCTGGGAGGGAGGGGGAGGGCAGTGGCCCCACGGGGTTGGGGGAGGGGCACTCCCAAGGAGGAAGTGTGTGTGCGTCCATGCCTGTGCGCATGTGTAGGCGCCCAAGGACCCCCCAACCAGCCCGCTCAGAGACCCCCAAGTCCACTGCAGCCTCACGCCATGCCGGATTGCGGGGAGGGCAAAAGGAAGTCTCCCCTCCCCTCCAGGACTGGCATGAACCCCCTTGAACAGCTCCCCAAGACTGAAAAGATTCCCCCTCCCTCCCTTCTCTCTCTGCACCTAACTCTCTCCTCCATAGGGTGAAGTCAAGGGAGACTTTGCCCGGAGACTGATGATGCTACAGAAAGGAGACTTCCTATTGGTCCCATGGAGCTTCTTCGATTCCTGGGAAAACGGATTCCCTGGTTATAGCCTGCATTTCTCTGCACATCCCACGTTTCTCAGGCATTGCGTCGTCTGAAGCCCCGTTCTGGACTCGGCAGCCTTTCTGCGATCTCTTCGCTTTGCGGAGAGAGGGAAGCAGCGTGGAATTGGACTGCCTGAGCCAAAGGGTCCCATGGGATCCTGAGACTTGGTTTTTGATCCCTACCATTCCACTCCACTCCTTTCCTTTTCTGTCCTGGGCAGAATCCTTTGGGGCTTCAGCTGAAGGAGGAGAGCCAGTTCTGCTGAGAGAGAGAGGCAGAGAAAGTGGGAGGGGGGATCTTGGCCTGAAGAACCAACTGGGGCTTCCTCTCTGCTTGGAACGCTCTCTTGCACTGGGTGAAGTCAAGGGAGACTCTGCCCTGAGACCGATGACGCTGCTAAAGGGAGAGTTCCCATTGGTCCTCCTTCTTTCTGGACCCTCCTAATACCGAAGTTCGAGGAAGCCCAATTCTGGGCTCAGCATGCTTTTCTGCGATTCCTTTACTTTGTGTAGAGAGGGAACCAGCAGGGAATTCTACTGCCTGAGCCGAAATGGTCCATGGGATCTTGAGACAGGTCGTTTTCTCAGGGAGGGGAGGGCAGGGTGGAGCCAGTCCCGGGCAATTCGGTCGGTTCCCTGAACTGCTCCTACAATTCACAACCGGAACTGTCTAAATCCCACTCCTACCTACTTCCATGTTGGGCCAAGTGATACGTCCCTCCCCACTGCTTGTGGGCAGACCAGAGGCATCTGGGGGGTCAGTGTGGAGTTTAGATTGACCTTGGTCTGATCCATCAAACCTTTTCTACCTGCTTAAAATGGAATTTGCAAAGGGATCCGAGTGGCAACCAGAAGCCATTCTGAAACCTCAGGCTGACTCCTGATCCACCCACAATCTCTGTGGTTGGAAAGCAGAAGACTTTCCATGGGTGCCTCTTGCTGGAAACCTGGATTTGTCATCCCCCCCTTTCCTCCCCCACCCCTTCTTGACCTGGATGAATAGGCGGCATTGAATGGTCATGCCCCAATCCAGAGCATTTGCTCAACAATGAGGCTGCCTCTACACAGGATCCCTTCAACCTCCTCCCAGAGAGAGTCTCAAGGGCTTTTTCCTCTGGGCCTCTTCTCCAGCCCTTCATACACACAAGCCAACTTGGAATAGAAGCAGGGAAAGGCTTTATGGACAAATGAAAGAGTGGGAAATTAAAGGGGCTGATTAGATGTTGCTATTTTCATTCTCTGGATGAGGAAAGGAAAAAATAGAGTGGGGATTTCTAAAAGGTAGATACTTAAATAATAACAAACCCAAAGTGGAACCTCAGACAGCTGTTCCGGTTGATGCTTTCTGTGAAAGGGGTTTTATCAGGAAATCAAGAAAGAAGGACATAATAGTGATGGAGAGCAGGTCAATCCCTGCATTCCAGGTCATTCTGCCATTCCAAGGCTTCTCATGGAGATGATCCAACAACACAGTTAGAGCAGGGCTCCTACAGCTCTCATCTTACCTTAGGATCTTACTCTCTCTCACACATACCCGAACTTTTAGTTTCTGTCAGTAGGAACAAGTGCCTCAATTATTTTTTATTAGGTGTCTGGTTCATTGGTAGTTGCTGAATATTACTTTCCTCTGAATGACTTTCACAGAGTTCTCTTTAGCAAGATTTATTGGGTTGAATAGGGAGATGCAAGAAGTACAGTCATTCAATCATTTCCCATTCTGAAACAAGTAGATTTGCTTTTCTTTGGCTCCTGCCTACTATCTAAGTGGAAAGAATATCTCCTTTCAAATAAAATAAACTTTAACAATCATTCCAATATCATAATGGTGTTATATCTCATGTTTTTTACATTTATTCTGGCCATAAGCTGCTCCTTTGTGTCCAGGTCTGGCCTCAGAAGGATAATGTAGCTGATGAAATTGCAGATGACAATTTGGACTTCAGCACAAGAAAGGATGATGGACTTGACCAAGCTCTTCCGCAACCATCTCTTCACTTGGTTTCCTGGTTTTGTGGCCAGGAAAGCCAGCACCACCGTGATGGTTTTGGTCCAGAGAGAAGAAATGGCAACTGAGAAGATGATGCTGAAAACTGTCTGTCGGAGAAGGCAGGTGGCTTTCCTTGGTTGGCCAATGAAGAGAGAAGGAGACAAGAAGCAAAGCAGGAGGGAGACCAGGAGGATATAGGAGAGGTGCCGGTTGTTGGCTTTGACAAGGGGAGTTTCTCGGTATTTAATGAAGATGATTAAAACAAGTCCTGTAGTTAGGAACAATAGTAGGGCAAAAGAGACCAGGATGATTCCCAGATGTTCTTCATAAGAGAAGAAATTTATAACCTTGGGGATAAATTGGACTCTGTTCTCCTTTAGATATTTGTCATCTGGACATTTGGTATATTTTTCTGTATCTGAGAAAGACAACATTCAATATTTCTTTAATATTCTGTTTTTACATTTCAAGGAATACTTTCTTTGGACAACACCTAATTCCAGGAATATTTTCCATTCCACAGAAAAAAAAAGTGATAATATAATTTTCTAGTACTTTTATAGTTAAGGTATATGAAATTGGAGAGTTCCTAGTGCATTTTGAATAAATAAAAAAAGAGTTGAGCTTCAATGCATTTTTTAAAGTTATACTTTCATCAAAATGCTGTGGATGAATCCATTTCCATCAGGCCTTCCTTTCCTCTGGTGTCACCCACCTTCCTGAGGGTTCAGCAACACCCCCCCCCCCAATTCTTTAGAGGTCTCTGCCCTCCTGAATGCTGTTTGGGGTCTGATGAGAGGATTAAAAAAAGCGTGTTTTTCCTAGCGGCAAAACTGGGAGCCAATGAAGGAGACTATTTGTAGCTCAGGGTTGACCTGAGGCCCCTTGGGCTCTCGGAGCTTCCTTGTTTTCTTGCAGACGTTTCATGACCCGTCGAGGTAACACCACCAGGGCTAGAAGTGTGGGAAGCTGAGAAAATGAGGTGTGAGTGTATTAATTGGCGGTGGAGCGTGGCGTGTCCTCCGCGGGTGGGAGGTTGAAGGGGTGACTGCCGGGCTCCTCCCCAAAGTGCGGCTTCATGGTCGGCGGAGGGGTCTGTGTGGCTTGTTCCTACCAGCCCCGGGTGCGAGGGAGTGGGGCAGGCGAGGGGTGGGTGCAACGGCTGGAGGTAAGGGCAAGACGAGGGTGCCACAGGGGGCACAGCGGCAGAAGAAGCCTTTTGTGCTTGGGGAGGGACAAAGGAGCGAGGTGGGGAGTGGGCAGTCTTTGTTTGGTAAGGGCAGAGTATTCTCAGTGGGAGGTTGGTTGCCGGGGCTGTTTTTGTGTGTGTGTGGGGGGTTGTGTGTGGGTGAAGGAGAGCATTGGAGGAGGAGGGGAGCTTAAAGCCAGGGAGGGAATGAGAGGAAAAGCGAGAGCAGCGGGCAAAGCGCCTGAGAAAGGCGGCAGAGGAGCCGCAAGAGAAGCGAGAGTTCAAGGGGGCACAGAACCGCCATTCTCCCGCAGCGTCTCCGGGGCTCAGCAGGGATGCGGAGAGTCTCACCTGGAGGGGCGACCAGGGCGAACGCTGCGGAAAAGCCAACCGGCCATCAGCAGGGGAGCCTTCTCCTGCCTCTTTCTTCCGCCAAAGAAAAGTGGGGCTCTCTGCATTTGTCCCCCCTTCTCAGAATCCCAGCCCCTCCCTTCCCTTCACCCCGCCCAAGACTCCCAAACCTCTGAGCTCTCGGAGGTCTCTGGCCGCTGAGCCTCAAGGCAGATGGTTGTGTCGCCTTTCCTCCACTCTTCCTCCCCTTTAGCTGAAGGTTTCGGCCCCCACCGAGGCCCCCTCTGATGCCCCCACCGAAGGACTCCGCAGCCCCGGAGATGCTCCAATAGTAGGACTTAAGCCAAGCAGCCAGGCGGAGCTGAAGGGCCCCTCGGGGACTCTGCAAGTGGGCCCTTCCTGATGGGAATTCAGCTCCACCTTCACAGGAGCCTCTTCCTTCCTCCTGTCCAACTTCTCAAAGCAGATGGGATCCCACTAGATCCCTTTCTCTCCAACTGTGGCTGAGATCTCCGTCTTCCAGGGGCAGATCGAGGCTCCGGGGGATTTTGGGTTGCTTATTCAGACAAGACTAGCTAGGTGGGTTTTGCCCTGTGGTGTAAGGGCTACGTAATAAGACGATGTCACAAATAGGCTGCAGACACTGACCAGACACTGGCAGCTGACCAGGGAGGAAAACTCCATGGAAGGAAAAGAGGAGGAGGGGGAGGGAGAGGAGGAGGGAGGGAGGGAGGGGGAGACTCATTGTGTGAGTCCCTTCTGAAGAGGCCTTCTGATTGGTTTGCTCTCTGAAGTTGTGAGTGGGTCAGGCTGATTCTTCTTCACTTATTTGTAGTTGCAAAATAATCCAAAAGGAAGGGAACGTGAAGGGGTTTATTTCAGTTCCCCTTTCTTCTCCTTTCTGTTTCCCTTTTTCCCTTTCTCTTCTTCCAATTCCCCTTCTGCTTCCTTTTCTCCTTTCTCTTCCTGTTTCCTTCCACTTTGCTCTCTGCTTCCCTTCCTATGTCTCTATCCTTTGCCTTCCCGTCCTCCCAACTTCCCTTCCCCCTCCATTCAGTTGACACAGAGTTCATGCAAATTCCTCAATCATTAGGATGACCTTGATCATCTCATTGGACAGGAGACCACACAGAAATGACACCTTCACTTTCTTTATTTAACAGAGGGATGAGATCCATCAAAATTTCAGATCCTTATAAAAATATGTATCAGAGATATAAAAAAGGAGCAGCAGGATGCCCCACACGGCCTCTCAGGACCATTTCCACATTATTTTGACTCCAGGGCTCCATTCAGACAATTCCCGGTGCCCGGAGTCTATGAGGGTCCGGACGGAGAGGAACCAGCTCCGTGTCTCTTTGAAGGCTGGGAAGAGGCCGGGACCAGGAGACTTGCCATGGAGGCTCCCCACAAAGGACTCCGTAACCCTTGAGACCTACCAGTCCCTCTGGGGAGGGGAGGGCAGGGCTCTGGCTAGAAGGGGGAGGGGGCTGGGGAGGGGCAAGTGGGAGCCGTCTTAGTGGGTGAGTTTAGGATCTGTGGGGCAGAGCGAAGCCCTCTTTCCGTCTGTTCAGTCCTTTGGGGGAAAGAGGTTTTCTGCCTCTGGGCCAAAATACTTTGGAATCCGATCTTTCCTCCATTCTGGACCTTCCCAGCTGCCCCGTCTGCCTCCCACCTCCCATCTCAAAAAATAGGAAACCTCAAGGGAAATGAAGGGAATGGAGTCAGTTTTAAGAAAGGAGGAGACGAGAGGATCCAGGATAGAGAAGGGAGGGAGGGGAGATGGTGGATTGAGGAGGAATGTGTGGTAGAGAGGAGAGAGAGGAGGGATCATACCCCTCCCCCTCTGTCGAGAGAGGGCTGTTCAGTTTTAAGATAGATGGCCTCTTGGACCCCTCTTTCCAACCAGGGGTCTCCTCTGTCCAGAGAGTGGACTTTGCTCTCTCCCAAGACAGCAACACGGTCCTTTCCCCAGTTCCAAGGAGATTCCCCCCCCCCATTTGCCCTCTGATTCAGGTGACCCCGAGGGGGCAGATAAACCCCCAGGTGGCCTCAAGGCCTCTCAGAGAGCTTATGGCTGACCTTCACAAGGCTAACCACCAAACGACTGCAAAGAGGACAAATCCTTCCATTCCCCACCATTCAGTCAGAACTGAAGAAGCTTCTTGGAGGAGAAGCGAAACGTTTTCAAGGAAAAAAACGAAGAAATCCCAGCTGTCTTTTGAAAAGCCCCTTTGGGATGTGCGCTGAAGATGCCCCAAAGAGGGATGGGGCTTTCGGAGTCTCTTCCGTGGTTGAAGAAGGAAAAGGGATGAAGTGGGGGAGCTTTTCTTTTAGGCTGCACCTCAGGTCTTGTGCAGGAGGTGCCCTTTGCAAAGAGCAGGTGAACCTGTCGGGCCTTCTTAGCCTCCCATCCTTGAGCAGGGGTGTTCTCTGTGCTTTGCCTGCCACGGTTGTGTTAGATATTAGCATATATCGGAGTAAGTCTCCCCTCTGGTCCGCTGCTACAGCGGGAAACAGGTATCGTTCTGATTGGTCGAGGGGCGTACCCGATCCCTATAAAAGGGGAACCCTCCGACCACAGAGCAAGCTGGATCACTACTATTACTAATAAAGAGCTGTTAAGTCACTTCGTGTCCGCAGTCTGTCTCTCGTTGCCCAGATCTAACATTGGCGACGAAGGTGGGATCGAGAGGCAGATAGGACGAAGAACGCTACCTCCAGAATCTCCGGATTTGATCCAGCCCAGGAATTCGGCAGAAATTCCGGCAGCCATCTCAGATCACCGCAGTGCGGCAAATTCAAACAGAGAAGATGGCGATGCATGCTCCCCCCGCTCCTTTCGACCCAGCAAACGACGAATGGGAAGCCTTCATGATTCGTTTCGAGTGTTTCCTCGAAGCAAACGAATACACGGGGATCACCGACGCGAGGAAGAAAAACATCTTCCTCGGCTACTGCGGAAAGGAAGTCTTCAATACGGCCAGAGACCTCACCGCGCCTACTCCAATACAGGCAGTATCGTGGACGGTGTTTCAACAGGCTCTGCAAACTCATTACGCGCCAAAACCTTCCCGCCATGTCTGCCGCAAGGAATTCAACACGAGGAACCAGAAGGCGGGAGAATCCATAAATCAATATGTTGCAGCCCTACGAAAAGCAGCAACTCACTGTGAGTTCAGGGATCTGGACGAGCACATTTTAGCGCAGCTCATCTGTGGGTTAAGAGACATTTCGCTACAAAAGAAGCTGTTGGCAAACCCGAATTTAACCCTACAGATAGCGCTAAACGAAGCAAGAGCGTCAGAGTCAGCGGAGAAATCATCGGTGACCATACAACGAGGGGCCAACGTAAACCAGCCAGCACCAAGACAAACCAGAGTGCACTACGAGGACACAAGCCCCGACTACGAGAATCCCGAGTTCGAGGACAGTCACCTGATGCAGAGCAGTCACTTGAGGCCTGGGGGGAGACCCGGATCCTGTTTGCCGCCCTGCGCAAGCTGCGGAGGGAATCACCCCAGGTCTACTTGTAGGTTCAGGAACGTTGTTTGTTCGCATTGCAACAAACTTGGGCACATCGCACGAGTGTGCTGGAGCGGAGTCCCTGCCACACGGCAGCCACCCATGTACCGCCTACAGAAGCCCAACCCAGGGGCTTGGCGAAGTCAAAAAGGGCGCCCAGAGAGAAATCCACAAGTGTTTACCCAGAGAGAAAATTTCCAAAGAGCTGAACGAGCGTATCCCCAGAGAGATTACTCACAAGGAGCTGAGCGAACGTATTCCCAGAGAGAATACACACAAAGAGCTGAAAGAGCGTTCTATCAAGACGCTCAACGAGAGTACTTTCAGGATGTAGACGATGAGATAGAGTTGACCCAGAGAGAGGAGTTGCGAATGTATCTCACCACAATACATCAGGTCCGCCCTAAGCGGCCAAAAAGGCTGAGAGTCACAGTCCTCTTGGTGGGCTCACCTTGCGAGCTAGAAGTTGACACAGGATCGACCCTGACGATTATTTCATGGGCATCCATGAAACAGGCTATCCCTAGCCTCAGAAAGAGCCAACTACACGCTCCAGACGTCCTGCTACGAGACTACCAGGGGAACCAAGTCCCCATCGTGGGCCAAGGCACATTCCACATCCATTTCAAGGACATCGAAGCCCAGCTGCCCGTGACCATAGCCAGCGCGCCATTGCAGAACCTTCTGGGGCTTGATTGGTTTGAAGCCCTGGGGTTAGAAGTCACCGGAATCAACGCCGTGAGAAACAGCAGCGCTGAACAGATTTTTAAGGAGTTCGAGGATGTGTTCAGCCCCGGTCTTGGTAAGTATGTGGGTAAACCAATATCATTCAATTTAGACCCCAAAGTGGCGCCAATCCGACTTAAACCGAGACGAATGCCTTTTGCACTCCGCCCAAAAATAGATAAGGAAATAGATAAGTTAGTGGAGCAAGGAATCCTTGAGCCGGTAGATCACGCGCGCTGGGAAACACCCATCGTGACCCCAGTCAAACCAGACGGATCAGTCCGCATCTGCGCGGACTATAAATGCACAATTAATGTCGCGCTACAACAGAGCGCATATCCTGTGCCAGTAGTACAGCACTTATTGCACTCGTTGGGGCCAGGAAAGGTATTTGCTAAGTTAGACATGGCACAAGCTTACCAGCAACTGCCAGTTGATAGCGCCACAGCGGAGGCCCAGACTATAGTGACGCATAGAGGAGCATTCAAATGCAACCGGCTACAATTCGGTGTGAGTATTGCCCCAGGATTGTTCCAGAGCGTCATGGAACGACTTTTGCAAGGGATACCGGGAGTCGTCCCCTATTTTGACGACATCTTGGTGTCCGCTGCAAACGAGGAGCAATTAAATAAAAGAGTCAGAACTGTTTTGGCCAGAATCAGAGAAAAGGGTCTCCACCTTAAAAAGGAAAAATGCCAAATTAACGTGCCTAGCGTAGAATTCCTGGGTTATAGAATCGATGGTCAGGGAATACACCCCACTTCAAAGAAAATTAAGGCGATCCAGGACGCCCCCACACCACGAAACCAGACCGAGTTGCAGGCCTTCCTCGGATTACTTAACTTCTACAGCGTTTTTCTGAGGCAGAAGGCAACCGTTGCTGAGCCACTACACCGTCTACTCCAGAGGAACGCACCATGGAAATGGGGACGATCCGAAGCTGCAGCTTTCGCCGGGGTAAAGCGCCTGCTCACCACTGACTCACTGCTTGTCCAATACAGCCAGACCCTACCGCTGGTATTGACCTGCGACGCATCACCCTTCGGAGTTGGAGCAGTCCTCAGCCACAGGATGCCCGACGGAAAAGAAGCACCCATCGCTTTCTACTCCAGAACTCTTTCATCGGCCGAAAGGAATTACAGCCAAATGGACAGGGAAGCGCTGGCTGCTGTAGCTGGAGTAAAGCGTTTCCACGAATACCTCTACGGCCGCGATTTTGAACTAATTACAGATCACAAACCGTTGTTGGGACTTTTGGCGGGAAACCGCCCCACCCCGGTCTCCCTTTCTCCACGCATGACCAGGTGGACTGTTTTCCTGGCTGCGTATTCATACAAATTGATTCATCGACCGGGCTCCACTCTAGGACACGCAGATGCACTCAGCCGTTGCCCATTACCTGACATTCTGCCAGACCCCACTCCAGAAGTACCGGTATTGCTCATTGACTGTTTGGACTCTGGACCGGTTTCTTCATACGACGTTGCAAGGTTCTCCTCTAAAGACAATGTAATAAAACAAGTTCAAACTTGGGTTTGGAGGGGGTGGCCGAAGGGAAACGTGGGCCCGGAATTCAAAATGTTTTGGGCAAAACGGGACGAACTCTCAGTGTTACAAGGTTGTTTATTGTGGGGGGATCGAGTTGTTATTCCGTATGTTTTACGTAGGAATGTATTAGAGGCTTTACATATGGGTCATCCAGGGATTGTTAGAATGAAGGCGTTAGCAAGAAGTTACGTTTGGTGGCCAAACATGGACAAAGAAATAGAGGAGTGGGTGGCCACTTGCGACCCATGCCAGGAATCGAGACCAGCACCCCCGGAAGCGCCCGCCACAGAATGGGAAAAACCTAAAGCACCCTGGTCGCGAATACACATCGACTTCGCAGGGCCATTCCAAGGTCAGACTTTCCTTATAGTTGTGGATGCATACTCAAAATGGCTAGATGTAGTCCTAATGACTTCAACCACGGCAGAGGCAGTCATTAAGGTTCTACGGCGACTTTTCGCCACTCATGGCCTGCCCGACCTCCTAGTCTCCGATAACGGGCCCCAATTCACGGCCATGCAGTTCGAAACGTTTTTAGCAGGTCAGGGAATTCGGCATGCCCTCGTCGCGCCATTCCATCCGGCATCAAACGGACAGGCGGAGAGAATGGTGCGATTCGCAAAAGAGGCCCTCGCTAGGATGGGTCCAGGTGATTGGCAAACACGCATTGACCATTACCTCCTAATTCAGCATATTACCCCAAGCGCAACGACGGGTAGGAGTCCCGCTGAACTACTCATGGGCCGCCGTCTACGGTCTCACCTGGACCGTCTGCACCCAAATTACTCTGCCACAGCTCCCCCAGACTCCACAAGCAAAATTCGGTCTTTCAGCATAGGGGATTCAGTATACGCCCACAACTATGCAGGGGGAACATTGTGGATGCCGGCAAAGGTCATCGGCATCACGGGTCCACGATCGTATCTGCTGGAATTAGAAGATGGGCGGAACTGGAAAAGGCACATCAATCAACTTCGGGGGCGTCTAGCACACTCAGACCTTCGAAACGAAGACGATATTTTCCAGCCTACAGAAAGTCAGCCACGCGAGAGCCCCATCATAGAAAACTACGACACCTGCGATACAAGTTTGGAACAAGAGAAAACGCACGAAGCAGAGCAAACCCCAGACAACGTAACCGAGAAGACTCCAGAACGCCCTAGCAACGAAGGCACAAAACCTCCCGAACGTGAAACAGGAAAAGCACCCGATCCTGCAACCACTTCTAACCAACCCGAACTACGACGCTCCTCCCGAGCAAGACAAACACCCACCTACCTAAAAGACTATGTTACCTACCGCAACGTTCCATCTAGGAGGG
This sequence comes from Natrix helvetica, assembly GCF_964273705.1. Taxonomy (NCBI): domain Eukaryota; kingdom Metazoa; phylum Chordata; class Lepidosauria; order Squamata; family Natricidae; genus Natrix; species Natrix helvetica. The sequence goes on from NC_138551.1 coordinate 139,157,594, forward strand.
GAGGGGTGTTAGATATTAGCATATATCGGAGTAAGTCTCCCCTCTGGTCCGCTGCTACAGCGGGAAACAGGTATCGTTCTGATTGGTCGAGGGGCGTACCCGATCCCTATAAAAGGGGAACCCTCCGACCACAGAGCAAGCTGGATCACTACTATTACTAATAAAGAGCTGTTAAGTCACTTCGTGTCCGCAGTCTGTCTCTCGTTGCCCAGATCTAACAGGTTGGTTGCTGGCGGTTTCAGGCAGACAGAATTTAACAGAATAGCAGACTTGGAAGGGACCTTGGAGGTCTTCTAGTCCAACCCACTGCTTAGGCAGAACCCCATGGATTCCCCACTGCTGAGTGCCACTCAACTGTCAACCTTCCCTTCTGAGCTGAAGGGGGGGGAATCCAAGGGAGGGAGGGGTCAAGGGTTGAGTAGAGGGAGAAGTGTTGTTTGACCTCTAGGTTACCTGGATACCTGGATTCTGTTGGAACTCTTTTCCGTTGATGGGTGGGGCCATGCAGACTATAAAAGCTTGAGTGGATGAGAGAGAGAGAGACAGTGAGAGACAGAGAGACAGAGGAGAGACAGAGAAACAGAAAGAGAAAGATAGAGAGAGAGACTGAGAGGTGAGTAGGACTTGGTTCTTTGTCTCTGGTATTTTTTTTTCCTGCTTGGGAGTTTGACCTTGGGATGAATACCTTAGTTGTTGGGGAAGCACCAACCATTGAATCCAGAAATTGACTCTTCTTCCTCCATCCCTTTTCTCTTTCAGAAATGGATCCCAATGAGCAGCTGCGGCCATCCAGCGACAGACCCCAGAACGTCCTTGGGGACCCCTGGAAGGCGACTTTGTTCGTCCTTGGGGTCTATGTATTCGTTGGCCTCTGCTGCGTATTTCTCCACCTATGCAAGTAAGTTGCTCCTGTTAAAGGGAGTATCATCACCACAACCTGGGGAGCCCTGGGGCACTGAAAGCCCCCCAAAATATTGGTACAACTAATTGAAGAAAGTATAAAATCCCCCAGGGCTGGAAGGGACCTTGGAGGTCTTCTAGTCCAACCCCCAATCTTGAAAATCTGGAGCCTCCATTGAGAATTATCTTTGTTATCAGTGTTAAGAAAACAATGTACCATTCAATTATATTTGATTCTTTTCTTCTTCTTTAATCCCCAGAAAAAGGTGTCTGCAAGTGTCGCCAGAACAACGAAATGAAGATGTGGAGGCCGCCATAATCACGATGGAACCGTACATACCGGAACCCATTTACCCCAACATCCCCATCATTGATGAGCGAAGGATGTCGGACGTTCTGCCTTGCACGACAATGTGATGGTTGGTAAGTGAACTAATTTGGTTTTCTTTATTTTTCTATTTTAAAGGTATTCTGTTGTTATTATTATTGTTGTTGTTATTGTTATTTAATTCTTAATACCTTTTGTTGTTTTGCATTTCTTGCTTTTGGGGTTTTGTGTGTGGGTGGTTGGACTATGGAAACTAATAGGAAAGAAAACAAGGAGCCTTTAATTTGGTTGCTCTATTTTTTTATTGCTTTGTTTCTATTTCATTATTCTTAAAATATTCAATCTGTGTTTCTTTTGCCCCAGGACAAATTGCGGCAACCATCACATTGTTGACCAGGGCTGAACGTCTGACATTGTCTCCCATCAATGATGGTGATGTTGGGATCGATGGATTCCGGTATGGAGGTTCCACAGTGATGGAGGCCTCCTCATCTTCAGCTGGTGATTCTGGTGACACTTGCAACACCTTCAACGCAGAGGCCAAATCATACATGGACCCCAAGGATGACCAAAGTCGTTTTCAAGGGTCTCCAAGGAACTTTGGTGGGCTTTTGCTGGATGGCCGCACCAGTTGCTGGACTTGCTCAGATGTGACAACCAAGTGTGAGGCAACATCGGTGGCCCCCAAATCAGCCCTGGGCCCAAATCATCCAGGACCAACAGCTAGCAATGGTAAAAGGAGTCTTTAACTTGCAACTGTTTCTCTATTGACCACTGGAAGTTATAATGGCACTGAGAAAATTGATTTATGACCATTTTTTTCTCTTATGACCATTGCAGCATCCCCATGGTCACATGATCAAAAGTTGGATGCTTGGCAACTGGCATGCACTTATGATGGTTGCAGAGTCCCTGGGTCATGTGATCACCTTTTCTGACCTTCTGACAAACAAAGACAGTGGGGAAGGAAGATGTCCCTGAATGACTTTCAAGATTTATTGAGCTGGAAGGGAAGGGAATTACACTCATTCAACCATTTCCCATTTCCAAACATGTTGATATGATTTTATTTGACTCTTGTATACTATTTAAGTGGAAATAATTAATGTGTTCTTTCAAAGAAAAGGAAATTTTACAAATCTTTCAATATTATGGTGTTATATCTCATGTTTTTATATTTGTTCTGGCTGTAAGTTGCTCCTTTGTGTTCAGGTCTGGCTTCAGAAGGATAATGTAGCACTTGGGGATGAAGATGCAGACCAGCAGACCAGCACTGGAGGCCAGGATGGAGAAAACCTGAACAGCCACCATGTATTTCCCTTTGGTGCTCAGGTAGGTGGGCACAAAAGTCACCCAGACACTGCAGAAGACCAGCATGCTGAAGGTGATCAGCTTGGCTTCGTTGAAGGCCCCAGGCAGATTCCTGGCCAGGAAAGCCACTGTGAAGCAGATGGCAGCCAGGAAGCCCATGTAGCTGAGGGTGACGTAGAACATGACAACAGCCCCTTCGTTGCATTGCAGGATGATCTCTCCAGGCTGGGAGTGGAGGTCAGAGTCAGGGAAGGGGGGAGAAACTCCCAGCCAGATGGAGCAGATGATAATTTGGACTGCAGAAGAAGAAAGGATGATGGAGTTGGCCAAGCTCTTCCCCAACCATCTCTTCACTCGGTTTCCTGGTTTTGTGGCCAGGAAAGCCAGTACAACCGTGATGGTTTTGGCCAAGAGAGAAAAAATGGCAATTGAGAAGATGATGCTGAAAACCATTTGTCGGAGAAGGCAGGTGGCTTTCCTGGGTTGACCAATGAAGAGAGAAGGAGACAAGAAGCAAAGCAGGAGGGAGACCAAGAGGATATAGGAGAGATCCCGATTGTTGGCTTTGACAATGGGAGTTTCTCCATATTTAATGAAGATAATTAAAACAAGGCCTGTGGTTAGGAAGAAGAATAGGGCAAAAGAGACCAGGATGATGCCCAGATGTTCTTCATAAGACAGGAAGGTTATAACTTTGGGGATACATTGGATTCTGTCCTCATTTGGATATTTGTCATCCAGACACTTGGTGCATTTTCCTGCATCTGAGAAAAAAAAAAACATACTCCCTTACTATTCTCTCCTTTTATCTTTCAGGAAATACCTTATTTGGACAACAAGTGATACCAGGAGATATTGTCTAGGACACATTTATTAGTACCTCTAGTGAGAGATGGTAAAAAGTATAAGACTTTTTTTAAAAATCAATTTTTGTTTAATCGTCTATGAAAGTGAGAGAAGAATTGGGACCCGAATAATTTCCTGTGTGATGTTGAGAACCAAACTTTAATATTTAATGTATGTAATGAATCAGTTCCACTTCCTTTCCTCCAGTGTCACCCACCTTCCTGAGTGGAGAAGGTCCCCTCCGGACAAGGAACGCAGTCATAACAGCAAACTGGCTCTCCTTCTCGAGCCCTCTTGACAAATCCAGGATGACAATTTTCCACACATCTGGACTGAGGCAGAGACTGAATAGAAAAACAAGGAATGCCAAAGAAAAGATGTTAGGACTCTCCGTCCATGGAAAATGGAGGGAGAAATGGATGGAGACAAGTAGCCTCTGATCTTCACTGAGGTAAATATGAAATCTCTGACTACTTCTAAACAGATGCAGGAGGTAGAACAACTGGCAGATTCTTCATTTAGTTCCTTCCTTTTCCTTTTGGAATTTAACATTGCAATAAGGTACTTTTCTACTTAATAGTCTAGAGGGCTGGAATTGAAAAAAAAGATTTAAGTATGATGATATATTCATGTTAAAATCGAGAATAAAGTTTACTATAAAAATTTTAGGAAACTTTTATTCCATTACATTTTTTTAAAGGTAGAATAAAACTGTGATGAAGAAAGAAACCTCTGACCAGTAAGATCTTGAAATATTTCCATAAAACATGTCAAAGCCCCTTCATTTAGGTCCTGTCTGTTGTAGAACTTCCATTAGATGATACCAACTGGCATGGAAGGCCAACCACGCTGGAGACTATAGGCTTTGCCCACTTGAAATGGGACCTCAGGCTTTGGGAAATAGAGAAAAGACACCAACATTTCTCTCACCTTATTGAGCAACTTTAGCTGTGAAAGAGCATCTTGATTGATAGAAAGTCTCTGTCTTCTAAAATACACTAGAATTTCATTCCTGGGACCCTCCTTGGGGAGAACCAAGAAGCCGTCAATGGTCAGATCTGCTTTTATCTCTCCATTTTGGTCCAAGTACAGTTTCATCTCAGAAATATTCCAAAATTCATTCTTCTCCAGAAAGGGATGAAACAAGAATGGGAACATCAAGGAATTTGAAAAACAGAAAACTTTGTTTCTTATCCCACATTGAATCTTTCTTCTACAATTGTCTCATCTCCAAATATGGTTAAATAGGATACAAATAATCTTCATAAGTGAATGAAAAAGTTTCAGAAAAATTTATCAAGATATAGAGAAAATATAATAGACACCGTTGGTCAATTATAGGGAACATTTTAGAGCAGATAACAAATAAAATGAACAGAGAAAAAAAAGGTTATTCATAAACTCTTTGAAAACAACAGATTGATTCCCAGAAATCATGGGTTGATCAAGAAGAAATCTGTCAGGCAAATCTTCTCCCTTGTAATCCTGATGGAAAACACCTCCAGATCAGAGGTGGGTTCCTACCTGTTTGGACCAGTTTGGCTGAAATGGTAGTAACCTGGTGGCCTGGGTTGCTGGAACCAGAGTCAACCCAGGCTGGCCACACCCCTGAACCGGTTCTCTCGGCCATATTGTTTTTGGCTTCTGTGCATGCGCAGAGCAACCGGCAGTAGCAGTAGCCAGAACCCACCCCTGGCTCGATCCCACTTAGGAGCCTCAGTTTACTCGTGAGCCCCATTGGCCTTTCTCCCTGCCTCTCCTGGCCAATGTTGCTCACGAGTAAACTGCAGCTAGGATCTCCCGCGTGTTGCACACCCAAAAATGACATGGAGGCATGGGTGAAAGCTGGGAGGGGGGTGCAACACACGGGGTGGGATCTTCTCAGCCCTGCTGTTGCAGTAGCTGCCTGGGCGAGCCACTCCCCACCTCCCCAGACCAGGCCCGGAGCTTGCGACAGACTGAGGCTGCAGCCGCCACCTGCTTCTTTGTCCACCCAGCCGGTGGGAGCCACAGCAATGCCGGTCATGGCTGAGAGCTTTCTTTGCCAGCTGGCAGCCGAAATGTTCTCCCTCTTAAAAGCCTCCAGTGATGGAGCTTTCGGATCCAAGCGCACTTTAACCAACCAACCAACCAACCAACCAACCAACCAACCAACCAACCAGGGCTTAGTTTGGAAACAGAAGAAGAAAGAACCGGTGAGTGTCTGTGCCCAGGCGTGGGGGATGTTGGGGGGGGAGGCTGGGGGGGGGGAGCCAGAGGGTAGGAGGTCTCTGAGCAAGTGCTGGACAAGAAGGTGGTGGATGACCTCACTTTCCAGTCACAGGTGAGTGGCTGCATCCAGCCGGGGGATCAGAGGGGGCAGCTGAGCAAGCGCTGGGCAAGCAGGCAGGAGGGAGACCTCGGAGGCTCATTGTCAACTCAGCTTTGTGTCCAGTTGGCTCCGGTTGCATAACCATCAGTTGGCTTAACGGTCGGACATGGGGTGTTGGGGGTTGCCGCTGGGCAGGAGTGGTTTGACTCAGTTATTCACCGGGCGGCAAAGAGGACCGACTCAAAAAGGATGAAGGGGATCTTCGGTGGAGCCGGTCGAGGGAGCAACCCCTGGCTTATTGACTCTTATAGAGTTGATGGGCCTTGTCTTGGGGTGAGGGGTGGGCCCAAATTGCACCCCACTGCAGGAGTGTCTCAGCCATTGTGTGCAGGGAAAAACCTTGCACAGTAAAGAAAACCTTCTCATGAGTGTGACATAATTAACAATTTCTCAAACTCTTGGGAAGTTTTTCTTTACTGTGCAAGGTTTTTCCCTGCATACAATGGCTGAGCGATGCTCACAATGAGGTGCAATTTGGGGGTGGCGGGTGGGGCGGGGGATGGGCTGGGCCAGGCCACAAGATGCACATCTTACTGGAGACTGGCAGCTCCGGATCTTGTGGTTTTTGGGGGGTTTTCTTTAAAAAATGCCTCTGCAGAGGAGCTGAAAACCTCCGAGGTTGCTTTGGGAGAAGGAAGACAGCATGCCCCCTCCCCCCCTCCCTGGGTGCCTGCAGCCTTGGAGCAACTCTGGGTCCTTCCACACTAAAGAAAATCTTCTGGGAGTGAGAAGTTGTTCATTGCCTTCGCTGTGCAAGGGCCGGGAGTTGCTGCAGGATCCGAGGCTGCAGGTGCCCAGGGAGGGGGGAATGCTGCCCATCTGCCTGCCCCCTCCAGAAGCAACCTGGTGTTTTTTTGGGGGGGGGACCCCAGAGCACCCTGGGAAAGGACTTTGGTGATCGGCCTGCTGCTAAAAGCAAACAATGAGGCGAGGCACAGAGATAGTTGGAAGAAGGAGGGAGGGAGGGAAGGAGGGAGGGAGGGAGGAAGGGAGAGAGAGAGTGTGTATGTAATGGCAGGTTTCATCCACATTAGTTTTTATTTCAGGTGGATCTCCTAGCTTTGGAAGGAGGAAAGGAAGGGACACAAAGAGAAAGAAAGAAAGAGGGTGAAAGGGAGAGAAAGAAAAAGAAGGGAGAAACAAGAAAGAAAAGAAAAAAAGAAAGAAAAGATAAAGAAAGAAAGAAAGAAAGAAAGAAAGAAAGAAAGAAAGAGAGGGAGGAAAAAGAAAGTGAATAAGATATAGATGGGTGGATGGATGTATATATACATACATGGAGGGAGGGAGAGAGAGAGAAAAAAAGGAAGAGAAAGGAAGGCTCCAGAAGACTCTTTGAAACAGCACAGCAATCTAGGATTGGAAGGTCTCTCCGAGGTCATCTAGTCCAATCCCCTGCTCCAGCAGGAGACCTTATATCCTCTGGATTATTTTGGTGCCTCCAACACAGAGGAAAATTGCCAGAAAAGGAGAAGGAGTTTACTAGGACAAGGCTGCCATGCAGAGGAAGGCACAGATAGTCTTTGACTTATGACAATTGAGCCCAACATTTTGGTTGCTAAGCAAGAATGTTGTTAAGTGAGTTTTGCCACATTTTACTCAATCCATGACATCTCCTGGCTCTAACAGTCATGTGCAGGCTAGGGAAGAGCATCTGCAGGCCTGTGTAATGTTCTAATGTGCAGAAGCGATAGTTAAATGTGTGCCAGAAAGTGAACTCTGGGTGTGTTTTTCCAAACGCAATAAATGAGGTTGAATGTGTATAGTTTTAGAAGAGCTGTGTGTGTGTGTGTGTGTGTGTGTGTGTGTGTGTGTGTACATACAGTATATATAGTAGATAATGTATCTTTGTGTGTGCCTATACAGACACTAAACTATGTAATATGTATGTACACATATGGCATTTATACATAGGATTCAATTGTGTATTTTGGATGTTCAATAGTAGTAAATAAATAGACAGGGAAATTGTATCTTGTTGACGCAAGGAGAGTCCAGGCAAGGTACCCCTTGATGTGAGTGATGTCAAGTTGGCCACACTCACCCAATCACATGACCACCAAGCCATGCCCACCCAGTCACAAGACCACCAAGCCTCACCCACAGAACCACTAGTAAAAAGATTTGAATGCCACCACTGGATACAACCCTCTTCCAATAACTGAGTCCTGTTACACATGAGTGTAAGATCCGCTCACTCTTATTCCAGAGTGTCAGACGTGGAAAAAGTGAATTCAGTTACAAGAGAGGAGATTTTAACTGAATGAGAGAAAAAAAAATCATAAAAGGATGAGCTGTTTTAGAGCTGAGCCAGTAAAGCAGAGAAGTTCAGTCTCCTCTTCATGGATCGTCTGAGAGGAAAGACTGAGCAGCCATCAGTCAGAGAAGCTTGAACTGGGATTCCTGCAGAGAGGAGTGGTTGGGCTAGATGGTCTCAGGGTTTCCTCCTAATTTATAAAGGTTGTCATGCCACAACATGTACCATATTTTTCGGAATATAAGATGCACCGGAGTATAGGACGCACCAAGGTTTTGAAGAGGCATTTTTTTTAACAAAAAAGTAAGTAGGTAGGTAGAGGGAGAGAGAAAGAGAAAGAAATACAGTAGGTAGGTAGGGAGAGAGAGAGAGAGTAGTTAGGTAGGGAGGTAGTAAAGTAGAATAAAATATGGATTAAAATATAAGAATGAAGAAGTGGAATAAAAGGGACAGTTAGAATCTTGCTTAAACGGACAGGGAAATGTCATCAGCCTTCAACCACAACATGTTCCAGCAAACGTCCCCATGTCAAAAGTCCAAAACCACAAGGTTCAATTAAAATTCGGTAATGGCACGTAGTCCATACCTGTAACAAAAGGAGAAGTAAGACCCCCATTCCTTATAAGGCTTTCTCCTCAAGGTAACCAATAAGAAATGAGTTAAGTGTTTCCGTGTTACACTGTCTTTGAGAATGTATAAGAATACGTGCTTCGATAATAAACGGGGTTCAGAAATTCACAACGTTAGTCATGGGCTAACTTTTCTGAACCTGGCTGCCACATAAACTTTTCCTGTATCCTGAGAAGTCTAATGCCTGTCATTTTCTGCAACAGTAGGGAGGTAGATAAAGGGATAAAGAGAGAGAGAAATGAAGAGAGATATAGAGATAGAGAAGTACATTAGGTAGGTAGAGTGATAGAGAGAGAGAAATAAAAAGAGATAGAGAGAGAAATACAGTAGGTAGGTAGGGAGAGAGAGAGAGTAGGTAGGTAGGTAGATGTTTCCAGATGTATTTATCCATGTGCTGGAGAAGGAAATCGCTGACAATCTGCAGCATCTAAGACTTTGTTTCTGCTGGCAAAGCACTTGATCAATGTAATTCTCAACAACCAGTTAAAGAGCTTTCCAAGAGGGGGAAAAAAAGTTTTTACACTCTGCAAACCTCCCCCCAAAAGCCTGTTTTTGTGAAAACGCCCGCCCTTTAAAAAGTCATAAATAGCCTTCGGGGGGCTTGCAGAGTGCTCCTGGGAGGGGCAAAAATAAGCAAAAAATGGGCCGTTTTTTGAAAAAACAAGCCTTTTTTTGTCAAACAAATTGCATGCATAGCCTTATAGAGGCTTATAGAGGGCTGCTGGGGGTTGGGAGGGGGCATACATGGTCCATTTTTTGCTCCTTACTGCCCTCCCCAGCCCCCAGGAGCTCTCTGAAAGCCTCCATAAGGGTATGCACGGCCATTTTGGTGAAGGGGCGGGGCTGCGGGAGGCAAAAATGCTGTATTCGATTTTCAGGCTCTTTTTTGAGGGAAAAAAGTGCATCTTATATTCTGAAAAATATGGTAACTATTGTGCTGTTGTTGCTCTAGCCCCACCTAGTGGCCGGGGGCAGATAAGCCTCACTATAAGGTCTGAAGCCAGACTCCGTTTTCTGTCAGCCTTTGGAGAAGACGGAAGCAGCCGTTGTGACCGAGACCCCTGGTGATCCGGAGACGCCTCCGTCCCTCACACGGAGCATCCCTGGAGAGGTTCCAGCTGCTTCTTTCCTGGCAGTTAGTTAATGCTGCCTATCTCGTCTTTCTATTTGATTTCCACTCTTTGCATCTCCTCAGTTTCACCTGCCCTCTTCTCCCAATAAAGCATCCAGATCCATGCCAGGCTCCCTTTCACTGGAGGAGAATAGGGGGGCTTAGCTGCCTCTCCAGCTGCACACAGACCCACCTGCAATGGGGATGGAAGAAAGGTGGAATTCCACCAGGCTGATCACAAACCCACAAATACAGGAATTTATTTGAAAAAGAATACAGCATTTTCCAATTAGCAGTACTAAATATAAAAATGCCATGGTATCTACTCTTTGCAACCAATAATTCCCTGAGTAATTAAATTGGCCAGATCTGTTGAGATGGTTCCCCTCCTTCTCCTCTGGATTCCTCCTCCAAAGGATCTAAGATTAATGGATCCATATCAGGACCCCCATACCTGCCATGGCTGCAGCCTTGGAGACCCCAAGATCTTTTCTCCCTCCTTCCTTCCCCTCCTCGATCTGGAGGAATATGCAGCATTCATGGCCTGGGCCAGAGTCTTCGTGTGACTGTAATGGTGGTAGACACTTTGGATCCTTTCTCTGTTCCAGTTCCACTGGGTCTTTAGTGGGGCTTTCTGGGTGCATCTTCTGCGGCCTTTGACAGAAAAGACATTCTTTGAAAGAGAACAATGAAAATAATGATCTTGAAACTTTTTTTCCACAAAGAAATAGGGTTTAAAGGCATCATCCACTGGCCTTTCTTTCAAAATATAACTAAAGTTCCAAATACTATGGATGTATTTGAGAAGTCTGCGCTTGTTTATTTCATACCCTGCAGAATTTGTGAGGATCCAGACTTTCCCCTCAATGGGTCCTGGGAGACGCATAAGTGTTAAATGGAAAGGAAGAATTCTGTCCCAAATGAATTCAAGTTCTATGAAGTGAACAAAGACGTTGACTTGTCTCCACTTAGAGAGGGAATCCCTGAGGTATGCAGTATATCCACTTTTTGAGAACAGTTGTGATATAACCACACAAATTCCACTCCTGACAAGCACAGGAGGAAAAGTCCTCATGAAATTCTCTCCCTTTTCTGTGTCTGAAGCAAAGAGGCCAATCAGGGTCCATCTGAAGTGGAGGAGCAGCTGGACAATTGCTGGGTTCTGGATTCCTTCTTTGGGGAGAATGTGATGGAAAAAGGGGAATTTGCTTTTATCACTCAGAGCCTCTGAAGCTTCTACATGATTGATCTGAAAAAGGAATTGAAAGGATTAGAGCCGTGATGGGGAAACTGTGGCATGAAGAGCGTCCTCTCCCGGCACGCCAGCCGCCCCAGCCCAGCTCCACTAGCATCCACATGCAGGCGCACCTCCTGCAGGCCAGCTGGTTTTGGGGCCTTTGTGGAGGGTCAGGGTGGGGGACGCCTGAGTATGCAGTGGGGAGGGACTCACATTGTGCAGGAAACTCCGGCGGGCTGGAAGTGAGTGTGAATGGCCTCCCCCTCCCCCCCAGTGCTTCCTGGCTCAGTTGGAGGCTTCCTTCAGCCTTCAAACAGTTGCAGGGTTTTTTTTTTGGGGGGGGGTTGCTTCCAGGTTGGTGCAGGAGGCTTTCCAGGGCCAAAATGGGGTGCAGAAATCCCCTTTTTTTTTCCATTTTGGCCCTGGAAAGCCTCCTGCACCAACCTGGAAGCGAAAAACCCCAAACAAGCCCTGCAACTGTTTGAAGGCTGAAGGAAGCCACCAACTGAGCCAGGAAGCCCTGGAGAGCCAGGCCATTCACACTCACTTCCAGCCCACCAGAGCTTTCTGCCCCAGGGCAGAAATGAAAACCTGTCCTGTGGAGCCCACTGCCACTTGGGTGGAGGAGGACGACCACACGAAGAAGAAGAGGAGGAGGAGAATGGCAAGGCTTTGCAGGAGCCGGCAGGGAGCAGGTCAGGTGGGGCTGGCTGGCTGGCTGGGGAGGGGGCAATCATGGTGCTTAGGTGGCAGCAGCCTGAATGCCCCAACTGTGCTGGGGAGGAAATAAGAGGCCCAGCTTGAATGGGGATGAAAGTACAGACACACCCTGGCTCCCTGCTCAGGTGTTGGCCACACCAGTTTGGGTGCCCTGGCTGAAGCACGCTTTCTCTGACACACACACACACACACACACACACACACACACACACACACACAGACTTAGATTACTCTCTTACCCTTCCTGTCTCTGTCTGGCCCCATTTGCATGCTCAGCTGTCGCCCATACCATTGGCAGCATTTTGGGTGCCTTGGCTGAAGTATGCTTTCTCTGCCAAACACACTTGAATTGCCTGTCTCTGTCTGGACCCATTTGCTGCTCCTTGAGACAAAGAAGCCTCATTAAGTAGCTAAGTGGAAAGTAGTTGGGGGAGGGGAGGAGCAGGAGACCTGCAGGTAACCACTTTCCCCACCCACCCCCGAGAATGAAAGTTTCTGGATCCCTGACTCTGCAAAAGAAGATGGGTGCCTGAATCTGCACAATATTATAGCACCCAGAAGCGTCCATTCTCGGCACAAAAAGCATTTCCCAGCCAACTCTCCTCTCCCTTCTTCAAAGGCAAAGAACCCGAGAAACAAGAGAGGAGACAGAGGTTTGGAAAGTAAGTGAGTCCTTGTTGCAGGAAGCGAGGGAGAAACAGGAGGTATCTCAGTGGGTTGGGGAGGCTTTGAGGGTCTCTTCTATCACTAGGACCCCCATGGCCTTCCCCACCCTGAGATGCAATATAATAGCAGAGTTGGAAGGGACCTTGGAGGTCTTCTAGTCCAACCCCCTGCCCAGGCAGGAAACTCTATACCGTTTCAGACAAATGGCTATCCAACATCTTCTTAAAGACTTCCAGTGTTAGGGCATTCACAACTTTTGGAGGCAAGCTGTTCCACTGATTAATTGTTCTAACAGTCAGGAAGTTTCTCCTCAGTTCTAAGTTGCTTCTCTCCTTGATTAGTTTCCACTCATTGCTTCTTGTTCTACCCTCAGGTGCCTTGGAAAATAGTTTGACTCCCTCTACTTTGTGGCAACCCCTGAGATATTGGAACATTGCTATCATGTCTCCCCTCGTCCTTCTTTCTATTAAACTAGACATACCCAGTTCCTGCAACCATTCTTCTTATGTTTTAGTCTCCAGTCCCCTAATCATCTTTGTTGCTCTTCTCTGCACTCTTTCTAGAGTCTCCACATCTGTTTTACATCGTGGCGACCAAAACTGAATGCAGTATTCCAAGTGTGGCCTTACCAAGGCATTATAAAGTGGTATTAACACTTCACATGATCTTGATTCTATCCCTCTGTTGATGCAGCCTAGAACTGTGTTGGCTTTTTTGGCAGCTGCTGCACACGGCTGGCTCATATTTACGTGGTTGTCCACTAGGACTCCAAGATCCTTTTCACAGTTACTACTGTTGAGCAAGGTACCACCTATACTGTACCTGTGCATTTCGTTTTTGTTGCCTAAATGTAGAACCTTACTCTCTTCACCATTGAATTTCATTTTATTAGACAGTGCCCAATGTTCAAGTTTGTCAAGATCCTTCTGTATCTTTAGCCTATCTTCTGGAGTGTTGGCTATTCCTGCCAGCTTGGTGTCATCTGCAAATTTGATGAGTTCCCCATTTATTCCCTTATCCAAATCATTGATAAGATGTACTGGACCCAAAACAGAGCCTTGGGGTACTCCACTGCATACCTCCCTCCATGTAGATGCAGTTCCATTGAGGACTACACGTTGAGTGCGGTTGGTCAGCCAGTTACGAATCCATCTGGTGATGGTCACGGGCACATTGGTATCCTTGAATTCTGAGCTCTTAGGAAAGTATCCCCTCCTTGTGGATTGCAAACAGCTGTTTCCAGTGGGGAAAAAAGGACAAAGCAAATGGGAAAATAGTTTCCTTTGCTATATTTCCAGTCTCAATTAGACCATGGCAGGGGCCCTACAGAAGAGATCTTTCAAGGATCATTATGTATTCATAGAAAAGCAACTAACTTAGCTCTGCTCCAAAATGCTAAAGCTGTTGCACATAAAAAACAGAGGAACTCTGATCAACTACCAGAGCCATCATTTTGACAGTTTTGCTGTCCTGTAGTCTGTCGCCATGAAATGCAAGCATGGAATTAACTGAGTCTGGTTTGTCCTCAGTCTTTTCAGTGGCCACAAACTACTGGCAAAAGTGCCATTTGATCACAAGGCAAGGAATGTTTCTCCTTTTGCATTGGAGCATCCAAGAAGGGACAGGAAAGACAAAGAAAAAGACGGAAAGAGGAGAAGAGAGCAAGGAAGCAAAAAGAAGGAAAGAGAGGAAGAAAGAATGAAGAGCGAAGGAAAAAGAAAGGAAGGAAGGAGATTATAATGAGAGAGGGTGAGGGTATGAGGTAAATCCTGCCTTAGCGCTTGATCACCAACAGCCCTGTTGCCTTTTACCATCCCCTTGTCCTCTCCTCCTGATCTCTCCTGGTGGTCTTCCATCCTATCATTGAGGATGCTTTGGTTACAAAGTTAGGTCTCGTAAGGAGAGGGGGTGGGCCTCCCTCTGACCCACATACTTTGGCCTCATGCACACACCATGGGCACCCAAGGAGAGTGAGCACATCAGCAGTGGGAGCTGGCCGTGCCCACCATGGCCTCCGAGGTCAACCACAATGGGGCCCTCATTGAAATTGAGTTTGACACCCCTGGACTAACAGATGACCTGAGTGCTGCATGTGTTGCTCTCAAACTTACAATGTATGAGTCAAGATTAGAAAAAAGATCAGCTTGCATTCAATAGCAAAAGTCACATTAATCAAAAGCATGCCAAATGCAAATGTTTACCTTTCAATAAAAAGGTGTTTGTATCATTGAAAGCGCTGTTATTGTGGGGGGGGGGTTCAGAGAAAAGACGTTAATCATGTATGAGTTGTTTTTCTAAACTAAAACCTCATTATTCAGGTTAAATTGCCGTTTTGGCACTTCGAGATATATAAGTAGGTTTGGGGTTGCAGTTTGGGCATTCGGTCGCTAAAAGGTTTGCCATCACTGCATTAGAGCATACACAGAGTGCAACCTAATTCAGCTTTTGTTAAATTGCTGTTGAGAGAAGTTCCATTGTAACCTAAGGTGCCAACTACATAGATAAAACTTCTAGGCGAATTGCCAAGCTTAGCCTAGCAAAGTAACTTCTTGTGAAAAGTAAAATGTTGATTCTGCCAAGTAGCCTTGCTTGTAACTTGAAATGTGTGTTCAGCATTCCCCAGCAAAGCTCTGAGTTATACGCCAGAAAATGTATTTCTTTTCCCTTCTAAAGTCTGTTGTTTTCAGAGCACTAAAATCATGAAATCCGTGTGATCTCAAATTATGTTTCTATAGCAGTGACGTTCTGTGCAATCTGTGTGAGCTGTAAGATGTTTGGAAAAGTTTTTGGCACATGCCTGTTTTTCTCTCTCTGCCTGCTCTGTTAAGGTGGGAGACAAAAAGGTCGTCAAGTCTTTTGCTTTCTGCAGAAATAAAACCTGATAATCCATAGCTTCGTCTTCAGAGTTTCACTGGACTTATCAGATTCTGAGCTACATTCAAAAACCTTGCACAATGAAGAATGCTGTGTTATATTTGGGGTCAGATCAAGTCCACAATATTAGATTTTAATAAATCCAATCTTGTTCTCATGAAAGCATTAGAATAATTTGGTAATTAGACATTGTTTAAAATATTAAAGACAAAATATTAGCAAGATTGTATTTTAAAAGTGGAAAATAATAAATAAATTTAAAAACTATAAACAATGTAAATCTTATTACTGTATCTCACCCCTACAATTTATTGCAATTAGATTAACATGTGCAAATGCCAACTGAAGTATTCTATTCCAATAAAGGGCCTACTATAATTTTTGAGGATTGGTGCATATCAGTCAGTGGTGGGTTTCAAAAATTTTTAGAACCTATTCTCTAGTGTGGCCTGTTTGTGGGAGTGGCTCGGTGGTCATGTGACTGGGTGGGCGTGGCCAACTTGAAAAATGTGGTGAAACTCAGTTAACAACGCTCTTGTTTAGCAACCAAAATTTTGGGCTCAATTGTGGTCATAAGTTCTCCTTCCTCCCCTCCCTCCTGTTTCCTTCTTTCTCTTTCTCTCTCTTTCTCTTTCTGTCTATCTCTGTCTCTTTCTCTGTGTACCTCTTTGTCTCTCTCTTCCTCCCTCCCTCCCTCTCTGTGTCTCTAAGTCAGTGATGGCGAATCTTTTTTTGCTCCCGTGCCATAAGTGAGGGGAGCGCAGGGGGTCGAGTGCGGGCGTGCCGCACCCATAATGCAACGCGTGACCCCCCAGTGTGCATGCATGCAGAATGCGCGACCGCCCCGTTTTTACATGTTTTTTTTGCCCTCCCCAGGCTCCAGGGGCTTTATTGGAGCCTGGAGAGGGCAAAAAGAGCCTCCCCCGACCCCCCGGAGGCCCTCCGGAAGCTTCAGGGACTGTCCGGAGGCTTCCCTGAAGCCTTCGAAGCGCTTAAAACCACCCTCCGAGCAAATCGGAAGTGACTTCCGGGTTGCTCGGATGGTCGTTTTAAGAGCTCCTAAGGTGTCAGGGAAGCCTCGGACGGTCCCTGAAGCCTTCGGAGCACTTAAAAAGACCCTCCGAGCAAACCGGAAGTGACCTCCGAAGCCTCGGACGGTCCCTGAAGCCTTCGGAACGCTTAAAACCACCCTCCAAGCAACCCAGAAGTGACTTCCGGTTTGCTCGGAGGGTGGTTTTAAGCGCTCCGCAGGCGTCAGGGAAGTCTTGGACGGTCCCTGAAGCCTTCGGAACGCTTAAAACCACCCTCCGATCAACCCAGAAGTGACTTCCGGTTTGCTCGGAGGGTGGTTTTAAGTGTTCCGAAGGCTTCAGGGACGGTCCCTGAAGCCTCTGGGGGGGTGCGGAGGAGGCTCTTTTCGCCCTCCCCAGGCTCCTATAAAGCCTCTGGAGCCTGGGGAAGGCGAAAAATAGCTTTTAAAAATGGTGAACTCAGCCTCGCGTGCCCTGACAAATGGCTCCGCGTGCCACTTGTGGCATGCGTGCCATAGGTTCGCCATGACGGCTCTAAGTCATTCTCTCTCTGTGTCTGTCTTCCTGTCTGTCTGTCTCTCTCTCTGTATCTCTCTATCTCTCTCCCCTCCCTTCTTTTCTCTCTGTCACTGTCTGTGTGTATGTGTGTGTATCTTTCTGTCTGTCTGTCTGTCTGTCTCTCACTCACTCACACACTTAATCACTCACTCTCTCTGTGTATCTCTTTCTGTCTCTCTCTCTCTCTAACTGTCTGTCTCTCCATCCCTCCCACCCCCTCTCTCTGTATCTGTCTCTCTCTCTCTGATTCCCTCCCTCCCTCCCCCCCCTCTCTCTCTCTCTCACACACACACACACACACATACTGTGGTCACCTTGTTGAGTGTTCCTATTACATTTGAAACACTCAACAACTGGCCTGCATTTATGGTTTTTTGCAGCATTCTGCAGTCATGGGACCAAAATATATGATTAAAAGTACCTGGCAGTGGGATTTTTCCCTGGAGGTTCCACAGGGGACACGGGGGGCACCCTTGCAGGGAAGAGCAGAGGAGTTTGGGGAATATCTGCAGGACAAAGTCGCTCAGATCCGGAGCGGATGGGCCCCCTCCAGTGGACCGGACGAGCCGTCAACAGTGAGTCTTGTGAGAACATTCTGGGAGGAGTTTGACTCTGTTGCCCCCGAGGATTTGGACAGGTTGCGTGGACGGCTGCGACCCACCACATGTTCAATGGACCCGTGTCCCTCCTGGCTGGTACTGGCATCCTGGGAGGTGACACGAGGCTGGCTTCTGGGCCTGGTGAACGCCTCATTGGGTGAGGGATCCTTACCAACTGCCTTGAAAGAGGCAGTGGTGAGGCCCTTACTCAAGAGGCCTTCACTTGACCCAACGGAGCTAGCTAATTATCGTCCAGTCTCCAACCTTCCCTTTCTAGTGAAGGTTGTTGAGAATGTGGTGGCACAGCAATTTCCGCGACACCTTGACGAATCCGAATATCTAGACCCACGCCAGTCCGGCTTCCGACCCGGGCACAGCACAGAGACAGCCTTGGTCGCGTTGGTTGATGATCTCTGGAGGGCCAGAGATAGAGGTTGTTCCTCTATCCTGGTCCTATTAGACCTCTCAGCGGCTTTTGATACCATCGACCATGGTATCCTATTGCGCCGGCTGGAGGGGATGGGAGTCGGAGGCACTGTTTTACGGTGGTTCGGCTCCTACCTCTCCGACCGGACGCAATGTGTGTTGACGGGGGGGGGGCAGAGGTCGACCCTGAGGCCACTCACTTGTGGGGTGCCGCAGGGGTCGGTCCTCTCGCCCCTCCTGTTCAACGCATATGTGAAGCCACTGGGGGAGATCATCCGTGGTTTTGGGGTTGAATATCACCTGTACGCTGATGATACTCAGCTGTACATCTCAACCCCAAACCACCCCAACGAGGCTGTCGAAGTGATTTCCCGATGTTTGGAAGCCGTCGGGGTCTGGATGGGGGACAACAGACTCAAACTCAACCCCTCCAAGACTGAGTGGCTGTGGCTACCGGCACCTCGGTTCAGCCAGCTGACTCCATCGCTGGCCATAGGGGGCGAACAATTGCCCCCTGTGGAACGGGCGCGCAATTTGGGCATCCTCCTAGATGCCCGGCTGTCAATGGACGACCATGTGGCAGCCGTGGCAAGGGGGGCGTTCCACCAGGTTCGCCTGGTGCGCCAATTGCGCCCCCTTCTGGACCGGGATGCCCTACGCACGGTCACTCATGCACTGGTGATGTCTCGCCTGGACTACTGCAATGCTCTCTACATGGGGCTTCCCTTGGGACGCGCCCAAAGACTGCAGCTAGTCCAGAACGCAGCCGCGCGGGCTGTCATGGGTAGTACTAGGTACTCCCACGTAACACCACTCCTGCGCGAGCTGCACTGGCTGCCTGTGGTTTTTCGGGTGCGTTTCAAGGTTTTGATCACCATCTTTAAAGCGCTCCATGGCACAGGACCTAGCTACCTGCGGGATCGCATCTCTCCACACACATCCCTGCGGCCAATTCGCTCTCACAGGGAGGGATTTCTCCTAGTGCCGTCCACTAGGCAACGCCAACGGACGGCGCCAAGGAGTAGGGCCTTCTCTATGATGGGCCCAACCCTCTGGAATGACCTCCCCCC
Source organism: Natrix helvetica (assembly GCF_964273705.1). Classification (NCBI taxonomy): domain Eukaryota; kingdom Metazoa; phylum Chordata; class Lepidosauria; order Squamata; family Natricidae; genus Natrix; species Natrix helvetica. The sequence goes on from NC_138551.1 coordinate 139,176,526, forward strand.
CCGACATTAGAACCACCACCGACTTCCGCTCCTTCCGACAAAAATTGAAGACACACCTGTTCCGATTGGCTGGCCTGGCATAATCATAACTGCTACCTCCTGGCAAACATATTTCTTAACTGGTTTTTTAGGGGAATTGTTTTTTAAATTTAATCTTATGGGAGATTTGTTGGGGTTTTAAATTATTTACTCAGCTGTACAGTTCTTCAAACCTTTTTTATCCTCCTTCGTATTTATTTATCTATTTAATAATTTTAATTGTTTAATTTTATAGTTATTTATATGTTGTATTTCTGATATGGACTGTACACCGCCCCGAGTCCCTTTCGGGAGAGGGGGCGGTCTATAAGCGCTCAGTAAATAAATAAAATAAATAAGAACATCCCAAGACCGATGCCACCACATCTGCCCTCTTCGGGGAGAAGCTCTCTTCGGCAGGTCCTCTTCAGAAGGACAAGGCCCCCCTGATCTCCCTACTGTTCTTCATAGGAATCGACCTGGGAGGAGTTTGACTTGGTTGCCATCGAGGATTTGGACAGAATGCGTGGACGACTGCAACCCACCACATGTTTATTGGACCCGTGCTCCTCCTGGCTTGTACTGGCATTCTGGGAGGTTACACGAGACTGGCTCCTGGGCCTAGTGAACGCTTCGTTGAGCGAGGAGTCTCTCCCGGCCGCCTTGAAAGAGGCGGTGGTGAGACCCTTGCTCAAGAAGCCTTCCCTGGACCCTTTGGAGCTGGCCAATTATCGTCCTGTCTCCAACCTTCCCTTTTTGGCGAAGGTTGTAGAGAGTGTGGTGGCTTACCAGTTTCCACGACATCTGGAGGAAAATGATTATCTAGATCCGCGCCAGTCCGGCTTCCGCCCCGGTCACAGCACGGAGACGGCCTTGGTCGCGTTGGTGGATGATCTCTGGAGGGCCAGAGATAGAGGTTGCTCCTCTATCCTGGTCCTATTAGACCTCTCGGCGGCTTTTGATACCATCGACCATGGTATCCTGCTGCGCCGGCTGGAGGGGTTGGGGGTCCGGGGCACCATTTTGCGGTGGTTCGGCTCCTACCTTTCTGGCCGGACGCAGCGTGTGTTGGCAGGGGAAGAGAGGTCGACCCTACGCCCCCTTACTGTGGGGTACCACAGGGGTCGGTCCTCTCGCCACTCCTGTTCAACACATATATGAAGCCGCTGGGTGAGATCATCCGTGGTTTCGGGGTGGGATATCATCTGTACGCTGATGATACTCAGCTGTACTTTTCCACCCCGAACCACCCCAACGAGGCCGTCGAAGTGATGTCCCAGTGTGTGGAAGCTGTACGGGTCTGGATGGATGACAACCGACTCAAACTCAACCCCTCCAAGATGGAGTGGCTGTGGGTACCGGCTCCCTGGTTCAGCCAATTAATCCCATCATTGGCCATCGGGGGCATTCAACTTGCCCCCATGGAGCGGGCGCGCAATTTGGGCGTCCTCCTGGATGCCCGGCTGTCCATGGATGACCATGTGACAGCCGTGGCAAGGGGGGCGTTCCACCAGGTTCGCCTGGTGCGCCAATTGCGCCCCCTACTGGACCGGGATGCCTTACGCACGGTCATTCATGCGCTGGTGACGTTTCGCTTGGACTACTGTAACGCTCTCTACATGGGGCTTCCCTTGAAATGCACCCGGAGGCTACAGTTGGTTCAGAACGCAGCCGCGCGGGTAATTATGGGGAGTACTAGATACTCCCATGTGACACCGTTCCTGCGCGAGCTGCACTGGCTTCCTGTGGTCTATCGGGTGCGTTTCAAGGTTTTGATAACGATCTTTAAAGCGCTCCATGGCTCAGGACCTAGTTACTTGCGGGATCGTATTCTGCCCCATACATCCCTGCGACCAATCCGCTCGCACAGAGAGGGTCTCCCCAGGTGCCGTCCACCAGACAGTGCCGAGGGGCGGCGCCTAGGAGTAGAGCCTTCTCTGTGGCGGGCCCAGCCCTGTGGAATGACCTCCCCCCGGATATTAGGAATACCTCTGACCTCCGCTCCTTTCGTGTAAAGCTCAAGACCTACCTATTTCAAGTAGCTGGCCTGGCTCAACTTTGATCCAACTATATCGCTCCTGATGGGTTTTTTATTTGGGTATTTTAATTGTATTCAATTATTTAGGGGTTTTTTAAACATTGTGTTTTTAATTGTTTTTATTCATCAGCCCACCTCCTCCTTGTACATGTCTTGGTATACGTCTTTGTTATATGTATGTCTTGTCTATATATTTATTTCATATGTTTTATTGTACGCCGCCCCGAGTCCTTCGGGAGAGGGTGTGGCTAAGAAATAAATATTTATTATTATTATTTATTATCTTCCTGCCCCCATGGATTGGCTCCGGAGTCATCGCCGGCAGCACAGAATCTCGCCAGTTCCCTGCCATCAGTCCTGCAGTTCAGGTCAGTGGCTTTGATCCCACTCTCTCCCCGCCTGGTTCTTCTTTTTATGCGCTTCCTGAAAGGTAGCAGCTAGTGGCCCAAAAGATGCCATGGAAAACATCTCGCACAATTACACCCCCAGAGTCTTTCGGAGGGAAGCCTCTGCACAAGCCCGGGTGAATGAGAACAAGTTCCCACTGTTACGAAGGCTCCGGGATGAGGGATGGAATCTTCACTGTGGGACAGTAAAGCCCTATCTGCCAGAGGCAGCAGGACCAAAGCCCCACTCCCAACTGGCCCTTCCTCCCTCTGAGGCTGAGGGACCTGGCTGCCCCGCTGCCTCTGGAGCCTCATCCCGGAGCCTTCGTGATGGTGAAAACTTGTTCTCAATTGCCCGGGCTTGTGCAGAGGCTTCCCTCCAAGATTCTCAGGGGCTGTAATTGTGTGGGTGTGTGCACGTGCCTATGTTTTCCATGGCATGGTGTCACGGCTGTCTTTTGCGCCACTAGCGGCTACCTTTCAGGAATCGCATAAAAAGAGGAACCAGGAGGGGAGAGAGTATGAACAAAGCCGCTGGCCTGAACTGCAGGACCAATGGCAGGGAGCTGTCGAGGCTCTGCGCTGCCGGCGATGACTCCGTAGCCCATCTGCAGGGGCAGAAAGACGAGGAATGGGAGGGGGACCAGGGGCCCTCATCCTTTTGAAGAGAACCTGCCAAAGAGGGCCTGTTCCTGAAGAGGACAGGTGTGGTGGCATCCATCTTGGGATGTTCTACAGAGTCCTCCAAGGAAAAATGCCGCTGCCAGGTACTTTTAAGTGGGAATGGCATTTTAAACAGGCGTCTGTCAAAGAGAAGAGGACAGTGCACACCACGTGGGCTTGTTCAACAGCCGAAGAAGGAACAAGAGGCAAGGATTCTGGTACGGGGCCTCTGGAAGAACGGGTACGAGAAGGCATGCTAAATATCATCAACCGATATGCCCGTACTGGTCAGTACTGGCTGAAACCCAGTCCTGCTGCATATTTTAATGCTTCGATAGCCCAGATTCTTTGTGGAGGAATCTTTTTAACTTCTTCTCCAGTTGTACAAGAAATAGGGAGACCTCAATTCCTAATACAATTTGTCAGTAGTACAATCCAAGATTGGTCTTTAATTGAAGTTTTGTCTGTTCTAACAGCCACCACAATTTTCAGGGTCTGTCAGTTTCCATAGATTAAATGCCAATATCCACATTTTCTGATTTTACAGTGTTAATCAACATGTTCCAATAGGTATTTAGCATGCTAAGCATATGTACCTATAACAGAACTTATAACAAAATAAAAGTGTTGGAAAGGTCCTTTGAGGTCTTCTAGTCCAATCCCCTGCTCTAGCAGGAGACCTTATACCAGGGGTCCTCAAACCCGGCCCACGGGGCTGGATACAGCCCACCAATGCCATTAATCCAGCCCACATGGGACCACGAGGCTGCCCCACCCAAATCACTCTGCCCATCCTCTGGTCCCCACCCACCGGCTGAGTTCAGGCCTTTCCTTTGCAAGCCCCACGGACTGAAACTACAAAGTAAGAAAAAAAGCTTTTGGCCAGCAGAGTGCTTCTGGGGGCTGGGGAGGCCAAAAGGAGGATGCACAGAGGCCCCAGGAGGGGAAAATACTGCCCTCTGCCTCAGCTTCTTATATCGGGCTAAGTGGAACGCAGAGCCATGTCGCCTGGCACGCACGGCCTGGCCCGTTGCTCTTCTGGGTTTCTGGTGCACATGTGCATGTGACAATCAGCTGGCCTTTGTGCGCACAGCAATGCCAGGAACTGGAAGAGCTGGTCTTCTGCTTGCATACCAGCCAGCTGATCATCACCTGCATGTGCACCAGAAACCGGAAGAGGAGCTGCCTGGTGCACATATGCGCAATGGCATAAACATTGGGCAACTTCTCTTCCAGATTGCGTCACTGACAAAAGCACTTGGTGCTGTAAAGGTTCACCATCAATGCTCAATTCCAAGGGTGGTTTTACCAAGGCTTTATAAAGTGATACCAGTACTTCACGTGATTTGGATTCTATCCTTCTGTTGATGCAGCCTAGGATTGAAATGGCTTTTTTTGGATGCTGCCACACATTGTTGGCTCACATTTGAGAGATTGTCCACTAAGATTTCAAGATCCCTTTCACAGTTACTGCTATTGAGCCAGGTTTCACCTAATCTGTACCTGTACATTTGGTTTTTCTAGCCTCAGTGTAAGACTTTACTTTTCTCTACACTGAATTTCCTTTTGTTAGATAGGCCCAGGGTTCAAGTCCATCTAGATCCATCTGGATCTTAAGCCTATCTTCTGGGGTGTTGGCTATTCCTGCCAGTTTAGTGTCATCTGTAAATGTGATGAGTTCCCCATCTATCCCTCATCCAAATCCTTCATGAAGATGTTGAAGAGGACTGAGCCTAAAATGAAACCTTGGGGTTCCCCACTGCTTGTTTCCCTCATGTAGATGTAGTTCCACTGAGGACCACCCACCACCACTCAGTTTTCCAGGTGGAGAAAAGCACACACAAACCTGTGGGACTTTGTAGGTGCCTCCTAACGTTGACACCTGGACGGAGATGTCCCTTGTAGCTCCATCAATAAGAGCCAGAAGGTTCTCCTTCTTTCCACAGCCGTAGTTGGGGACATTGGCTTCTCCAGTGGAGAGAATGTCCAGCAAGGCATCTGAAGTGCGGAAAGTGCTGAAATAGTTGCTGTGGATGTTGTAGCCAAGTGTGAGATTGTGCAGCAGCTGGGAATTCTTGTTGACCACTTGAATGTTGAAAATAAACCGTAAGCCATTTTGAAAATCATAAACGTCCCTATGGTAAAAAAAAAAAAAAGGTGTTATTATAATGAACAGCAACAACAAATACTTTTTTTTAAAAAATATAATCCTCCAGAAGCCTTCTGAGCCTTAAACCAACATTGATCCAAAACCAATGATCAATTATACAAATATGGAAATTGGCTGAGGTATGGCAACTACAACTGGTTCAACCACTACTTTAAATAAAATTCATTATTCAGGTGATAAATCAAGGATTGAACTGAGAAAGGAAAATAATCTTGAGTCCTTTCAGCTTTTTTTCAGACCCCTTTTTGAGTCTCTTTCATAAAATCAGACAAAAGAGAGAAGCCAGGGAAATCAAAAACATTCAGGAAATTAGTCATAACCTCCAATATAGGAATAAATGAAAAATAAAAACAGAAAAGAAGGAGACTGTTAGAATGGAGGGAGTGCAACTCTATCACCCTGAATGACTTACAGATCACGAAAAACAAACTGAAGAGAAGGAGCCACCTTGAAAAGCAACTTTATATGCAATGTTTCTATTCCAGTGGTGACTATACCAATGAGATGGTCTCCTGGACTGTAAAAGCTCTGTGGTCGTTTTCCATCCTGGTGCTCCAAACTCTGCGGGCATTTCATTCTCAGCTTCCCAGAGACTGGATGGGACACCAGCAGCATCAGAAGCAGAAGCAGAAGGTCCATCATTCATGGGGTGAATCAATCAATCCCTTTCCTGTTCCTAAAGAATTAGAAGAAATCAAAGGACTCTCACAAGGTGGAAAATGATTCAGTTGCTTTCCTGATTGAAACACAGAGAAACACTCAGCTTCACCTGGAAAGGAGAGAGACGTACCTTCAAGAGCACAGACCCTGCCTGTCCCAAAACACCATATCTCTCTGCCCAAAGCTGACACTTTTATCATAATTCTCCCTCTCAGGAGGGATCCCTGGATAATTCAACCAGTTCTCAGACTCAAAGATTGTTGGCTAAATTCTCTGGAGGGAAATGAAAAGGAAACAATCCCCATGTGATTCATAATAACAGGGGCAGAGATGCAATTAAATCCATCATCTAGAATTGAGAGGTTTGGGGTCTCCAGGCTTGAAACTGGCCCCAGAGGGAATACACGGCACTTGTGGCTGAAAAAAAAAAAAGAAATGTGACATTTGTTGGCATTGAGGTTAAAGAGAAAAATCCCAGATGCCAGTTAATACCAGAGTATGTCACAGATCTGAAATAGCTGCCTGCTGAGTTGGAACCAAAAATTATTTAATTTGAAAGCTAATGCTCAAGGGCATCACCGGAAAAGGGCTGATGCAATAGTGCAGCCAGTCTGTTGAACAAAATCAACTTTAGTGAAAAACTAGTTACCAGAACTTTGCAGAGTTTAAAAAAAAACACAGAAAGACAGAAACACAGAGAGGAATTAGAAAAAAAAGAAGTGAAAAGATGGTGAAATCAAGTCTGCCTCTCATGGATGGAAAGAAGGAAGGAAGGAAGGAAGGAAGGAAGGAAGGAAGGAAGGAAGGAAGGAAGGAAGGAAGGAAGGAAGGAGAGGGAGGGAGGAAGGAAGGAAGGAAGGAGAGGGAGGGAGGGAAGGGAATCTCAAGACCATCTGAAGAAATCAAACATTTGTCATCGAACTTCAAAGGATCTGGGATTTTGTAGTCCTTTGAAACCGGCTCCCCACATATGAAGCTTTTAATGAGACAAAGGATGGATGCGGAGGGTCTCACCTGGATGGGCGATGGCTGCAGAAGAGCCAGCCAGCCAACAGGGGAGTATTTCCCTCCCTCTTTCCTCCCCCAAAGAAGAAGAAGAGAACCCCCCTCCTTTCCTTACCTGCCAGAATCGCAGCTCCTCCTTTCCCTTCGCTCTGCCCAAGAGTTCCAAAACTCCCCCCCTTCCCACAGGGGGCGCCCTTCCTCCCCATTAGCCGAAGGTTTCAGCCCCACCGAGGGACTCGTGAGCGCTCCAGCGGCCGCTGCCTCTGCTGCCTCCCCCCCAAGGACTCCGCAGCCCCCAGACGCTCCGGTTCCAGCGCCCTTCGGACTTCAGCCTGGCAGCCGGGTGGAGCTGGAGGGCCAGAAGGGCCCCTCGGGGAATGTGCAGGTGGCCCTCCGTGACGGCCATTCAGAGAGCTCCGCCTCCCTAGGAAGCTCTTGCTCCCTCCGCTGAATCCCTTTCTCTTCCACTCCGTCTTCCCGGGGCTGATCGAGGCTCCCGGGGATTTTGGGTTGATGGTTGGACTGGCTGGGTGGGTTTTGCTCAGCTGTGTAAGAGTGACGTAATAAGAGGACGTCACAAATAGGCTCCTCCAGGCACTCCGTGGCAGCTGATGAGGGAGGAAAACGAGAGGAAGGAAAAGACGGGAAGGCGGGGGCGGGGGTAGGGGGAGGGAAGGAGATCTATAAACGAAGCAAAGAGAGCTGCATGGGGGTCTTTTCCGAAGAGGCCATCTGATTGGTTTGATCTCTGAAGTTGTGAGCGGGTCAGGCTGATTTTTCTTCAGTTATTTGTAGTTGCAAAATAATCCGAAGGGAAGGAAAGTTGAAGGGGTTTATTTCAGTTCTTCCCCTTTCTGTTCCCCTTTCTCTTCTTCCAATTTCCCTTCTGCTTCCTTTTCCCTTTCCTTTCCCCTTCCTGCTTGTTTCCTTTTTACTCTGTTTCCCTTTTCCCTTTCCCGTCTTCTTCCCCCTTTCCCATTCAGCTGACACAGAGTTAAGGCAAATTCCTCAATCATTAGGATAACCTCGAGTATCTCGTTGGACAGGAGACCACACAGAAAGGAGACTTTATTTAACAGAGGGAGATGGGCATTCATCATCATTTCAGGCACTTATAAAATATGTATGAGAGAAATAAAAAAGGAGCTGAGAGAGGCCCCCCAGGACCATTTCTTGCATCGCTATTAGCCCAGGGCTCCCATTCAGACGATCGGAGGCTGGGAGACTCCAGACGGAGAGGAACCAGCTCAGCGTCTCTTTGAAGGCTGGGAAGAGACCGGGAGACGTGCGATGCTCCCTATACAAAGGACTCTGTTCCCTTGAGACCTACCAGTCCCTCTGGGTTGGCAGCGCTCTGGATAAATGGGGGGGGGGGGGAGTGGGAGCTGTCCTGGGGGGCGAGTTCTGGAGCTGCCGGGCAGAGCGGAGGGAAAGGAGGAGCTGGGATTCTGGCAGCCTTGGGGGGGGGGGAGGAAAGGAGGGGCCTCTCTTATTCTCTGGGGAAAGAAAGAGGGGGATTTAATCCTGCTGGGATTGAAAAGAAGCCCCAAGGGACCCCGGTCAGTCGGTCAATGAGGGCCACTCAGGAGCCTCCTCGGTCTTTGGGGGCTGCGAAGGTCTGGAGGGGGAGGGACCGGCTCCACCTCAACCCCAAGAAAAGCATAGTTTTTCCCCCCCCATGTGATGACCTGTCATTTTTATGCGCCTCCCCCCCAAGTGAGAGGACACCTTTCCTTCTCCGGTGGTACTTGGGGGAGTGAAGAAGGGCCGGCTGTGTCATCACTCCCCCCACCTGCCCCTTCCAGGGATACAGAAGATGGGCGGGGGGGGAGAATGAGTTGAGGGGCCTCAGCGCAACAGCCGCTGGCAAAAGCAGAGGAAGAAAGGGGGCTTTTCTCTCCTTAGGGGGCAGCGCCCCTCGGCTGCCCCTCCAGGGCTCTCTCTCAGCAGGCAGAAGGACCGCCGCCCTCGGAGTGCCCGGTCGGACAAAGACCGGGGAAGTGATAAGGGGAGGGAGTGGAGGGGGAGAAAATCGGGTCACCCTTTTAGATCATGGGAGTGGGGGGGGGCAGAATTGAGAAAGAGAAAATCTGCGGCTGATGAGAAGCTCCAGGCGATGCAGCGGCTCTTCCAGCCTTATTTGGATGCAGCCAAGAAAAGACATCTTCAAACCCCCCCCCCCAAGAGGAGATTCCCTTCCCTCCCTCCCCCCCTTCCAAGAGCCTCCAACGTTACACCCACCCACCCCCACCCCCGCCGCTGCTGCTCTTGGCCTCTCCTCCTCCCTCCGCGGAGCCGGGCGCCGTTTCTCCCCCGCCCGACAGCTGCACCCTTGGACGGAGAGAACGTGTCCCGGAGTGCCTGATGTGCGCCTCCCAAGACCGGCTTCCCCGCCGCCCCCTCCGCAGTGCCTGCCCACTTTGCAGAGTCTTCCCCCCCCCCCCCAGACTCTCCTTGGTCGCAGCCTCTGCAGACGGAGCCCCGACGTGGCCCGGGAGGGAAGAGGCCCCGGCTCAGAGAGACCGCCTGCCAGGGATGGCCCTGCCCGACCTGAGAGCGAGGCAGCGGGGCATTATGGGTGTGCGACGCCCGCACAAGACCCCCCCAGCACTCCCCCCGCTTTTGCCAAGAAAGTTTTGCCATCACTGGTGTAACTGAAAGATGCTCAGACAAAAGCTTGGAATCTTTTCAGGGTTATTCCAGAGAGTCAGTCCTGGTAACATGAACTCGGGGACAAGAGGGGAGATTCTGGCCGAATGAGAGGGGGGAAATCCTGAAAGGAGGAGCCCTTTGAGAGCTGAGTGGATAAAAGCATCAAGTTTGGAATGGTGTGTGTGTGTGTGTGTGTGAGTGAGTGTGTGTGTGTGTGTGAGAGAGAGAGAGGGGGGGGGGGGAGCTCGCCAATGAGACGTTCTTCTCCCCATCCCAGGCATCCTTGGCATTTGGGAGGCAGAGGACGAGGCTGCTGCACGTGGAAGCGCAGAGGAGAAAGTTTGCAGGAAGCCCTTGAGTCCAACCTCTGCCTTGAGAGATCTCAAGGGGCCTGTGGCAGCAGAAAGCAAAGTGGGGGGGGGGGATGTCAGAGGGAGGCCCCCTCCCTCTCCATGCAAGGAGACCAGGCTTTGTAAGCAAAGCATCCCCAGCAATAAGATGGGCGACCCAGCAGGAGAGGAGGGGGCAAGGGGAGATGCTGCCCACTAGCTTCAGCTGTCTTGAGGGAGCTGGGTCGGGATGGAATAAGTTGCACCAGCTAAGTCAGTGCTTCTCAAATAGTGGGGCGGGCCCCCCACGGGGGGTGCGAGGCTCCGTAAAGGGGGGCTCAGCTCAAATTATTTTATATATTTTTGTTTTGCAGGTTAAAGTTTTGTTTAATATTGTGTTCCTTTAAATCCTGTGCTCCTTTAAATCTTTTCTGCTACAGTTAATAAAGCTATTCTTTGTTGTACATTGATCCACATTTCTTTCTTTTTTTATTCTCTTATACGTTAATAAGGATACAGTGTTATGCAGAGGTGTACTTATAACAATTTTATAGACAAATGATACTATTTACAGTCGCGCGGGGGGCGCGAAATGTTTTCTTCTTCATTTTTCAAGATGACTCTGTTGCCCTGCCTGGTTGATGCTCTTAGGACAAACCATATAAAATATATACCATCCTCATTCTGATGCTGCTAAGTCTGCTCTTCTCTATAATCTTAACAGGTAATAAGGTTTGTACTGTCCATGGGATGAGTCAAATGTACAGAAACATAAGCGAGGGCATCTTGATGGCAGGTGCTGAATTATGTGCAGTCCACCCAACACACCACCTGCTCTAAAGTCAGACATCCCCCAAAATAAGATTTAATATCCATTTTTTTTATATTTAAAATCCTCATTAGGGCACAGAACCTGTTGTTACATTATTTGAACCCCACCACTGCTCACAGTTGGGGGTCCCATCCGAGCATGTCCAGCACTGGCAGGGGGCCTGAGCATCTCCATGAAACGGACCACATTTCCCACCAAAGTGGTACCTGCACTCTGTGCACAATTATTAGGCAAGCTGTATTTTGGAGGATTAATTGTGTTATTGAACAACTCCAGTGTTCTCGGTCAATCCAAAATGTTAATAAACCTCAAACCTGAACATTGAAGAAAGTAAAAGTGAGGTTTTGGCTTTCTTAGGAGAATATCTGTGTATGCACAATTATTGGGCAACTATTAGTCTGCAGAATTATTACACAACAAAATGAAAATTTGCCCATTCACTTATTTATTTACAGAATAATAAACGAACAACTCAAAATGTACAAATAAACATTTCTGAAAGTTCACAAAAAGAAATAAGTGACCAATATAGCCACCATTCTAACCAACCCTAACCCTTCCATTCATGGAGTCTGTCCGTTTCTTGATCTGCTGAGGATCCAGTTTGTGCAGCTGCCATCACAGCCTCCTAGACACTGTTCAGAGAGGTGAACTGTTTCCCTTCACCATAAATCTCCCTTTTAAGGAGGACCCACAAGATCTCAATGGGGTTTAGGCCAGGTGAGGAGGTCACCTCTGAGTCGAAGTGGAGCTCTGTGCTTGTTACTCATCCAGCCACAGGTCCATCCATCAGGTCCACCTGTCAGAACTGGTGCGGCCATCCAGTGAGAGTCCTCAGAACTTCCTCGGAGACTCTGGAAAACGACTTTTGTCATCCTTGGGGTCCATGTATGATTTGGCCTCTGCATTGAAGGTGTTGCAAGTGTCACCAGAATCACCAGCTGAAGATGAGGAGGCCTCCATCACGGTGGAACCTCCATACCGGAATCCATCGATCCCAACATCACCATCATTGATGGGAGACGATGTCAGACGTTCAGCCCTGGTCAACAATGTGATGGTTGCTGCAATTTGTCCTGGGGCAAAAGAAACACAGATTGAATATTTTAAGAATAATGAAATAGAAACAAAACAATAAAAAACAGAGCAACCAAATTAAAGGCTCCTAGTTTTCTTTCCTATTAGTTTCCATAGTCCAACCACCCCCACACAAAACCCCAAAAGCAAGAAATGCAAAACAACAAAAGGTATTAAGATATTAAATAACAATAACAACAATAATAATAACAACAGAATACCTTTAAAATAGAAAAATAAAGAAAACCAAATTAGTTCATTTACCAACCATCACATTGTCGTGCAAGGCAGAACGTCCGACATCCTTCGCTCATCAATGATGGGGATGTTGGGGTAAATGGGTTCCGGTATGTACGGTTCCATCGTGATTATGGCGGCCTCCACATCTTCATTTCGTTGTTCTGGCGACACTTGCAGACACCTTTTTCTGGGGATTAAAGAAGAAGAAAAGAATCAAATATAATTGAATGGTACATTGTTTTCTTAACACTGATAACAAAGATAATTCTTAATGGGGGCTCCAGATTTTCAAGATTGGGGGTTGGACTAGAAGACCTCCAAGGTCCCTTCCAGCCCTGGGGGATTCTATACTTTCTCCAATTAGTTGTACCAATATTTTGGGGGGCTTTCAGTGCCCCAGGGCTCCCCAGGTTGTGGTGAACTTACTTGCATAGGTGGAGAAATATGCAGAGGCCAACGAATACATAGACCCCAAGGATGAACAAAGTGGCCTTCCAGGGCTCCCCAAGGACGTTCTGGGGTCTGTCGCTGGATGGCCGCAGCTGCTCATTTGGATCCATTTCTGAAAGAGAAAAGGGATGGAGGAAGAAGAGTCAATTTCTGGATTCAATGGTTGGTGCTTCCCCAACAGCTAAGGTATTCATCCCAAGGTCAAACTCCCAAGCAGGAAAAAAAAAAAACCAGAAACCAGAAACCAAGTCCTACTCACCTCTTAGTCTCTCTCTGTCTTTCTGTTTTTCTTTCTCTCTCTGTCTCTCTGTCTCTCCTCTGTCTCTCTCTCTGTCTCTCCTCTGTCTCTCTCTCTCTCATCCAGTCAAGCTTTTATAGCCTGCATGGCCCCACCCATCAACAGAAAAGAGTTCCAACAGAATCCAGGTATCCAGGTAACCTAGAGGTCAAACAACACTTCTCCCTCTACTCAACCCTTGACCCCTCCCTCCCTTGGAATCCCCACCCCCTTTCAGCTCAGAAGGGAAGGTTAACAGTTGAGTGTCACTCAGCAGTGGGGAATCCATGGGGTTCTGCCTAAGCAGGGGGTTGGACTAGAAGACCTCCAAGGTCCCTTCCAAATCTGCTATTCTGTTAAATTCTGTCTGTCTGAAACCCTCCAGCAACCAGCCATGGCAGGCAAAGCACAGAGGACCCCCCTGCTCAGGGATGGGAGGCTAAGAAGGACTGACAGGCTCACCTGCTCTTTGCAAAGGGCACCTCCTGCACAATTCCTGAGGTGCAGCCTAAAAGAAAAGTTCTCCCACTTCATCGCTTTTCCTTGTTTAGAGATGGAACAGACCTCAAAAGCCCCATCCCTCTTTGGGGCATCTTCAGCGCAGATCCCAAAGGGGCTTTTCAAAAGACAGACAGAATTTCTTGAATTTTTTTCCTTGAAAACGTTTCACTTCTCCTCCAAGAAGCTTCTTCAGTTCTGACTGAATGGTGAGGAATGGAAGGATTCGTCCTCTTTGCAGCCGTTTGGTGGTTAGCCTTGTGGAGGTCAGCCATGAGCTCTCTGAGAGGCCTTGAGGCCACCTGGGGGTTTATATGCCTCCCAGGATCACCTGAATCAGAGGGAAAATGGGGGGGGGGGAATCTCCTTGGAACTGGGGAAAGGACCGTGTTGCTGTCTTGGGAGAGAGCAAAGTCCACCCTCTGGACAGAGGAGACCCCTGGTTGGAAAGAGGGTCCAAGAGGCCATCTATCTTAAAACTGAACAGCCCTCTCTCCACAGAGGGTGTGGGGGTACAATGCCTCCTCTCTCTCCTGTGTACCACACAGTCCTCCTCAATCCACCATCTCCCCTCCCTCCCTTCTCCATCCTGGATCCTCTCGTCTGCTCCTTTCTTAGAACTGACTCCATTCCCTTCATTTCCCTTCAGGTTTCCTATTTTGTGAGATGGGAGGTTGGAGGCAGACGGGGACCTGGGAAGGTCCAGAATTGGAGGAAAGATCAGATTCCAAAGACTTTTTGGCCTAGAGACTGAAAACCTCTTTCCCCCAAAGGGCCCAAGAGACGGAAAGAGGGCTTTGCTCTGCCCCACAGATCCTAAACTCACTCACTAAGACGCTCCCACTTGCCCCTCCCCAGCCCCCCCTCCCCCTTCTAGCCAGAGCTCTGCCCTCCCCTCCCCAGAGGGACTGGTAGGTCTCAAGGGTTACAGAGTCCTTTGTGGGGAGCCTTCATAGCAGCTGGCAAGTCTCCTGGTCCCGGCCTCTTCCCAGGCTTCAAAGAGACACGGAGCTGGTTCCTCTCCGTCGGGATCCTCATAGACTCCGGACACCGGGAATCGTCGGAATGGAGCCCTGGGGTCATAATAATGTGGAAATGGTCCTGAGAGGCCGTGTGGGGCATCCTGCTGCTCCTTTTTTTATATCTCTGATATACATTTTTATAAGGATCTGAAATTTTGATGGATCTCATCACTCTGCTAAATAAAGAAAGTGAAGGTGTCATTTCTGTGTGGTCTCCTGTCCAATGAGATGATCAAGGTTATCCTAATGATTGAGGAATTTGCATGAACTCTGTGTCAGCTGAATGTAGGCGGGAGGGGAAGTTGGGGGGAGGGGAAGGCAAAGGATGGAGACACAGGAAGGGAAGCAGAGAGCAAAATGGAAGCAAACAGGAAGAGAAAGGAGAAGAGGAAGCAGAAGGGGAATTGGAAGAAGAGAAAGGGAAAAGGGAAAACAGAAAGGAGAAGAAAAGGGATCTGAAATAAACCCCTTCACCTTCCCTTCCCTTTGGATTGTTTTGCAACTACAAATAACTGAAGAAGAATCAACCTGACCCACTCACAACTTCAGAGAGCAAACCAATCAGAAGGCCTCTTCAGAAGGGACTCACACAATGAGTCTCCCCCTCCCTCCCTCCCTCCCTTCCTCCCTCCCTCTCCCTCCTCCTCTTTTCCTTCCACGGAGTTTTCCTCCCTGATCAGCTCCCAGTGTCTGGTCAGTGTCTGCAGCCTATTTGTGACATAGTCTTATTACGTAGCCCTTACACCGCAGAGCAAAACCCACCTAGCTAGTCTTGTCTGAATAAGCAACCCAAAATCCCTGGGAGCCTCGATCTGCCCTGGGAAGACGGAGATCTCAGCCACAGTTGGAGAGAAAGGGATCTAGTGGAATCCCAGATACTTTGAGAAATTGAACGGGAGGAAGGAAGAGGCTCCTGTGACGGTGGAGCTGAATTCCCATCAGGAAGGGCCCCCTTGCAAAGTCCCCGAGGGGCCCTTCAGCTCCGCCCGGCTGCTTGGCTGAAGTCCAAAGGACGCTGGTACCGGAGCGTCTCTGGGGCTGGGAGTCCTTCGGCGGGGGCGGCAGAAGGGGTCTCGATGGGGCTGAAACCTTTGGCTAAAGGGGAGGAAGAGTGGGGGAAGGGTGACACAACCATCCGCCTTGAGGCTCAGCGGCCAGAGGCTTCCGAGTGCTCAGAGGTTTGGGACTCTTGGGCAGGGCGAAGGGAAGGGAGGAGCTGGAATTCTGAGACCAGGTGGGGGGCAAATGCAGAGAGCCCCGCTTTTCTTTGGGGGAAGAAACAGGCAGGAGAAGGCTCCCCTGCTGATGGCCGGTTGGCTTTTTCGCAGCGCTCGCCCTGGTCGCCCATCAAGGTGAGACTCTCCGCATCCCTGCTGAGCCCTGGAGACGCTGCGGGAGAATGGCGGTTCTTTGGCCCCTTGAACTCTCGCTTCTCTTGCGGCTCCTATGCCGCCTTTCTGGGGCGCTTTGCCGGCTGCTCTTGCTTTTCCTCTCGTTCCCTCCCTGGCTTTAAGCCCCCCCTCCTCCTCAAATGCTCTCCTTCACCCACACACAACACGCCCCCCCCAAAAAACAGCCCCCACAACCAACCTCCCACCAACCCCCACCCAGAATACTCTGCCCTTACCAAACAAAGACTGCCCACCCACCACCTCGCTCCTTTGCCCCTCCCCAAGCACAAAAGGCTCCTTCTGCTGCTGTGCCCCGTGTGGCCCCCTCGCCCTGCCCGGACCTCTAGCCGTCGTGCCCACCCCTCGCCTGCCCCTCTCCCTCGTACCCAGGGCGGGCAGGAACAAGCCATGCACACTCCTCTGCCGACCGTGAAGCCGCACTTTGGGGAGGAGTACGGCAGTCGCCCCTTCAATCTCCACCCGCAAAGGACACACCATGCTCCACCACCAATTAATACACTCACACCTCATTTTCTCAGCTTCCCACGCTTCTAGCCCTGGTGGTGTTACCTCAATGGGTCATGAAACGTCTGCAAGAAAACACGGAAGCTCCGAGAGCCCAAGGGGCCTCAGGTCAACCCTGAGCTACAAATAGTCTCCTTCATTGGCTCCCACGCTGCGCCTCTAGAAAAAACTCGCTTTCTTTTAATGCTCTCATCAGACCCCAACAGCACTCAGGAGGGCAGAGGTCTCTAAAGAATGGGAGGGGGTGAACCCCATGGTGGCATAATAGGGGTGGGGGAGACGGGACTGCTGTGGAAAAGGGGAGGCAGTTTGATCTCAGGATAATATTGGAAGGAGAGGCCTGGAGGCCGCCCCCACTCTCTGACTTGGTGTGATGGGCAGGGACCCTCAGAGAGAGAGAGGGGGTCCCTGAAAGTCTCTCAGCCCTGTCCTCTCTTGTGCCTTGAAAGCAATGGGGAGCTGCTACCCCTCCATCCAGACCCTCCCAGCTTCCGGGGGCAGAGATAGTCTGAATGGCCTGGCCTGACCGATCAGGCTTGGGAGTGGGGGGCTGTGTGGAGAGTCTCCGCCATTCTTTTTGATATCCTCACCCAAAGTTTTCATCTGCCACCGGTGTTAAAAAGAAGCCCCAAGGGACCCTGGTTGGTCAGTCAGGTCCACTCAGGAGCCTCCACAGTGCCCGGAGGCTGGGAAGGTCTGGAGGGGGAGGAACTGGCTCCACCTCAACCCAAAGAAAAGGGAAGTTTTGGCCCTCCTGGATCAGGTCTCCTGTCGTTTCCATCTCTCCCCCAAGTCAGGCGGAACCTCTCCTTCCCTAGCTGTGGCTGTCATGCCTGCAAGTCATCTTTTCTTTTGGATTTCAGACCTGCCACACTTTCTACTGTGGGAAAATGGGAGGGGGGATTGTATGGAGTTGGGTGATGTGTAGCCATAATAACATTCTTCTTAGAAAGCCAAGGTCACCTTTGTCTCTGCACCTGGCTGGAACTGGATGGGAGGAATCTGTCTTCGTGGCAGTGGAAGATTGGACCATGTGATGGACTTGTGGGTGTTGGGGCAGAATCTTGAACTTTCAACTGGGTGGGGAAACCAGGAAGCTTTCAGATTCGGGTTTTCCCAGATGTGCCAACATGGCTCTTTTAATAAATTGGAATTTTGAGGAATCTCTTGCCTGGGCTCTGATTTTATATTGGATGCTATTTGGAACCCTGACATTAGAATTGGGGGAGTGAAGGAGGGTTGAGCTGTTTCACCACTAACCCCCCCTGCACCTTCCCCCCCAAAAAACAACAGGAGATGGGGGGGTGAGCTCACAGGTCTCAGTGCAATTGCCAGGACAGCCACCTTGGGGGGGGGGGGGAGATTCGGGGCATCCTTTCAGATGGGGGGGGGGATAATTGGAGAAGCGCAAATTTGCGGCTGATGAAAAGCTCCAGGCGATCCGGCGGCTCTTCCAAACTTCCCTGGACGCAGGCAAGAAAAGGGGCGATGTTCACAATTCCAATCCCCCCAAGAGGAGGCCCGCTTCCCTCCCTCCCTCCCCCTTCCAAGAACCTCCAATTTCCCCCCCTCCTGCGCACTGCTACTCTTGGCCTCTTCTGCACCCTCTGCTGAGCCGGGCGCCGTTTCTGCCCTGCCCGATGGCTGCAGCCTTGGACGGAGAGAACCTGCCCCAGAGTTTGGCGATGGCCGATCCGCTCCTCCCAAGACCGGCTTCCCCGCTGCTCCCTCTGCAGCGCCGGCCCGCCTTGCAGAGTCTGCGGGGTTCCCGAGAGATGCTCCTCCTTGCAGACGCCTCGGGGTCCCGCGTGGCTCAGAACCCCAGAGGCCGGCCGCCTGCCTCTCCTCCCGCTCTCAGATCCAAGAGCCACACTCGCCCCCCCCCCGCAGGTCCTCCAGCCGCTCTCTTCGGT
This sequence comes from Natrix helvetica, assembly GCF_964273705.1. Taxonomy (NCBI): domain Eukaryota; kingdom Metazoa; phylum Chordata; class Lepidosauria; order Squamata; family Natricidae; genus Natrix; species Natrix helvetica. Next base: position 139,194,672 of record NC_138551.1, read on the forward strand.
GGGGGCGCCGCAGCCTCAGGAGCCGGAGCCCCGATGTGGCTGGGAGGAAGAAGGCGCAGGGAGCCCCCGCCAGCCATCCCCGCAGGTCCCCTGGGAGGAAAGCCGTCATACCCCCCCACCCGCCGCTTTGTTTCTCTCAGGCCTGTGTGCTCGGCCAGCCCCGAGGAAGGGCGGGAGAAAAGGCAGCAGGTGGGAGGAGAGGGGGCTCAGACAGAACACCTGCCACAGATGGCTCTGCCAGATCTGGGAGCGAGGCAGCGGGGCAGGCGAGGTGCTTGAGTGACAGCTGTCCGTTTGAGTGAGGGCTGAGGTCAGCTGTGAGGTGCAGCTGCAGAAGGGGCCTTTTGTCTTGCGGGGGGGGGGGGGGAGGAGTGCCTGGGGAGGGTGCCGGGATCAAAGCCACATGAAGGATTTTGCCCCAAACACTGAAGATTTAATGCCAATCACATAAATGTGATTCAAATAAAAGCCAAATGGGGGACTTAGAACCAATCACCAGGAGACTCTTGAGTTCTAGTCCCACCTTAATTCTTATTGAATGGGGCTGTGGAAGTTGGAAATAGTTTCTCGGATTAATTTAGGATACCAGAATTGGGGATTCCTAGAATGTGAGACGATTGAATGTCCAATATTGCGTAGTATGATGGAGGAAAGGGAAATTGTGGGGAAACACCTGTTCCACATGAGGCAAAACCATCAGTCTTGTCGCCTTCTGATTGTGGGAGAACCAGAGGCATCTGTGTGGTCACTGTGAATCTTTGTCTGATCCATAAGAGTTTTCCTTATCTCCTTAAAAAGGATTTTACAGAGGGATTTTATTCACAATTAGGAGCCATTCTGATACTTAAACATTGATTCCCAATTCATCAGCAATCTCTGTGGTTGGAGAGCAGAGCAACTTCCATGGGGGCCTTGCCCTAGAAGACCCCCCCTTATTTTCCCCCTTCATGGACATGGATGAATTTTATGCAGCGTTGAAGATTTGTGACCTGGTCAGTGATGCGGCTGCCTTTAGACAGGATCCCTTCAACCTCCTCCTGGGGAGAGGCTCAAGGTCCCTTTTGTCTGGGCATCTTCTCCAGCCCTTCACAGACAAGATAAGCTTGGAAGAGGAGCAGAGAAAATGCTTTAGGTAGAAATTGTAGAGTGGAAAAGGGTCTGGAATAAAGTGGAAATCTCTTTACACATTTTATTTTTTCATTTACTTTGTTTTTATTATTTTGGTATGAAGTACATACCAAAATAAAAACAATCCAAACTGAATCCCAGACAGCTGTTCTGCTGAACACTTTCTGCAAAGGAGGTTTTATCAGGAAATCAAGAAAGAATTCTATAAGAGGGATGAAGATTTCCCTCCCCAGCTGACAGCAGGTCAAACATGGTTCCCATAGCTTCCTCCTGACCTCTTTTCCTCCCCCCCCTCTCTCTCACACACACAATTTTACCTGTAGGAAAAGTGCCCAAATTAATTTCTATAAGGTGTCACATTCAATAGCTGTTGCTCAACAGCAAATTCCTCTGAATGACTTTTACAGAGTTTTCTTTAGCAAGATTTATTGAGCTGAAAGGAAAGGGACCTGCAAGAATTCTAGTCGTTCAATAATTTCCCATTTTGAAATACAAAGATTTGATTTTCTTTGACTCCTGCACATTATCTAAATGGAAATAATATCTCATTTCTAATTAAAGTAACTAATAATTCTTCCAATGTTGCAATGGTATTATATTTCATGCTTTTATATTTGTTCTGGCTGTGATATGCTCCTTTGTGTTCAGGTCTGGCCTCAGAAGAATAATGTAGCACTTGGGGATGAAGATGCAGACCAGCAGACCAGCACTGGAGGCCAAGATGGAGAAGACCTGAACAGCCACCATATATTTCCCTTTGGTGCTCAGGTAGGTGGGCACAAAAGTCACCCAGACACTGCAGAAGACCAGCATGCTGAAGGTGATCAGCTTGGCTTCGTTGAAGGCCCCAGGCAGATTCCTGGCCAGGAAAGCCACCGTGAAGCAGATGGCAGCCAGGAAGCCCATGTAGCTGAGGGTGACATAGAACATGACAACAGCCCCTTCGTTGCATTGCAGGATGATCTCTCCAGGCTGGGAGTGGAGGTCAGAGTCAGGGAAGGGGGGAAAAACTCCCAGCCAGATGGAACAGATGATAATTTGTACAGCAGAAGAAGAAAGGATGATGGAGTTGGCCAAGCTCTTCCCCAACCATCTCTTCACTCTGTTTCCTGGTTTTGTGGCCAGGAAAGCCAGCACCACCGTGATGGTTTTGGCCAAGAGAGAAGAAATGGCAACTGAGAAGATGATGCTGAAAACCGTTTGTCGGAGAAGGCAGGTGGCTTTCTTTGGTTGACCAATGAAGAGAGAAGGAGACAAGAAGCAAAGCAGGAGGGAGACCAGGAGGATGTAGGAGAGATCCCGGTTGTTGGCTTTGACAAGGGGAGTTTCTCGGCATTTAATGAAGATGATTAAAACAAGTCCTGTGATTAAGAACAATAATAGGGCAAAAGAGACCAGGATGATGCCCAGATATTCTTCATAAGACAGGAAGGTTATAACTTTGGGCATACATTGGACTCTGTCCACATTTGGATATTTGTCATCCGGACACTTGGTGCATTTTTCCATATCTGAGAAAGAAAAAAAGCAATATTTCTTTAAACATTCTGTCCTTTCCATTTGGAAGAATAACCTTCTTGGGACAACAGCTGAGCATTTTCCAAGATGCATTTCTTAATGTCTCCACAGAAAGAAAATAACAAAATCATTTTTCTAAACAATATAAAACTAAGTGCCATGAGATTGGTGGAAGTCCTAGGCTTGAATGATTTCCTGTGTAATGTGCAGAATCTTCATAGTATCTAAATTTCATAGGATGTTCATAATAACCTAATTATGAGAGGTAAATAATGAATCAATTAACCATTCTAGGCACAGTTCCTAAGTCCTTACAGATGGCATTTCTTAATAGGCTGAACCCGGAGGAGGTTTATCTGGCAGAGAAAGCTCGTCCTATAGATAATGTGGAATAGCTGCTAGAACAGTTCCAGTACAGGCATAATGAAGTGCACCCATAACTGTTCCAACCACTTCATTATGGACAACATCTTCTCGGTGATCCAAAAAGAGTGCATTGCAATATAGAGTGCATTGCAATAATCCTTCTCGGAGGTGGACCTGAGACAATTCCTCAAGTTTCAAACAATTCAGATGTTCCTGGAAAGGTGAATGTGAAAACTTAAGAGCACATCCAAACTTAAAAGTAGAAGAACTATTTTCTCTGACTGTAGTAAAGCTTGCCCAATCTGCCACACACATGTACTTTCATGAAAATGTTCTGGATGGATCCAGTTCCACAAAGCCTCCCATTTTCCTCAGTGTGACCCACCTTCCTGAGTGGAGAAGGTCCCCTCCGGACAAGGAACACAGTCATAGCAGCAAACTGGCTCTCTTTCTCGAACCCTCTTGACAAATCCAGGACGACAACTTTCCACACATCTGGACTGAGGCAGGGACTGAACAGAAAAACAAAGGATGACAAAGAAAAGATGTTAGGATTCTCCATCCATGGAAAATGGAGGTAGAAATGGCTCAAACTAAGGTAAATATGAAACCTCTGACTCCTTCCAAACAGGTGTAGGAGATATGATCCTGGCAGGTTCTTTCCTCCCTTTTCATTACAATAAAGTGCTTTTCTACTTAATAAAGTCTGGTGGGATGGAATTGGAAACAAAGATTGAAGTATGATGACATATTCTTATTAAAATTGAGAATAAAGTTTACTGTAAAAATTTTAGGAAACTTTTATTCCATTAGATTTTTTAATGTGGAATAAAACTGTGATGAAGAAAGAAACCTCTGACCAGTAAGATCTTGAAAGGTTTCCATAAAACATTGAAAAGCCCCTCCACTTAGGTTCCGTCTGTTGAAGAACCTCCATTAGATGACACCAACTGGCATGGAAGGCCAACCACCCTGGAGACTCTAGACTTTGCCCACTTGAAATGGGACCTCAGGCTTTGGGAAATAGAGAAAAGACACCAAAATTTCTTTCACCTTATTGAGCAATTTTAGCTGTGAAAGAGCATCTTTGATGATAGAAAATCTCTGTCTTTCAAAATACGCCAGAATCCCTCTCCTGGGATTGGGGAGAACCAAGAAGCTGCCAATGGTCAGATCTGCTGTTAACTCTCCATTTTGGTCCAAGTACAGTTTTCTATCAGAAATATTCCAAAATTCATTCTTCTCCAGAAAAGGATGAAACTAGAATGGGAACATCCAGGAATTTGAAAAGCAGAAAACTTTGTTTCTTATCACACATTGAATCTTTCTTCTACAATTGTCTAATCTCCAAATGTGGTTAAATGGGATACAAATACTGCCAATATCTTCATAAGTGAATGAAAAAGTTTGAGAAAAATTTGTCAATAATTTAGACAAAATATAAAGAAAATATAATTGACACAATTGGTCAATTATAGGGAACATTCTAGAACGGATGACAAACAAAATGAACAGAAATAAAAAGATGATCTATAAACCTTTTGACAACAACAGGGAGATTCCCAGAAAGCATGGGTTGATCAAGAAGAAAGTTGTCAGGCTAATCTTCTCCCTGGTCATCCTGATAGAAAACATCTCCAGATGTGCTAATTTTACTTGATTGTAATGCAACTGACAAAATTTTGCATATCTGAAAGAACAAATCTCCCACCAGCTGTTTTCTCAGCCTGAAAAGTTAGTGAGGATCCTTTCTGAGTTTCTTTCTCTCCCATTATGCAGCTGCAGGATTCTCCCCTCTTATCTGATCCTTCCCTAGGCAGCCTCTCTTCCCCTCATCCCAAAAGTCATTCTCACATATCATCACACTTCCTAAGTAGATTATGGGAACTCTGGTGTTAGAACTGGATTTCAGTAAAGGACTCACAAACAATTTTTGTGATGTGATTGGAAACCTGAGGGGTGGTATGATAACTAAGGGGGATAAAAACTGTCTTCAAAATGGCACTCAAATAATTTTAACCCTTTTTAATCTTTCATATAAAACTTGGAAGTGATGGATAACAATTTGCCATTGGTCATCATTTTGTCTATGTTGTCATTAATACGGTCATTAATATGATCTTAGAGTAAGCTAATTTGCTATGATTTAAAGAATACAGTATAAAGTCTTTCAACTTACAAGCCTTATTTGAAACTTCATTTAAAAAGTTTGATAAAATAACAATGGTTTTAAATCAACTTGAAGGCAATAATCAGAAGCAAGCAACAATTGTTGAATAGGATGGATTAGATGGATGGACTGGAATTTAATTTGCAGCTGGCATCCCTGGGGAAGGAGTCTGGTTTGAAGGGAGGCTGCTTGGAGATGGCTGGAGAGGCCATGGACCCTGAAGACTCAAAGTGGACCGAACGGATGACTGATTAAATGGATTCTTTCAAGAAGATTGAGGGAGATTGGGGAATGGACTTGTCATATTTAAATGGAAAACAAGTCTTAAGAGTCATTATTTTACCATTTACAGAGGATTCTATGACTTTGGGGGATGAAAAGCAGTTTTTGGGAAAGATCCTAATTAAAATTTTAAGGAAATGTATTATTATTAAGAATCAACCAAAGATGTTTAACCCTGGACAGATTCTGGATGGGTCAGAGGTAATGATTGTGGTGGTCTGTAGTAGATAAGAAGCCCCTATAAATTTTCTGTGAGCCAAATACAATAGAAGATAACAGACAATTTTGAAGTTTTGAAATTTAACTTTATTGTTGGATTGCCTGTTAACTACATTTTTATGTACAGCAGATAGATGACAAGTCAAGTAGTTGCAAATAGATGTGTAGTTTATAATTGTGGGCCTATTTTGCAAGGGGAAGAAACTATTATTGCTGTATTGCATTCAACTGGGGCGACAATACACATGTTTTTATCTGTTTTAATTTATGATTAGCAGACAGAAAGGGCTTCATAAGTAAAAAGCAGTAGAAAAATATCTTATTTTTAGCTACTAGGACTTGACTAACAATAGAGTCTCACATAAGAACATAAATGATTGACTGGAAGAAAGATGAGGGATACCAAATTTGATATGTATGCTTGTGAAAATGATCTCAAAATCGTAGTTAACTGGAAACAGAATCTGAGTCAGCAGGGTGATGTTCATGGAAAGAAGGCAAATGCAGCCATTAAAATCTCAGGAAGTGAACGTTCTGGTTTGGGGAGATCCCAACTCAAGGACCAGGTCCCCTTGCAGGCACCAAGCTTGGAGCAGAATTTGTACAAAATCTACGTGAACTTCAGGGAAGGACAAGGAAGCCAAGGAAGAGTTGAAAGGAGATGCTCTTAGCCTTGAGGAAGGACAACAAGGAGAAGAGCTGAAGATCAGGAGGAGACTGGGAGCCCCTTTTCCAACTGACAAAATCTCTTGGTTGGAGAAGGGAGGATACAGCCAGCGGTGGGATTCAGCTGGTCCGGTCCGGTTCAGGCAAACCGCTAATAAAAATTCTGCCTGGCCATGCCCCACTCCACCACTACTTGCCTCACAGGCCTTGGCTGGTGCCTTAGAGTCATAGCTGCAGCTGCTCTTTGGCTCCCTTGCCTCGATCACGTGGCTATGCAGCCTAGCCTGTTTGCCTGCCTTTGCCGTGGCCTCCTGCTCATCTTGGCCTGCTCCCAAATGCCCTCCTCAGGCTGCTCCCGACCACTCCAGCAACAGAACAGTAATGTGTTACGGTCTCTCTTCACCCTTCTCCTCTTTCCTTTCTTTTCCCCTTCATTCTTCCTTTTCCCCTTCCCTTTCCCCCCTTCTTCATCCTTTCCTTTCCCTCCTTCCCATGTCTTTCCTTTATCTTCCTTTCTCTTTTCCTTTTTCCTTTCCTTCCCTTTCCTCTCTTCTTCATCCTTTCCTTTCCTTCTTTCCCACTTCCTTTCCTTTCATTTCCTCCCCTTTCTCCTTCCTTTTTTGTTTCCTTTCCCTCCCTTCTTCATCCTTTCCTTCTTTCCAATTTCCTTTCCTTTTTCCCTTCCTTCTTTTATCTTTCCTTTCCCTCCACCCCCTTCCCTTCCTTCCTTCCTGGGGGTCTGAGGAAGAGGCAGGGGACCCCTTTCCTCCTTGCCCCCCTCCCCAACATCTGCTCTGATGGCAATTATGACTAAAAGGAATTTGGAAGCTGTGGCTGCCCCCTCCCCCTCCCCTTTGCAGAAACCCCTCTAGCTGCAGAATTGGGATCACTCCATATTTCCTGGCTTTCAGATCTTCTTCTCTTGATTATCTTCTCCTGCTCCCACCCCCCTGCACAGTTGCTACTTGGAGGGTGGGGGAGATTTCTGGTTTTGCAAGGCTGAGAGGAAAAGGGGAAGGATGAACAGGCTCCCCTAGGCTGCCCACCCCTTGGCATTTCTGCAACCAAATGCTCCCCCCAAAAAGAGGAACCCCCCCAAACAAATACTGCAGGGCAGATGAGGCTGGGCCCATAACTGGGCAGCCTGTGTGGGGAGAGGCTGCAGCAGCTCTGCTGTGAATGGAGGAAGAGGGATTCTCCCTGCTGCAGCCGTTGAATGCTTGAATGGCAGAGAGAAGCTTAACTTTTTTCCCTCCATTCACAGTGGTGATGCTGCTCCCTTTATGTTCCCTCCTGGCCCCCTCCCTCCCTGGGGTCGAAGTACCTGGAAGGGACAGGCAGGTGGCCGCAGCTCCCTTCCAAACAGGCTCCCAGTCCCTTCCCTTCACTGTAGAGAGAGGGGAGAAAGTCTGGCCAGGTCCAACCAGGATTTTTTTTTTTTTGACTGGCTGGGCGAATGGATTTCAAACATCCCTCCTGGCTCTTCCAAGCCACTCCTATTTCCCCCCGTGGCCAGAGGCACCTCTGGCGAAACAACCCCCAACACGGTCTGCTGGGGCAAGGTGGCCATCAGCAAAGCAGCGTGGGGTTCAGGGCAACCATTCTTCCAAAGAAGTTCTGGGGAGCCCAAACCCTCGCAACCCCCCTCCTCTCACTGCCCCTTCCAGAGCCCAGAAAACTCCCAGGCAAAGCTTGCTCTCAGGAGGAGGGGGAGAGAAAGAATGAATGGGAGGAAAGGAAAACTGGGGGCGGGGAGAGGAAGAGAGATCCAGAGGAAATGGGGAAAGGGTCTCTATCACCTCCTCCCAGATGGCCGACAGTGTTGAACAGCTTCTGATTCCTCTCTCTCGCTCTTTCTTTCTTTCTTTCTTTCTTTCTTTCTTTCTTTCTTTCTTTCTTTCTTTCTTTCTCTCTCTCTCTCTCTCTCTCTCTCTCTCTCTCTCTCTCTCTCTCTCTCTCTCTCTCTCTCTCTCTCCTCCCATTCCAACATGCAGTGTAAAGAAGCCGCCTGCCCTTCCAGCTCCCCACTAGTCCCCCTCCTCAGGCTGCTCCAGAGAAAGAAGCTTGCTTGCACGGAAGAGGCACAGATCCAAGACCACCATCAGCACTGTGCCTGCGCCCCAGTAAATTAATCAGCCGGGCTTTCCTGGGATGCAAGCAAAGCTTGGCACGGACTTCGGCGACTGGCCTGCAAGAAAAGCAAACAATGAGACAAGGTACAGAGCTGGTTGGAAGAGTGTGTGTGTGTGTGTGTGTCTGTGTCCCCTAGTTTTGGAAGGAGGAGGGAAAGGGATAGACAGAGAGAGAGAGAGAGAGAGAGAAAGAGAAGGGGAGAGAAAGAGAGAGAGAAGAGAGAGAAGAAAGAAAAGGAAAAGAAGAGAGAAAGAAAGAGGGACGGATAGAAGGAAGGGAGAGGGAGGGAGGAAAAAGTGAATGAGATAGTTGGATAGATGGATGGATAGATACATGGAGGGAGGGAAGGAGAGAAAAAATGAGAGGAAGGAAGGACACAAATCCTGGCTTCAGAAGACTCTTTGAAACAGCAAAGTATCCTAGGGCTGGAAGGGACCTTGGAAGCCATCTAATCCAACCCCCTGCTCTTATATCCCCTGGATTATTTTGGTGCTTCTAACAGAGAGGAAAATTGCCAGAAAAGGGAAGGAGTTTACTAGGACAAGGCTGCCATGCAGAGGAAGACAGAGACAGTCCTTGACTTATGACAATTGAGCCCAACATTTTGGTTGCTAAGCAAGAGTGTTGTTAAATGAGTTTTGCCACATTTTACTCAATCCATGCCATCTCCTGGCTCTAACAGTCATGTGCAGGCTAGGGAAGAACATCTGAAGGCCTGTGTAATGTTCTAATGTGCAGAAGGGATAGTTAAATGTGTGCCAGAAAGTGGACTCTGGGTGTGTTTTTCCAAATGCAGTAAGAGAGGTTGAATGTGTATAGCTTTAGAAGAGCTGTGTGTGTGTGTGTGTGTGTGTGTGTGTGTGTGTGTTATACACATGCAGTATATATAGTAGATAATATATCTTTTTGTGTGCCTATACACACACTACACTATATAATATGAATGTATACGTAGGATTAAATTGTATATTTTGGATGTTCATTAGTAGTAAACAAAATAGACAGGGAAATTGTATCTCATTGAGGTGAGGAAAGGCAAGGCGAGGTACCCCTTGATGTGAGTGATGTCAAGTTGGCCACGCCCACCAAGTCACAAGACCACCAAGCAACGCCCACAGAACCGGTAGTAAAAAAATGTTGAATCCCACTACTGGATACAACCCTCTTCCAATAACTGACTCCTGTTACACATGAGTGTAAGATCCGCTCACTCTTATTCCAGATTGTCAGGCATGGAAAAATGAATTCAGTTACAAGAGAGGAGATTTTAGCAGAATGAGAGATAAAAATATGATAAAAGGATGAGCTGTTTTAGAGCTGAGCCAGTAAAGCAGAGAAGTTCAGTCTCCTCTTCATGGATCGTCTGAGAGCAAAGACTGAGCAGCCATCAGTCAGAGAAGCTTGGACTGGGATTCCTGCAGAGAGGAGGGGGTTGGGCTAGTTGAAGTCCACAAGTCTTAACGTTCCCAGGTTTGGACACCCCTGGCCTAGACCTTTACTCCCCCCACCTTTCTTTAAAGCAGGGGTGTCCAAACTTGGCAACTTTAAGACTTGTGGACTTCAACTCCCAGAATTCCCCAGCCAGAGCTGGCTGGGGAATTCTGGGAGTTGAAATCCACAAGTCTTAAAGTTGCCAAGTTTAGACACCCCTGGGCTAGATGGTCTCTCTCCTCCAAATTGATAAAGGTTGTCATGTCACAACATGTAACTCTTGTGCTGTTGTTGCTCTAGCTCCACCTAGTGGCGGGGGGGCAGATAAGCCTCACTATAAGGTCTGAAGCCAGACTCTGTTTTCTGTCAGCCTTTGGAGAAGACGGAAGCAACCGTTGTGACCGAGACCCCTGGTCATCCGGAGACGGCCTCCCTCCCTCACATGGAGCATCGCTGGAGAGGTTCCAGCTGCTTCTTTGCTGGCTGTCAGTTAATACTGCCTATCTCGTCTTTCTATTTGATTTCCACTCTTTGCATCTCCTCAGTTTCACCTGCCCTCTTCTCCCAATAAAGCATCCAGATCCACGCCAGGCTCCCTTTCATTGGAGGAGAATAGGGGGGCTTAGCTGCCTCTCCAGCTGCACACAGACCCACATGCAATGGGGACGGAAGAAAGGTGGAATTCCACCAGGCTCATCACAAACCCACAAATACAGGAATTGATTTAAGAAAGAATATAGCATGTTCAAATTAGCAGTGTTTAATATAAAAATGCCATGGTATCTACTCTTTGGAACCATTAATTCCCTGAATAATTAAATTGGCCAGATCTGTTGAGATGCTTCCCCTCCTTCTCCTCTGGATTCCTTCTCCAAAGGATCTAAGATTAATGGATCCACATCAGGACCCCCATACCTGCCATGGCTGCAGCCTTGGAGACCCCAACCTCTCTTCACTCTCCTTCCTTCTCCTCCTTGATCTGGAGGAATAGGCGGCATTCAGGGCCTGGGCCAGAGTCTTTGTGAAACTGTAATGTTGGTAGTAATTTGGGATCCGGATCCTGTTCATTTTCGCCTGGGTCTCCAGTGGGGCTATTTGGGTGCATCTTCTCCGGCCTTTGACAGAAAGGACGGGTTTTGAAAGAGAACAGTGAAAATAAAAATCTTGAAAATTTTCTTCCAGAAAGTAATAAGGTTCAAAGGCAGCATCTTTTCGCTTCACTTTTAACAGATAACCAAAGTTCCAAATACTATGGATGTATTTGAGAAGTCTGTGCTTGTTTATTTCATATCTTGTATAATTTGTGAGGATCCAGACTTTCCCCTCAATGGGTCCTGGCAGACGCATAAGTGTTAAATGGAAAGGAAGAATTCTGTCCCAAATGAAATCAAACTCTAAGAAGTGAACAAAGACGTTGACTTGTCTCCATTTAGAGAGGGAATCCCTGAGGTATACTGTATACCCACGTGTTGAGAATCGTTGTAATATAACCACACAAATTCCACTCCTGACAAGCATAGGAGAGAAAGTCCTCATAAAATTCTCTCCTTTCTCTGTGTCTGAAGCAAAGAGACCAATCAAGGTCCATCTGAAATGGAGGAGCAGTTGGATAATTGCTGGGTACTGGATCCCTTCTTCGGGCTCCATCCGGTGGAAAAAGGGAAATTTCCTTTTATCACTCAGAGCCTCTGAAGCTTGTCCAAATTTGATCTGAAAAGCAATTGAAAGGATTAGAGCAAACAAAGAATGTAACCTAATTCAGCTTTTGTTAAATTGCTATTGAGAGAAGTTCCATTGTAACTTAACATGCCATAAATAAATAAATAAATAAATAAATAATAAACAAACAAACAAATCTTCTAGGCAAATTGCCAAGCTTAGCCTAGCAAAGTAACTTCTTGAGAAAAGTAAAATGTGGATTCTGCCAAGTAGCCTTGCTTGTAAACTAAAATGTATGTTCAGCATTCCCTAACAAAGCTCTGAGTTATGCGCCAGAAAATGGGTTTCTTTTCCCTTCTAAAGTCTATTGTTTTTAGAGCGCTTAGAAAAATCATGAAATTTGTGTGATATCAAATTATGTTTTTATAGCAATGACATTCGGTGCAAGTTATAAGATGTTTGGAAAAGTTTTTTGCCCGCATCTGTTTTTCTCTCTCTGCTTGCTATGTTAAGGTGGGAGACAAAAAGGTCATCCAGTCTTTTGCTTTCTGCAGAAATAAAAGCTGATAATCCATAGCTTCGTCTTCAGAGTTTCACTGGACTTATCAGATTCTGAGCTGCATTCAAAAACCTTACACAATGAAGAATGCTGTGTTATATTTGGGGTCAAATCAAGTCCAAAGTATTATATTTTAATAAATCCAATCTTGTTCTCATGAAGGGATTAGAATAATTTGTTAATTAGACATTGTTTAAAATATTAAAGACAAAATATTAGCTGGATTGTATATTAAAAGTGTAAAATAATAAATCAATTAAAAACAATAAAATGTAAATCGAATTACTGTATCATCCATACAATTTATCACCGTTACATTAACACGTGCACATGCCATGTTATTCTATTCCAATAAAGGGCCTACTATAATTTTTGAGGATTGCTGCATATTTTAATGCTTCTACGGCCCAGATTCTTTGTGGAGGAATCTTTTTAGCTGCCTCTCCAGTTATACAAGAAACAGGGAGACCTCAGTTCCTCATACAATTTGTCAGTAATACAATCCAAGATTGGCCTTTAATTGAAGTTTTGTCTGTTCTAAGAGCCACAATTTATGGAGTCTGTCAGTTTCCATAGATTAAATTTAATGCCAATATCCATATTTTCTGACTTTAGACAAAGCAGAAATTGTGTAAATTCCCAAATCAGCTCTGAGGGCAGCAGCTGGAGTCCTTTTGTCCACCTCAAGATACTCCTCGGAGGCTGTGATTGGGTTGGTTCTGTTGGTGGTTTCTCTCTGAAGCCCCAAGCATCAGATTGATGTAAGAACATCGGGGAAACCTTGGCCTCAGATATTTTAATAATTGGGGCTCTGGAGCGCTATGAGGTTTTCTTTTAAGCACCACTTTCACTCATGTCTTTGATCTAACTGAGCTCCTTTGATGATGAGGGAGCCAAGATTCAGTCTCAGAGAAAACAACCCCAGGTAAGGAAAGGTCTTACTTGCTCTATTGGCTGACCATCTATGGCTAGGGTGTCATTTCCCACAGACCATAACTTTTGAACTTGATTTATTAATTATCAGATAATTATTATGAGAAAAGAACCCATCTTCCTCACAGGGTAATTAATCCAATGTGTAAGTATGATAATATGATAGTGTAAATCAGCATGTTCCAATAGGTATTTAGCATGCTAAGCATATGTACCTATAACAGAACTTATCACAAAATAAAAGAGTGGGAAAGGATCTTTGAGGTCCTCTAGTCCAACCCCCTGCTCAAGAAGGAGACCAGCGGTCCTCAAACTATGGTCCATGGCTGAGCACAGGCTTTACTTTCACAATCCCAATGGACTGAAACTGCAAAGTAAGACCAAAGGGGCCGGCGAGGCCAAAAACGGGATGCACGGAGGCCCCAGGAGGGGAAAATGGTGCCCTCTGCCTCAACTTCTTAGCTCGGGCTAAGTGGAACGCAGAGCCATGTTGACTGGTATGTGCAGCCTTGCCCATTGCTCTTCCGGGTTTCTGGTGCACATGTGCGTGTGACAAGCAGCTGGCCTTTCTGAGCACGGCAGTGTCAGAAACTGGAAGAGTTGGTCTTCCGGTTTCCGCTAGTGCATGTGCGCCAACTAGTTGATCGTCATGTGCATGCACACCAGAAACTGGAGAGGAGCTGCCTGGTGTGCATGTGCACAGGGGCATGCACACTTGGCAACTCCTTTTCCAGATCGCATCCCTGACAAGAGCCCTTGGTGCCAAAAGGGTTCTCCATCCATGCCCTATTCCAAGGGTGGTTTTACCAAGGCTTTATCAAGCGGTACCAATATTTCATGTGATTTGGATTCTCTCCTTCTGTTGATGCAGCCTAGGATTCCAATGGCTTTTTTTTTGGCTGCTACCACACATTGTTGCCTCACATTTCAGAGATTGTCCACAAAGATTCCAAGATCCCTTTCATAGTTCCTGCTATTGAGCCAAGTTTCACCTAATCTGTTCCTGTACATTTTTGTCAAAGAAGGAAATAACATTTAGTTGTGATCTGTTTTTTTGATTCTGCATTAGTTGAAGTGTTGTCAATATCTAGACTGAATAACAAGGGTTCAAATATGCATCCTTCCCTTCCTCCTTGGTAAGTATCAATCCTTCTTCTCATTGCTCCATTGAGCCCAAACCGCCCTCTCAAAGAAGGACCTGGAGAAAGAGCCTGGATCAGGGCCAACAGGCGGATCTCCATTTTGAGGGCAATCAGTTTCCTATATAATATTTCTCTGTTAATTATGACAAATGCACTAACATCTAGAAAGCCAGCAAAACCCTGTTTTACTTTGCTGATATAGATGAGATATTTCAAGACAAATTTGTTACCAATATTAAATTAGTGATATGCAATATTTCTTATAAAATATATATAGCTATTCACTACCTAAAACCTGCTGTTTCTTCTGCAAGGAATGAATTTTTCTCAAGTTTAAGAGGATCATGGCATAAATTTTAGTCACAATATCTCCTAGTCTATTTGGCCTATAATTGCTAGACTCCTTCTTATTCCACATTTCAGATAGATAAATTGCTACTATTGCCAAATTCAATCTGAGTGGATAGGACAGGCGTTATTTATATGTAAAAATGAAGATGCCAATAGAGGCCACAACAATCAGGAATATCTTTAATCAGTTAAATAGTTGATAGAATGTCTTCTCCAGAGAATGTATTTCTTGCATTTCAGGCCTTTTATGATTAATCTCAACATGAATATAAAGGGGTAAAATATTGATATTTTTGCTGATATGGAGAAAAGCAGCTCTTGAATTCCATGGAGAAGACATGATTGCATCTATTGCTCACCCACCACTACACACCACTCACTTTACTATATAGAGAAAAACACACACAAACCTGTGGTACTTTGTAGGTGCCTCCTAATGTTGACATCTGGATGGAGATGTCCCTTTTAGCTGTATCAAGAAGAGCCAGAAGGTTCTCCTTCCTTCCACAGCCATAATTGGGGACATTGGCTTTTCCATAGGAGAGAATGTCCAGCAAGGCATCTGAAGTGTGGAAGATACTCAAGCAGTTGTCATGGATGTTGTAGCCAAGTGTGAGGTTGTGCAGGAGCTGGGAATTCTTGTTGACAGTTTGAATGTTGAAAATGAATTGTAAACCATAAGAATTGCTATTGTAAAAAAATGTTATAATCAACAGCAACAACAAAAACTTGTTATATATAATATATATAATCCTCCAGAAGCCTACTGAGCCTTAAGCCAACATTGATCCAAAAACAATGATCAGTTACACAAATATGGGAATTGGCGGAAGTACAGCAACTACAACTAATTCCACCACTACTTTAAATACAATTCATTATTCAAGTGATAAATTAAGGATTGAACTGAGAGAGGAAATTAATCTGCAGTCCTTTCAGCTTTTTTTCAGACCCATTTTTGAATTTGAGTCTCTTTCACAAAATCACACAAGAGAGGGAAGCCATGGAAATCAAAATCATTTAGGAAATTAGAGATAACCTCCAATGAATAAATGAAAAATAAAAAACAGAAAAGGAGAGTGTTAGAATGGAGGAAGCGCAACTCTATCACCCTGAATGACTTACAAATCATTGAAAACAAACTGAACAGAAGGAGCCACGTTGAAAAGCAACTTAGTATGCGATATTTCAAATCCAGTGGTGACTATACCAATGAGATGGTCTCCCGGGCTGTAAAAGGTCTCTGGGTGTTTTCCATCCTGGTGCTCCAAACTCAGCGGGCATTTCATTCTCAGCTTCCCAGAGACTGGATGGGACAAAAGCAGCATCAGAAGCAGAAGCAGGAGGTCCATAATTCATGGGGTGAATCAATCAATCCCCTTCCTGTTCCTAAAGAAGAATTAGAAGAATCAAAGGACTCTCACAGGGTGGAATATGATCCAGTGTCTTTCCTGATTGAAACACAGAGAAACACTCAGCTTCATCTGGAAAGGAGAGAGATGGATATTCAAGACCACAGACCCTGCCTGTCCCTAAACTCCATATTTCTCTGCTCAAAGTCTCCCCTGGAGGATTCGGCCAAAGAACAGAGCTGAAACTTTTATCATAATTCTCCCTCTCAGGAGGGATCCCTGGATAATTCAACCAGTTCTTGGACTCAAAGGTTGTTGGGAAATTCTCTGGAGGGAAATGAAAGCGAAACAATCCCCATGTGATTCATAATAATAGGGGAAGATATGAAATTAAATCCATCATCTAGAATTGAGAGGTTTGGGGTCTCCAGGCTTGAAACTTGCCCCAGAGGGAATATACGGCACGTGTGACTGAAGATAAAAAGAAATGTGACATTTGTTGGCATTGTGATTAAAGAGAAAATCCCAGAGGCCAGTTAATGCCAGAGCATGCCACAGATCTCAAATAGCTGCCAGTTGAGTTGGAACCAAAATTTACTCTATTTTGAAAGTTAATGCTCAAGGGCACCGCATAAAAGGGCTGATGAAATAGTACAGTCAGTTTCTAAGAACAAAATCAACTTTATGAAAAAGTAGTTACCAGAAGTTTGCAGAGTTTTAAAAAAAATCACAGAGGCAGAGAAAGAGAGAGAGAGAAAGGAGAGGGGCAGTTTAGGAAAAAACTAAATGAAAAGAGATGGGGAAATCAAGGTTGCCACTCACACCATGTGGGGAGGGGCGAGAGGGAGGGAGGGAGGGAAGGGGAGCTCAGGATTCTCGTGTTGCAGATAGAAATCTGATCTGCAAAATACAACTTCCATCTTCAGTGACCTGGGAATGCAGAAGCCCATATCCCATATTCTCCTGCCACCAGTGGTGGGTTCCAGATCCTGTTGTAACTGGTATGGTGCAACAGGGCCCGGCATCTACCACATGAATGTGCACAGCACACGCATGCGTCCTGCCTGCCTGTGACGCTCCGCAGTGCTCTAGCTCCACGGCGGAGTGTCGCACAGGTACTGTACACTCTATGTGCGTGCGCAGAAGTGTTGAAGAGCTCAAATACAGGTAAGGAGGGCAGGTGGGCCCTCTGGAGCATTGTACTGGAGCAATACCCGGTGCTCCCAGCAGGCACCGGTATGTCTGTACTGGGGCGTACTGCCTGCAACCCACCATTGACTGCCACCCTTTCCTATGAACAGCCCAGGCAAGGGGGCTCTTGCAGGGATGCCAGACAGGACTCTGCCCAGCTGAGGTGGGATCCCCTCTTGGGAGAAGGAAGCTGGGGAGCCTTGTGTTGGGGAAGGGAAGCAGATCTGCAAAATCCCCCTCCAGGTTCCATCTTCTGAGTGCTGGGAAGGGGTGGGAGACCATATCCCACGTTACACTGCCACCCCTTTCCACGCATGGGGCACTCCAGGAGAAAGCAAAGCCCAGACCTACAGAGAAACCTCAGGATGGCCAGGAAGGAGGAGGGGATCTGGGGCATTCCTGGGAAGAGACCAACCTGGTTTATGGGTCCCAGGCAGACGTGGGCTCCTACCGGTTCGGTCCGGTTCGCCAAAATAGGGAGTAGAAATCTGGCGTACTTTTCTGAACCAGTAGTAATGACAACCTGGCCACGCCTCCGAACTGGTTTTCCTGGTTTCACCTTGCTTTTTGCTTCTGCACATGCACAGAACAATTTTTATTGCACTTGTTGGCCACGCCTGCCCGCTCCGACGTTCGCCCTGCCTTACCTTCGCTATGTGGATCCACAGAACTACCTCCTCCCGGCTCCTGCCTGCACACAGGTAAGCAGCATTCGCACTAGCCTAGCCCCACCTCTCTGCTGGCTGCAACCCAGGCCCTGCCTGGTCAACTGGGCTGCTGCCAGGGAAAGGGGCAAGCTCAGTCTCCCCCTTCCCCAGAGCTACACAGAGACTTCCCCGCTGGGAAACCCAACCTGTTGCTCCTACGAGGCTCAGCCTGGGTCTGCCGGGGCTTTTAGCCGCAGACCTCACCTGCTGGGCAGCTTTTTCAAGAGCATCACGGCTCAGCCTCACCTCTCTCAACTCCTTTCTGAAGTTAGGAAGCAACGCTTTGCCCCTGGGACGCTTTGTGTGGGCTTGGCGGCAGGAAGACCACCCTGGCACCCGTTCCTTCAAGCCGGGGTCCCTTCAAGCAGGGCCTGAAGTGACCATGAGGCAGGCAGGGGGCTTCCAACCACCTCCCACCCCAGCGAGCTGCCGCATCCCATTGCAGGCACCCAGGGCAGCCTCGACCCCCACCTCTCCACCAGCTCCAGGCCCAGGCAACCTCCACACCACCCCAGTGGACCTGGGGACACTCCTGGCTCTGCTGGGCAGCCACTCCTTCGTGCCCTGTTGCTGGCTGCAGTTGGGCCTTCGGTGACCCCACTTTCTCCTGGTGCCCCTTCCTGGCCAGGAGACCCTCTGGGGCAGTCCCATTGCTCTGGCTGCATATGGGCCGGTGCTGGGTTGATCAGCAGCCCACGCGCCACCACCATGTGACCACTCCGACCAGGGGGGAGGCAAGAAGGGGAGGGGGCACCTGGCAAGCAGGGGGGCACAGCTTTCCTTTCAGCCTCCAAAGCCACTCTCGGCCTGTTCAGCTCCCGGGGATGCTTTCCTGGCTGGCCCCCAATTTATAAACAGAAATGAACAATCTTCTTTTAAACTTTCCATTTCAATGAGAATTTAAGAAATTTTAGAAAAATTCTCATTGAAATGGAAAGTTTAAAAGAAGTTGGTTAATTTCTGTTTATAGAGGTCATGTAGCGGTGGTGCGCAGGCTGCTGACTGACCCAGTGCCTGGCCAGGGCAGCGAGGCTGTCCTGGAGTGTCTCCCAGCTCGGAGGTGTCACCAGGAGAAAGCGAGGCCACCAAAGGCCAAACTACAGCTGGCAACGGGGCATGAAGGAGCGGCTGCCCAGCAGAATTGGGAGTGTCCCCAGGTTGGTGGGGTGGTGGAGAGGTTGTATAGGCCTGGAGGCAGTGGGGAAGCGGGGGTGAAGGCTGCCCCGGGTACCTGCAATAGGACGTGGCAGCTCCCCAGGGTGGGAGGTGGTCGGAGGCCACCTGCCCGCCCTGTGGCCAGTTTGGGCCCCACTTGAAGCCCTCCCACTTGATGGAAAGGGCACCAGGGGTCTTCCTGCTGCAAAGCCCATACATAGCACCCCAGCCTGGGCTTCTGCAGCACCAGGAGCAAAGCAACACTTCCTAACTTCAGAAGGGAGCCAGGCAAGGCAAGGCTGAGCTGCGATGCTCCCGAAAAGGCTGCCCAGTGGGCCAGGTGAGCCTCTTGTGGGAGCGGCGGGTCAGGTTTCCCAGTGGGGAAGCCTCTACACAGTTCTGGGAAGGCCCTTCCTGGGAAAGCAGGGAGTGAGTGGGCAGGCGGCAGCAGTGGTAAAGGAAGCGACGCTGCCTCCTTCCTCCAAGAGCCAGGTGCCTGGGCTGAACAGCCGCTGCCTCTCCACCTCCCAAGCCGTTGGGGGCCCTTTGATGGCTTTGGGGGTCTTCCCCCAACTGGAATCAGGGTTAAACTTCCTGCCAGAGAAGTCGGAGCCTCCGCGGGCTCAGGCAGCACCTCTTGGGCTAAGAGCAGTGACAATAGCATGAACTTCTGCTCTCACATAAAAATAGGATTCCTTTCACAAATATCTTTGCATTGTAACATTACATTAAAAGTCATGATATATGGTATTTTGTAAAGGTAAAGTAAAGATGTCCTAATACTTGGTTTTACTGCATTGTATATAAATCTCTTCATGCTCTCCCGCCAAGAGAAGCTGTGGGCGTGGCTGCTGTCTGCTCCCTGTGCTTTCCAACCTGGCTGGAGACCACCGCCGCTGAAGTGGCGCTTCGCTTGCTGCCACTCGGACACTGTGGAGGGAGGCGGGAGTAGCATTGTCTGGGTTTGGGAGAAGGTGGCCGAGGCTGGGCCACCACAACTGAGCCTCCGCTGACCCCTAAAGAAGTGGTGGCAGATAATTGGTTGTACGAGGAAATCATCAACTGCCTCCTCTTCTTTAGGGGTCAGCGGAGGATCGGCTGTGGTAGTCCGCCTTTGGCCGCCTTTCCTCAAACCCAGACAGTGCTACTCCCGCCTCCTCAGTGTCCAAACTGCAGCAAGTGAAGCGCCACTTCAGGGGCAGTTATCTCCAGCCAGGCTGCAAAGCATGGGGAGCAGAGAGCAGCCACGCCCACAGAAGCAGAGAGCAGCCGCCGCCGCCGCTACCCCATTTTTGCTGCTGCTGGTGATAGTAATAGTAAACATGGACACATCTTCGCTGTAGGTTCCGCCGCACCCAGTCCTATGGGAGGCGAAATGGGAGGCGCCCCACCGGCAAAGCCTCCGGGTGGAAGGTGAGTGAAGGGCACAGTGGCAGGAGAGGCTGGCCATCCCTGAAGCCAGCTCTGGGAGAAAGGAGGCAGAGATGCCGACCGGGGCTTGCTTCCCTGCCTCCTTCCTCTGAGAGCTGCGGGTGGCAGGGAAAACAAGGCTTCTTTGCCAGCCTCTCAGCTGGCAAAACAGAAATTGCTGCGGTTCTGTGGGCGTGGCTAGGTGGGGCAATGTGACTGAGTGTGCGTGTGTGAGAGTTATGTCAAGTTGGCCATGCCCACTCAGTCACATGCTTACCCACCTAGTCATGGCCACAGAACCAGTAGTAATTTTTTTGAAACCCATCCCAGCTTCCCAGGGTTGAATGTTGGGGGATGCAGCCTCCGGGGTTTCTCAAGCCTCACTTGGGCTCCATGTCTTTCCAGGAGAGGCTCCGGTGTGGGAGAAGCCATGCAAGGGGGATCCGGGGTAGCCCTTGAGGGGACCCTCTGTGACTCTGAGGATGATGGGGGTCCCCCATGGCCCATGCAGACCCTCCCAGATCTCCCAGCTTAAGCTCCCCTCCCTCTGCAATTCTGAGAGGTTTTGCCTCTTCCTCATCCCCTCTCCCAAAGCTTTGAATTTTGCTCTTTATTTGACTCCCCCCTCCTTTGGATTGGCTTCTTCCACCTCTTCTCCATCAAGCTGAGGACAGGGAAGCTCCCAGGCAAACATCTCCCCCCTCCCCCGTGTGATTGGCTGCAGAATTGTCATGACGAAGGGGGCGGGCCAGGAATAAAGGCAGCCACTAAAGAAAGGAGGGGAGGAGAAATTTTTGTCTTCCATGAGAACTGGAAGATTTGAATGCAGCGTCTGCTTTCTTTTAGGAAACACCTCAAAATCAGAAGGGAGGAAGAGTTGGAGAAAATGGAGGAATGTTTAAAAGATATATTTAAAAATGAAGGAAAAATTGAAGACTTTAACAGAAGAATAGAAAACAAAAACAGATCAAAGATCAAACTCAAAGATCAAAGAAAATATTAAACACATAAGTACTGTATATATTCAAGAACGAGATACAAAGGGGGGTGAAACATAAGTAGGGTAGACTAGCTAAGGTAAGGGAATAAGAAATGATACTAAATTATATTTGGGCTGACGGAAATACCATCCCAAGGAAATATAAACTTTTGAAATATACACCAACAATAATAGAAAAAGAAAGGGAGAGAGGAGAGAAAGAAAGGAAGACGGGGGGGGGGAGAAGAAAGAGGTAAGGAGAGGAGGATGGAAGGGGAGAAAGAGAAGGAGAAAGGGTAGGAAGGGGAAGAAGAAGAGCAGGAGAAGGAGAAAGGGAAGGGAAGAAGGGAGGTGAAGGAGAGGAGGAAGGAAGAAAGTAGAGAAGAGTGGGAGGGATAAAAGAAAGGGAAAATAAGGAGGTGTTTCAAAAGGAGGAAGGGATGGTAAATAAAGCAACCCAAATTGTACATTATAACTTATTAAATGAAATAATAAGTGTATAAGAATGATAAATGTAAAGAAGAATAACAATTATGTGAACGTATACTTAAAATGGTATGTAAGAGAATTTAAAAAAAATTCTTTGAAAAAAAAGATCAAACTCTCTAGCAAAAGGAATTTAACTCCACAGAGAGTGACCCTTGAGATGTAGAGAGATTAAAACCAAAGGATTATAAATGTCAGCCTTAAGTAAATATGTTTGAAATGTGAGGCTTATTCGCAGTTTCTGCGCTTGTTCCTGGCTTCTTGCCGAATCTGCTACTCAGACCAGAGATATAAAACAACAGTCTAAAAAGGAAGAAGCTTAACCAGGATTAGCCAAACAACCTAGAATTCATCAGCAAAATCGTCTTTGGCTTATTCAGCCACGTGTGTGTGAAGCCAAATCTTGGTGCAGATCCTTCACTTCTGACACAACGAAAGAATTCAGACCGATATTTTTCAAACTTGGCGACTTTAGGATGAGAGGGCTTCAATTCCCAGAATTCCCTGCCAACATGGCAACCAGTGAATCCTGGGAGATGAAGCCCATGCATTTCTGGGTGGAGAATTCTGGGTGTTGAAGTCCATACATCTTAATGTCACCAAGTTTGAAAAATATTGGTGTCTATCAACAACTTTCAAGATCTTATCTCCATTTTGGAAAAGAACTTGAAGCGTTCATCAGTCGTTGGCCGGCTTTGCAAAATGTACAAACCATGATTTTTTTCTAACAGTGAGAAGCCAAACATGCCACAATTCATTGGACTTACTTGTAACCCTAAGACCCTGATTGTGTTTCGGGAGCCACCCTGGTTGGTTCTGAGGCTGCCCTAAGCCAACCCTGAGTAAAGCCTGGGAGGCCCTGTGAATTCAGCCCATTCCTGGCCCTTCAGACTCAGGCAGAGGCACAAAACCTTCCCAGTTACCAAGTGATGCCCAAAGCCTCCCTGGACCAGGAATGACACACAGGGCCTGTTCCAGGTGTTAAGCCGCCAAGTAACATGCCCCCAAAAATAAAATCCAAGGCATCCATCTTCCTTTACAGATCTATTTATTAGGCACACATTGAATTGGCATGGACTTGGTCCCCCTTTATCTGCACAACCCCCTGGCGACAGTTGGAAAGTGGTGAGCCTGAAGTACTATTAAATTCATTAACATCCTAAATCCTGAATCAACAAATCAAACATGGGCCAACCGTGTGCTGCAACTGCCAAAAAAGCCCACACAGTCCTAGGCTGCATTAACAGAGCTCAAGGTCATAAGAGGTGCTAATACCGCTCTATAAGGCCTTGGTAGGAACCCACTTGGAATCCTGCATCCAGTTTTGGTCGCCACAAAGAAAAAAAGATGTTGAGACTCTAGAAAGAGGGCAGAGAAGAGCAACAAAGAGGATTAGGGGGACGGAGACATACTAAGAACAGTTGCAGGAATTGGGTATGTCTGGTCCAGTGAAAAGAAGGACTAAGGGGGATCTGATGAACAGTCTTCCAATATCAGCCCCCTCTGCCACAAAGATCTTGCAGGAGAAGAGCTGTCTGGACAACTGTGGGATCTGGCAGGTTGAGAGCTGTGAACCATAAACCCAAAGCTTTTGCTGTGACCCAGCAAAACAGATATAGTGCCCTTGCTGACCTTAATGGGGACACTAAA
Organism: Natrix helvetica; assembly: GCF_964273705.1. NCBI lineage: Eukaryota > Metazoa > Chordata > Lepidosauria > Squamata > Natricidae > Natrix > Natrix helvetica. The sequence continues at coordinate 139,218,159 of NC_138551.1, forward strand.
GAGATAGGTCAAGGCAGTTGTGATAATGATGACTCAAATAAGCAGGGGATCGTGGTCCAAAACGAAGAACTTTCTTCGGAAAGGCGAAAAGGGGAACCAGGTATCACACATCAGTCGCAGAAGAAGATCAAGGTATGTAAAAAGAGAAGTCACCTTCTGGTTGGTGATTCAATCGTAAGAGATGTTAATTTAGGAGAGGATAAGGAGGTTTTAAAAGAGGTCAGGTGTCTGCCAGGTGCTACTGCCAGCAGAGACAAGAGGCGTATTCTTAAGATAGTCAAGAATGCAAGTAAGGACTGTGACGTTGATGCTATTATACATCTTGGCACTAATGATCTATCCCAGAAAGATGTACTTTCTGTGCAGAATGATTTCCAGAACTTGGGGTATGAACTTAATAGTATAGGTTGTAGGCTTATCTTTTCAGAGGTTTTACCTGTATATAAGGAACAAAAAGGGAAGGGCCAGCGTGTAGCAGAGTTTAATGTTTGGCTAAAGGAGTGGTGTAAAAGGGAAGGCTTTGGTTTTATTAGTCATGAAGCCTGTAGCTGGTCCAATGAAAAACTGTACAAAAGACATGGGTTGCACCCATCCAAGAAAGGAACTGAATTACTTGGCATTAAATTCACAGATTTTCTTGATAAACATTTAAACTGAAGAGCGGGGACAGAGAATTAATAGATACAGAACATCTCTGTCCCCAGCAAACTAAAATTCATAGGGTTATAAATGCATGTAACATAGATGTGTGTGTGGGTAAGATTATCACTCCTGCTGTCAAGCAAAACCAAGCATGTAATAGTGATTGTCATACCATGTGCATGAATCACACAAGTGGCAAGAAAATAGGGGCAGTCAGGCATAATACAGGTTATGTAGACAGTAAACACAAGGTCAATCAAAATGGACTCAAATGTCTATATACCAATGCACAGAGTATGAGGAATAAACAGGGAGAATTAGAAATTCAAGTAAAAGAGGGCAGATATGATATTATTGCCATTACAGAAACTTGGTGGGATGAAACTGACAAATGGAACATACAGCTAGAAGGATTTAAATTATTTAAAAGAAATAGACCAAATAAAAGAGGAGGTGGAGTTGCACTATATATAAGAAATAACTATGTCTCTACAGAAATAGAGCACAACAATAATGAGAACTATCTTGAATGCATTTGGGTCAATATTAAAGGTTGTGGGGGAAATGACATTGCCATAGGTCTATACTACAGGCCACCCAACCAAGCAGAGGAAGAAGATGAACTTTTTGCTAGTCAGCTAACTAAGGTATGTAGGAAGCACACCACAATAGTAATGGGAGATTTTAACTACCCTGACATCAACTGGGAAACAAACTCTGCACCAAGTGGAAGATCCAACAGGTTCCTAACAAACCTAGCAGACAACTTTGTTTTCCAAAAAGTAGAGAAGGAAACAAGGGGATCAGCCATACTGGACTTAATTCTCACTAACAGAGAGGAAATGATAGAAGGTGTTGAAGCCATAGGAACCCTGGGGGCAAGTGACCATGCAATATTGGAATTCAACATTATCCAAACACAAGTAGTAGAACAAAGTCAAACTAGAGTCTTGGACTTTAAGAAAGCTAATTTCAATAAACTTAGAGAGAGCTTGGGAAAAATTCCATGGATGAGAATCCTCGAGGGGAAAACAACTCAAGAAGCTTGGGAAATTTTGAAAAATGAGATTAGAAAAGCCCAGTCTAACACAATACCAATGAAGAAGAAAAACAACAGCTCCCAAAAGAAACCAGCATGGCTGCATAAACAACTATCTGACAAACTGAAAGACAAAAAAAGTAAGTATAAAAAGTGGAAGGAGGGGGACATAACTAAGGCAGAATATCAGCAAATAGCCCGAGCCTGTAAAGATGAAGTGAGGAAAGCTAAGGCTCACAATGAAGAAAGGCTTGCCACAAAAGTAAAAATTAACAAAAAAAGCTTCTTCCAACATGTTAAAAACAAGAAAAAAGTTAAGGAAACAATTGGTCCATTGCTAGGAGAAAGTGGCAAGAAGGTGACAAGCAACAGGGAGAAAGCAGAACTATTTAACTCATGTTTTGCATCTGTCTTTACACAAAGGGATAAAACAGTCCAACCTATCAAAAGCAGCACCACAAAATTAGGAACACAAATTGAAATAGGGAAGAAAATGGTAAGTGAGCACCTGTCTACCCTAGATGAGTTCAAATCACCAGGACCGGATGGATTACACCCCAGAGTTCTGAAGGAACTAGCAGACGAGATCTCAGAACCACTGAATTATATCTTTCAGAGATCCTGGAACACCGGGGAACTACCAGAGGACTGGAAAAGAGCTGATGTGGTTCCCATCTTCAAAAAAGGGAAAAAACTAGATCCAGGAAACTACAGACCTATCAGCCTAACCTCAATACCAGGAAAGATTCTGGAAAAAATAATCAAGCAACGAATTTGCGAACACCTAGAAGCAAACAAAGTAATAGCCAAAAGCCAACATGGATTTGTCAAAAACAGATCATGCCAGACTAATCTTATTGCATTCTTTGATAATGTGACAAAATTAGTGGACCAGAGGAATGCCGTTGATATAGTTTACTTGGACTTCAGTAAGGCTTTTGATAAGGTAGACCATAACCTACTACTAGATAAAGTAGAAGAATGTGGGTTAGACAGCATCACCACCAGATGGATTGGTAACTGGCTGACCAACCGCACTCAACGTGTAGTTCTCAATGGAACTGCATCTACATGGAGGGAAGTATGCAGTGGAGTACCCCAAGGCTCTGTTTTAGGCCCAGTACTCTTCAACATCTTCATCAATGATTTGGATGAGGGAATAAATGGGGAACTCATCAAATTTGCAGATGATACCAAGCTGGCAGGAACAGCCAACACTCCAGAAGATAGGCTTAAGATACAGAAGGATCTTGACAAACTTGAACATTGGGCACTATCTAATAAAATGAAATTCAATGGTGAAAAGAGTAAGGTTCTACATTTAGGCAACAAAAACGGAATGCACAGGTACAGTATAGGTGATACCATACTCAGTAGTAGTAACTGTGAAAGGGATCTTGGAGTCCTAGTGGACAACCATTTAAATATGAGCCAGCAGTGTGCAGCAGCTGCCAAAAAAGCCAACACAGTTCTAGGCTGCATCAACAGAGGGATAGAATCAAGATCACGTGAAGTGTTAATACCACTTTATAATGCCTTGGTAAGGCCACACTTGGAATACTGCATTCAGTTCTGGTCGCCACGATGTAAAAAAGATGTGGAGACTCTAGAAAGAGTGCAGAGAAGAGCAACAAAGATGATTAGGGGACTGGAGACTAAAACATATGAAGAACGGTTGCAGGAACTGGGTATGTTTAGCTTAAGAGAAAGAAGGACTAGGGGAGACATGATAGCATTATTCCAATATCTCAGAGGTTGCCACAAAGAAGAGGGAGTCAAACTATTCTCCAAAGCACCTGAGGGTAGAACAAGAAGCAATGGGTGGAAACTAATCAAGGAGAGAAGCAATTTAGAACTGAGGAGGAATTTCCTGACAGTGAGAACAATTAATCAGTGGAACAGCTTGCCTCCAGAAGTTGTGAATGCCCCAACACTGGAAGTCTTTAAGAAGATGTTAGATAATCATTTGTCTGAAAGGGTATAGGGTTTCCTGCCTAGGCAGGGGGTTGGACTAGAAGACCTCCAAGGTCCCTTCCAACTCTACTATTGTATTGTATTGTATTGTATTATTGTAATATTTGAGGGGCTGCCCCAAAGAAGAGGGGGTTCACCTATTCTCCAAAGCACCAGAAGACAGGAAAAAGAAGCAATGGGTGGAAACTAATCAAGGAGAGAAGCAACCTAGAACTAAGGAAGAATTTCCTGACAGTTAGAAGAATTAAGCAGTGAAATGACACCAGATGTTGGGGGTGTCCCAACACTGGAGGTCTTTAAGAAGAGATTGGAGAGCCACTATTCTGAAATGGTGGAGGGTTCTCTGCTTGAGCAGGGGGTTGGACTAGACGACCTCCAAGGTCCCTTCCAAGGCTATTGTTCTGCTATTCGGTTATTCTGTTCAGCTTATATAACTGACTTTCTGTGTAAAGCGGGCAGGATGTTCTATCCAGGTAAACTTTCCTTTCTACTTTCCTTTGATGAGTTAAACTACAACAAATTGTAACTTTTGACTTCCGGGTTCCCTCTTTGTAGGACAGAATCTTTTTGAACCGGAACATTCCCAGTAAATCAAATTGACCAAATGCTCTGGATTGGGGCATGAGAGCGTTCAATGCCGCCTATTCATCCAGGTCCAAGGAGGAAGAGGAGGGGGACTAAGGGGGTGGGACATCCAGGTTTCTAGCCAGAGGCTCCCATGGAAAGTCTTCTGCCTTCCAACCACAGAGATTGTGGGTGGATCAGGAGTCAGCCTGAGGTTTCAGAATGGCTTCTAATTGCCATTCGGGTCACTTTGCAAATTCCATTTTAAGCAGGTAGAAAAGGTTTGATGGATCAGACCGAGGTCAGTCCAAAACCCATGCTGACCCCCCAGATGCCTCTGGTCTGCCCACAAGCAAGGGGGAGGGACGTATCACTTGGCCCAACATGGAACCAGGTAGGGGAGGGATTCAGCCAGTTCCCACGGGTTCCCTAAAACTGCTTGTTAATTGTATGAGCTGTTTGGCCAACCGGCTGAATTGCCTCGGTGTGCCCCCCCCACCTCCCTCCTGAGGGTGTCCCCCACCCCGAGAAAACGACCTGTCTCAAGATCCCGTGGATCACTTTGGTTCAGGCAGTGGAATTCCCCACTGGTTCCCTCTCTCCACAAAGCGAAGAAATCGCAGAAACTCTGCAGAGCCCAGAATGAGGCTTCCTCGAATTTCGGGATTGGGAGGGTCCAGAAAGGAGGATGACCAATGCGAAATCTCCCTTCTTCAGCGTCATCGGTCTCTGGGCAGAGTCTCCCTTGACTTCACCCAGTGCAGGAGAGCGTTCCAAGCAGAGAAGAAGCCCCAATTGGTTATTCAGGCCAAGATCCCCCCTCCCACTTTCCCCACCTCTCTCTCTCCGCAGAACTGGCTCTCCTCCTTTGGGTGAAGCCTCAAAGGACTCTGCCCGGAGACCGATGACGCTCAAGCAGGGAGAATTCTCATTGGTGCTGCCTCTAGTTCTGGCCCGGCCCTCCTACCTCCGAAATCTGAGACAAACGCTCCCACCCCCTTCCAGATGCCTCCTCAGGGATTGGGAGCATCAGGCCGGGGAGATACACACACACACGCTGCCAAGCCCAGAACGGGCCTTCAGATGACGCAATGCCTGAGAAACGCGGGATGTGCAGAGAAATGCAGACTAAAACCAGCAAATCGTATTTTCCCAGGATCCGACGAAGCCTCAGCGGACCAATAGGAATTCTAGCTACTGTAGCGTCATCAGTCTCCGGGCAGAGTCTCCCTTGACTTCACCTGATGGAAGAGAGAGTTCTGTGCTGAGAGAAAAGAGAGGGAGGGGGAATATGTTTAGTCTTGGGGGAGGGGCCCCCCAGCTCAAGGGGGTTCATGCCATCCCTTCCTTTTGCCCCCCCCCATCCAGCATGGAGTGGGGCTGCAGTGGATGAGTGAAAGGGAGGTGCAGCCCCACAGCCAGCGGCAACTTGGGGTCTGTCTGTCTCTCTCTCTCTCCCCCGCCCCCCCCCCCCCTGAGTCCCCTGGCACACTGGGTGGCAAGTCAAGGGAAGGGAGGGGAAGAATCTCTTTTCTCTTTCAAATGGGTAAAAGGCCGCCATTCCTCCATTCCAGGTATGGGGAGAGAGAGAGTCAGCAAAGTTGTCCCATGTGCTGGTCACTCAGGAGTGCCAACGTCATTTCTGAAGAAGGCCACTTGGCTGGTGACCTCCCTGTGGAGATCTTCCCTGTCCTTCTCCAAACACCAGTTCTGCAGCTGTAATTCTTGGATGGCCATTCTGACATGGGTCAATCCTTCTCTGTTGTCCTCCAGAGTTTTCTGCAGGTCTTCCATTCTGGCCTGGTAAACACAGGTCTGGTGCTTCTGCAGATGGTTGAGGTGCTTCTTCTCAATTCCCCTCACATTCTGAAGAATGATGATTCAGTTGGCTGGAGTGGCTTTTCTCCACAAAGTGGAACTTTGGTCCATTTCAGCCAGTTCATGCTGCAGACTCTGGAGGTGCTTCTTGAGTTCTTAAGAAGGTTCCAGGCCTCTTTGAGGAGCTTCTCAAAGATTGTAAGGCAGCCTTCTCAAGTTTGTGGAAGGCCACTTGGCTAGGAACCTCAGACATTTCTTTCCGGAGTTCTTCACCAAAGATTCTTTCTCTAACTCTAACTGGTGAATCATCATGTTGGCATGGTCCAAGCTTCCTTTGTTGTCCAGCAGAGTTTTCTACAGGTCTTCTGTTGTGAAGTTGATCCATTGTCTGCTTGAGAAAACTGTGCTGCTCTTGGGAGTCTTGCAGATTGGGAGTCTTGTCCCTTGGATCTGGAATCTGGTATTAGAGATCCAGAGAATCCTGGTTTTCCTGCACCTCCCCAGATGATGAAGGGGAAATCTATGCATAAAAAATTAGATATTATTCATTTTAAAAAGGTCTTGTGAGAATGTGCCTGAAAAAACAATGGATCCAATTATATACAATACAATACAATACAATACAATACAATACAATACAATACAATACAATACAATACAATAGCAGAGTTGGAAGGGACCTTGGAGGTCTTCTAGTCCAACCCCCTGCCTAGGCAGGAAACTCTATACCGTTTCAGACAGATGGCTATCCAACATCTTCTTAAAGACTTCCAGTGTTGGGGCATTCACAACTTCTGGAGGCAAGCTGTTCCACTGATTAATTGTTCTAACTGTCAGGAAGTTTCTCCTCAATTCTAAGTTACTTCTCTCCTTGATTAGTTTCCACCCTTTGCTTCTTGTTCTACCCTCAGGTGCCTTGGAAAATAGTTTGACTCCCTCTTCTTTGTGGCAACCCCTGAGATATTGGAACACTGCTATCATGTCTCCCCTAGTCCTTCTTTCTATTAAACTAGACATACCCAGTTCCTGCAACCGTTCTTCATATGTTTTAGTCCCATAATCATCTTTGTTGCTCTTCTCTGCACTCTTTCTAGAGTCTCCACATCTTTTTTACATCGTGGCGACCAGAACTGAATGCAGTATTCCAAGTGTGGCCTTACCAAGGCATTATAAAGCGGTATTAACACTTCATGTGTTCTTGATTCTATCCCTCTGTTGATGCAGCCTAGAACTGTGTTGGCTTTTTTGGCAGCTGCTGCACACTGCTGGCTCATATTTAAATGGTTGTCCACTAGGACTCCAAGATCCCTTTCACAGTTACTACTGTTGAGCAAGGTACCACCTATACTGTACCTGTGCATTTCGTGTTTGTTGGCTAAATGTAGAACCTTACTCTTTTCACCATTGAATTTCATTTTATTAGATAGTGCCCAATGTTCAAGTTTGTCAAGATATACATTCTCTAAGTATCCTACACATAGTCCTCAATTTACATGCATTCATTTAGCAACTGTTCCAAGTTCCACGGCCATTGAAAAAAGCACTTTATGATGGGTCCTCATACTTACGACGAGTGCAGCACATAGTCGCCACTTGGGTGCCTGGCAATCAACATGGGTTTAGAACAAGTAAAATCAGTGGGCGAAATGGTGTTTGTTTCATGACTGCAGGATTCACTCAAAAACTGCAGTGATTCGTTTAACAACGGTGGCAATAAACACTGTAAAATTCAACACAACTCAATGACTGCCTAGTTTAGCAATGGCATTTTTGGTCCCAATTCTTGTTGTAAGTTGAGGACTAGGATGCAGCAGCAGGCTGGTTTGGAGAAGCTTAAGAAGGGCTGTATTTAAGCAGGGTTGGGAGACCACCAGGAAATGCCAGGGGTAGGCGGTGGCCAACCTATCTTGCTATGAAGAAAATTAGGTGGGGCCCCTTAGTGACTTTGTCCCAATCAGTAAGTGATTCTGAGTTCTAGTCCCGCCTTAGGCATCAAAGGCAGCTGGGGACTTTAAGCCAATCAGCAGGAGGCTCTGATTTGAATTCCCAGGGCCCAGCTAGGAATTCAGGGCCAGACTCTATGCTGCCCCCTACAGTCAGTGAGTTCCACCTGAACCCTGGCAAGAGGGAGGGGCTGTGACTGGGGAAGGGAGGGGCTCTCTGTGTCCAGGAGTTTCTCTCCTTTGCTCTCGGATGGGGCTGCTCCACCCCAGAAGGACCCAGGGGTAAACTTGGGATCCTGCTGGACTTCCGGCTCCTGCTGGAAGACAAGGCGGCAGTGGTGACCAGCAGGGCCTCTGCCCAAAATCCACCTTGCTTTAACATTGACAATGGTTAAGACAACAGTCTAGGAAGCAGGAGATCCTGAGTTCAAGTCCTGCCTTAGTCCTGAAAGTCTGTTTGCTGACCTCAGGACAGACCCTGTCTTTCAGACAAAGGGGAAAAGAGGAGGAAGTGGAAGATGAGTTGGACATGTTCAACTCTTTTAGTTAGTTGAAAAAATAATAAAACAGTGGGGAAAAATCTAACAAAAATAAAAACGGACTTTCCTGCTTCTGTTTGCATGGAATCTGTCCTGGCCTTGTGCAGATCCAGGAATTTCTCTTATCACCAGGGAGGAAGAGTTTTTTTTTTAAACCATCCCTTCCATTTTTACTCCCTTTTTTCACTTCCTGTGGAGGCAGCAGTGAGGACCCCAGACCCCCTCCCAGCCCTGGGACACAGCAGGTTTCTGGGGTTCTTTGGGAAAGGTTCCTTCCCCAAGTAGAGTCTGCCTGAGCCCCATCATCCACTCCTCTCCCGGCCCAGGATCAGCTCAGGCAATTCCTCCATTCACACAATAGGAAAAAGGGGTTTTGGACAGTCTCTGGGTGAGTCTCCATTCTTCCACATGGAAAGGTCACACTGATCCTGCCCCCAAAGCCAAATTCCCCCTCGGTTCCTGGACACCTCCAGCCGTTGCTCAGCTGAGGTCGCAGCAGGGCCAGAGTTGCTGCGAATTGGGATGGAAGGGACCACAAACCCTCTTCAAGCCTCCCCAGCCACAATGGACTCTGAGACACAGACTGTGGCCTCCCAGAAGCTCCTCAATGGGGCCTTTATGGGGCAGGGGGAAGCGATATGGGATCAATCTCACAACAGTCCCGCTATAGGGGTTTCCCATCTGCTGTCCCTGGTGGCAGATCTAAGACTGTGAATCCCACTGCTGACACCAGTTTCTGTGGAATCAAACGCAGGACCCAAAAACCCAATAATCCAAGCTCAGTGGATTTATTTATTCAGTCTCCACTGGAGGAATTTCCCTCCATAAAATAGTGAAAGGAAATCTTACAGACAAAAGCATGCACACAAATTATACATTCCAGGAAAGGAGGAGAAAATGACAATCATACATGTGCATAGTTTATTTAATAGATGTAAGCATGAATATTCATAATTAGTGAGAGTTGAAGTTACCTTCCTACCATTGTATTGTTGCTACCCTCAAGAAAGAGTTATTGTGTAAATTAAAGCAGTTTGGGCAAAATGTTCTGAGAAATGAGGGCATCAACATTGCTCCTTACATTCCTTCTATATTTCTGTCTTGCCAACATGCCCCCATTTCTCCAAAAAAAATGTCTCCTCATAATCTTCCATGCACCCTTTCTTTATTTGAAGAAAAAGAGTTGGCCCACTCCTGCATGCAGAACAGCTTGGACCATTGTCTATGTTGAGACCAGTGGTTCCCAATGTGGGGCCCATGCTCCACATGGGGGCAATTTGAACCTTGTTTAAACCAATGTAATGGCCTTTTAGGCTTCCTCCGCATGTGTATGGTTCACTTTTTGAATAAAGTAAGAATTATATGTTACCGGGGGAGGGGCATCAGGATTTTAAAGATGCTTAGGTGGAGCATGGCCAAAAAAAAGATTGAGAATTACTGGATTAGACTGTGGAACATGTTAAAAGTTGAAATTCCTCAGTCTCACATTTACACATTTGTTCTAGCTGTGAGATGCTCCTTTGTGTTCAGGTCTGGCCTCAGGAGGATAATGTAGCACTTGGGGATGAAGATGCAGACCAGCAGACCAGCACTGGAGGCCAGGATGGAGAAAACCTGAACAGCCACCATGTATTTCCCTTTGGTGCTCAGGTAGGTGGGCACAAAAGTCACCCAGACACTGCAGAAGACCAGCATGCTGAAGGTGATCAGCTTGGCTTCATTGAAGGCCCCAGGCAGATTCCTGGCCAGGAAAGCCACCGTGAAGCAGATGGCAGCCAGGAAGCCCATGTAGCTGAGGGTGACGTAGAACATGACAACAGCCCCTTCATTGCATTGCAGGATGATCTCTCCAGGCTGGGAGCGGAGGTCAGAGTCAGGGAAGGGGGGAGAAACTCCCAGCCAGATGGAGCAGATGATAATTTGGAGAGCAGAAGAAGACAGGATGATGGAGTTGGCCAAGCTCTTCCCCAACCATCTCTTCACTCGGTTTCCTGGTTTTGTGGCCAGGAAAGCCAGCACCACCGTGATGGTTTTGGCCAAGAGAGAAGAAACAGCAACTGAGAAGATGATGCTGAAGACCGTTTGTCGGAGAAGGCAGGTGGCTTTCCTTGGTTGACCAATGAAGAGAGAAGAAGACAAGAAGCAAAGCAGGAGTGAGACTAGGAGGATGTAGGAGAGGTCCCGGTTGTTGCCTTTGACAAGGGGAGTTTCTCGGTATTTAATGAAGATGATTAAAACAAGGCATGAGGTTAGGAACAAGAATAGGGCAAAAGAGACCAGGATGATGCTCAGATGTTCTTCATAAGACAGGAAGGTTACTACTTTGGGGATACATTGGACTCTGGCCTCATTTGGATATTTATCATCTGGACAATTGGTGCATTTTTCTGCATCTGAGAAACCAAAAAATCATTTTTCTTTAAAATTCTGTTCTTTTATTTTTTGTTAAAATTAGCATAAGAAGGATGCAATCTTTTTTAAAAAGTAGCTAGGTATATGGAGGTGAGGAAAGTCCTAGGGTGTTAATTATTTCTGGTGTAATGTGTAATGTAACTCATATAATCTTTTTAGGCAAACATCTTGTGTCCTGCCACATGGCAGTTAATATACTGGACTTAGAGGAAATCTACAGTATCTTGTAACATCTGGAAGTAAGCTGGAATTCAGGAGAAATTTCCTAACAGTGAGAACAATTAACCTGTGGAACAGCTGGCCTTCAGAAGCTGTGGATGCTTCAACATTGGAGGTTTTTAAGGAGAGACTGGACAGTCACTTGTCTGAAATGGTATCAGGTCTCCTGCTTGAGCAGGGGATATGACTAGAAAACCTCCAAGGTCCCTTCCAGCTCTCTACTGATTGATTGATCTATATGACAGGCAGAATATTTGTGTAATGAGTCCCACTCCCATAACTATCCACAGCACCACATTATGGACCAGTGACACCTTCTCAGTGATCCTCAAGGGGAGGATCCAATATACAGTGAATTGCAAGGTCTTTCAGAAGGTGGACCTAAAACAATTCATCAAGTTTCGAAGAATTCAGATCTTCCTAGAAAGGTGAACTTAGCAGCACATATCCATACTAAAAAGCAGGGTGTAGGAATGGAGGAAAGGTTACGTACAGACATGCACAGCACACTACCATGATCTCAGTAGCTGGTTACATCTGATTCCTATGAGCTCAACTAATTAGCAGTGCCAGAGATCATCTAGATATGTAAGACTCTATCCTGGCTGGGATGTTCTTAGAGGTTGACAAGGAGAATGCGCCAGTAAGATGCTGTTGCTATATGCTCTTTGCTTTGCTTGTGAAAACTGTATAAAAAGAATAAACTCTGCAAGAGGCAGACAGAGAACTTGGAATGAACCCTGTGATGTCTGGACTCTGAATCCATCAGCAGGGGAGATGTTTCCTCTGTTGCTAGTAAAGCTTGCCCAATCTGCCACCCCCTCCTCCCATCTCCTCCCAGCCCCTCCTTCAAAGTCTTTTTGATTTACTTCCTTTTATATAAGAAATTGTGCATGTTAAAAATTAAAAAAAAAACTGGTGAACTTCAATCCATCTTTTAACTTGCACTTTCATGAAAATGTTCTGGATGGATCCAGTTCCACAAAGCCTCCCATTTTCCTCAGTGTGACCCACCTTCCTGAGTGGAGAAGGTCCCCTCCGGACAAGGAACGCAGTCATAGCAGCAAACTGGCTCTCCTTCTCGAGCCCTCTTGACAAATCCAGGATGACAATTTTCCACACATTTGGACTGAGGCAGGGACTGAGCAGAAAAATGAAGAATGCCAAAGAAAATGTGTTAGTAGTCAACATTCATGGAAAATAGAGGTAGACACTGACATTAGCCAAATAGCCTCTGGTCTTCATGTAAGTACATATAAAATACCTGACTACTACTAAGAAGATGCAGAAGATATAACTAACTACTGGCAGATTCTTCATTTGGTTCCTCCCTTTTGCTTTTGGCATTTAACATTACAATAAAGTACTTTTCTACTAATAAAGTCTAATAAAGTCAGGAGGGATGGAATTGAAAAAAGATGTACATATGATGATATATTCATATTAAAACTTAGAATAAAAATTATTGTAAAAGATTTAGGAAACATTTATTCCATTAGATTTTTATTATGAAATTAATATGATGAAAAAATAAACTTCTGACCAGTAAGATTTTGAAAGGTTTCCATAAAACATAGCAAAGCCCCTCCACCTAGGTCCCATCTGTTGTAGAACTTCCATTAGATGACACCAACTGGCATGGGAGGCCAACCACCCTGGAGACTGTAGGCTTTGCCCAATTGAAATGGGACCTCAGGCTTTGGAAAACAGAGAAAAGACACCAAAATTTCTCCCACCATATTGAGCAACTTTAGCCGTGAAAGAGCATCTTGTTGGATAGAAAGTCTCTGTCTTTCATAATACGCCAAAGTCTCTTCCACAACATCCTTCTTGGGGAGAACAAAGTGGCCCGAAATGCCCAGATCTGCTGTTATCTCTCCATTTTGGTCCAAGTACAGTTCTCTGTCAGAAATATTCCAAAATTCATTCTTCTCCAGAAAGGGATGAAACTAGAATGGGAACATCCAGAATTTGAAAAACAGAAAACTTTGTTTCTTATCCCACATTGAATCTTTCTTCTACAATTGTCTAATCTCCAAATATGGTTAAATAGGATACAAAAACTGCCATTATCGTAATTAGTTTGAAAAAGTTTGAGAAAAAAATGTCAATCACATACTGACAAAATATAGAGAAAATATAATTGACACAGTTGGTCAATTATAGGGAACATTCCAGAGCAGATGACAAATAAAATGAACATAGAAAAAAAGATGATCCATAAACCTTTTGAAAACAACAGGTAGATTCCCAGAAAGCATGGGTTGATCAAGAAGAAATCTGTCAGGCTAATCTTCTCCCTAGTCATCCCGATGGAAAACATCTCCAGATGTGCTAATTTTAATTAATTGTAATGCGACATTAACAAAATTTTGAAAATTTGAAAGAACAAATCTCCCACCAACACATTTCTCAGTCTGAAAAGTTATCGAGGATCCTTTCTGAGTTTCTTTCTCTCCCATTATGCAGCTGCAGGATTCTCCCCTCTTCTCTGATCCTTCCCTAGGCAGCCTCCCTTCCCCTCATCCCAAAAGTCATTCTCACATATCATCACACTTCCTACGTAGATTATGGGAACTCTGGTGATAGAACTGGATTTCAGTAAAGGACTCACAAACAATTTTTGTGATGTGATTGGAAACCTGAGGGGTGGTATGAAAGTGGATAAAAACTGTCTTCAAAATGAAACTCAAATAATGTTTAACCCTTTTTAATATTTCCATAAAACCTGAATGTGATGGATAACAATTTGCCATTGGTCATCAATTTTTCTATGTTGTCATTAATATGGTCATTAATACTATCGTAAAGTAACTGAATTTGATGTGATTTAAAGAATATAAAGTCTTTCAACTTAGGAGCCTTATTTGAAACTTCATTTAAAAAGTTTTCCAAAACTTGTATTTTACCTTTTGGAATAAAATAAAATTTTACAAAGGAATATCAAGTTTCCCGAAACAATATTTATGATTAGCACACAGTAGAAAAATATCTGCTTTTTATCTACTAGGACTTGACTAACAATAGAGTCTCATATAAGAACATGAATGATGGACTGGAAGAAACTTGAAGGATACCAAACTTGATATGTATGTTTGTGAAAATGATCTGAAAATCATAGTTAATTGGAAACAGAATCTGAGTCAGCAGGGAGATGTTCATGGAAAGAAGGCAAATGCAGCCATAAGAATCTCAGGAAGTGAATGTTCTGGTTTGGGGAGACCCCAACTCAAGGACCAGGTCCCCTTGCAGGCACCAAGCTTGGAGGAGAATTTGTACAAAATCTACGTGAACTTCAGGGAAAGACAATGAAGCCAAGGAAGATATCAAAGGAGTTGCTCTTAGCCTTGAGGAAATACAACAAGGAGAAGAGCTGAAGACCAGGAGGAGTCTGGGAGCCCCTTTTCCAACTGACACAATCTCTCCATTGGAGAAGGGAGGATACAGCCAATGGTGGGATTCAGCAAGTTCAGGCTCCCTGGTAGTAAAAATTCTGCCTGGCCACGCCCTGCCCCACCGCTACTTGCCTGTCAGGCCTTGGCTGGTGCCTTAGAGTCATAGCTGCAGCTGCTCTTTGGCTCCCTTGCCTCGACCACATGGCCACGCAGCCCAGCCTGTTTGCCTGCCTTTGCCGAGGTCTCCTGCTCATCTTGGCCTGCTCCGGAATGCTCACCTCAGGCTGCTCCCAAACACTCCAGCAGCGGCCATTCTTCACCTTTTCCCTCTTTCCTTTCCTTTCTCTTTTCCTTTTTCCTTCCCTTCCCATTCCCTCTGTTTTTCATCCTTTCCTTCTTTTCCATTTCCTTTCCTTTCCCTCCCCCTCCATTTCCTTCCTTCCTTCCTTCCTTCCTTCCTTCCTTCCTTCCTTCCTTCCTTCCTTCCTTCCTTCCTTCCTTCCTTGGGGTCTGAGGGAGAGTCAGGGGACCCCTTTCCTCCTTGACCCCCTCCCCAACATCTGCTCTAATGGCAATTATTGCTAAAAGACCTTTGGAATCTGGGGCTACCCCCCTCCCCCTCCACATTGCAGAAACTCCTCTTTCTGCAGATTTGGGATCTTTCAGATCTTCTTCTCCTGCCCCCCTCCTCCCCTCTGCACAGTCTCAGTTGCTGCTTGGAGGGGGGGGGATTTCTGGTTTTGCAGGGCTGAGAGGAAGAGGGGAAGGGTGAACAGGCCCTCCAAGGCTGCCCACCCCTTTGCGTTTCTGCAACCAAATTCTACCCCTAAACAGAGGAACCCCCCCCCCAATACTGCAGGGAAGATTAGTTGGGCCCATAACTGGGCAGCATGTTGGGGGAGAGGCTGCAGCAGCTCCGCGGTGACTGAAGGGAGGGAGGAAAGTTTGACCAGGTCCAACTGGGAGGGGGTGGATTGACCAGCTCAGCCAACAGATTTCAATCGTCTCTCCTGGCTCACCCGAGCCACTCCAATTTTCCCCCCGGCCAGAGGCGCCTCCGGCTAAAAGCCCCTCAGTGGACACCCCATGCACACACACCCCAACGTGGAGTTCAGAATGACGCTTCTCCCAAAGAAATTCTGGGGAACCCAACCCCCCCCCCGCTGCCCCTTCCAGAGCCCAGAAAACTCCCAGGCAAAGCAGCCCGCCTAGCTCTCAGGAGAGGGGGAGAGAATGGATGTGAGGAAAGAAAAACTTGGGGAAGAGGGAGGGAGATCCAGAGGAAATGGAGAGAGGCCCTCACCCCGTTTCCGCCTCCTCCCAGGCGGCCCACAAGGTTGAAAAGCTTCTGATTCCTCACTCTCACTCTTTTTCTTTTTTCTCCCCCCCCCCCCTCTCTCTCTCTCTCTCTCTCACACACACACACACTCACACTCACACTCTTATCCCTGCAAGTCCCCCTTCTCTGCCTGCTCCAGAGAGAGAAGCTTGCCTGCGCAGAAGAGGCACCGATCGAAGTGCTTCCCAGTAAGTTAATCAGCCGGGATTTCCTGGGATGCGAGCGATGCTGCCGGGTGCTTGGAAAGGACTTCGGCCACCGGCCCACCACTAAAATCAAACAATGAGGCAAGGCACAGAGCTGGTTGGAAGAGTGTGTGTGTGTGTGTGTGTGTGTGTAAAATGGGCGGTTTCATCCAAAGGAGTTTTTGTTTCAGGTGGATCTCCTAGCTTTGGAAGGAGGAAAGGAAGGGGTAGAAAGAGATGAAAGAAAAGGAAAAAGAAAGAAAACAAAGAAAAGGAGAAAGAGAAAGAAAGAGGGAGTTATGGAAGGAAGGGAAAGAAAGAAAGAGAGGGAGGGAGGAGGAAGTGAATGAGATATAGTTGGATGGATGGGTCAATAGATACATGGAGGGAGGGAGGGAAATAGAATGAGAGGAAGGAAGGACACAAACCATGGCTTCAGGAGACTCTTTCAAACAGCACAACAATGTTTGAAAGGGCTGGAAGGGATCTTGGAGGTCATTTTCTAGTCCAATCCCTGCTCTAGTAGGGTCAGAAGGGACCTTGGAAGCCATCTAGTCCAACCCCTGCTCCAGCTGGAGACTTTATATCCTGTGGATTATTTTGGTGCCTCTAAGAGAGAGGAAAATTGCCAGAAAAGGGAAGGAGTTTACTAGGACAAGGCTGCCATGCAGAGGAAGGCAGAGATAGTCCTTGACTTATGACAATTGAGCCCAACATTTTGGTTGCAAAGCAAGAGCGTTGTTAAGTGAGCTTTGCCACATTTTACTCAATCCATGACGTCTCCTGGCTCTAACAGTCATGTGCAGGCTAGGGAAGAACATCTGAAGGCCTGTGTAATGTTCTAATGGGCAGAAGTTAAAGTTAAATGTGTGCCAGAAAGTGGACTCTGGTTTTTTTTCCCAAACACAATAAGTGAGGTTGAATGTGTATAGTTTTAGAAGAGCTGTGTGTGTGTGTGTGTGTGTGTGTGTGTGTGTATACACATACATTATATATAGTAGATAATGTATCTTTTTATACACCTATACAAGGTATAGTGTGTGTATTGCCTATACACACACTATACCTTGTAATATGTATGTACACATATGGCATATATACATAGGATTAAATTGGGTATTTTGGATGTTCATTAGTAGTAAATAAATAGACAGGGAAATTGTATCTTGTTGACTCAAGGAGAGCCCAGGCAAGGTACCCCTTGAAGTGAGTGATGTCAAGTTGGCTACGCTCATCCAATCACATGACCACCAAGCCACCCCCACACAGTTACATGACCACCAAGATATGCCCACCCAATCACATGACCACCAAGCCACGCCCACATAGTTACATGACCACCAAGTCACTCCCACAGAACCAGTAGTAAAAAGATTTTAATCCCACCACTAGATACAACCCTCTTCTAATAACTGACTCCTGTTACACACGAGTGTAAGATCCGCTCACTCTTATTCCAGAGTATCAGACGTGGAAAGAGTGAATTCAGTTACAAGAGAGGAGATTTTAGCTGAATGAGAGAAAAAATATGACAAAAGGATGAGCTGTTTTAGAGCTGAGCCAGTAAAGCAGAGAAGTTCAGTCTCCTCTTCATGGATCGTCTGAGAGCAAAGACTGAGCAGCCATCAGTAAGAAAAGCTTGAACCGGGATTCCTGCAGAGAAGAGGGGTTGGGCTATATGGTCTCAGGGTCTCCTCTTAATTTATGAAGGTTGTCATGCCACAACATGTACCATATTTTTCAGAGTATAAGATGCACCAAGGTTTTGATGAGGCAATTTTTTAAAAAAAAGTAGGTAAGTAGGTAGAGGGAGAAAAAGAGAGAGAAATACAGTAGTTAGGTAGGGAGAGAGAGAGAGAGAGAGAGTAGGGAGGTAGATAAAGGGATAGAGAGAGAGAGAAATACAGAGAGATATAGAGATAGAGGAATACAGTAGGTAGGTAGGGATAGATAGAGAGAGGGTAGGTAGGTAGAGGGAGAGAGAGAGAGAAATAAAAAGAGATAGAGAGAGAAATACTGTAGGTAGGTAGGGAGAGAGAGAGAGTAGGTAGGTAGGGAGATGTTTCCAGGTGTATTTATCCATGTGCTGGAGAAGGAAATCGCTGATAATCTGCAGCACCTAAGACTTTGTTTCTGCTGGCAAAGCACTTGATCAATGTAATTCTCATCAACCACTTAAAGAGCTTTCCAAGAGGGAAAAAAAAGTTTATCCACTCTGCAAACCTCCCCAAAACAGCCCGTTTTTGTGAAAACGCCCCCCTCTTTTTTTTTAAAAAAAAGTCATGAATAGCCTTGGGGGGGCTTGCAGAGTGCTCCTGATGGGGGGGAAATGAGCAGAAAATGGCCCGTTTTTCGCAAAAACAAGCCCCTTTTTGTCAAAAAATTGCATGCATAGCCTTATGGAAGCTTATAGCGTGCTGCTGGGGGTTGGGGGGGGGCAAAATAGTCCATTTTGTGCACATTACTGCCCTCCCCAGCCTCAGGAGCTCTCTGAAAGCCTCCATAAGGGTATGCACGGCCTTTTTGGTGAAGGGGGCGGGGCTTCGGGAGGCAAAAAATGCTGCATTCATTGTATAAGACGCACCCAGATTTTCAGCCTCTTTTTTGAGGGAAAAAGGTGCATTTTATATTCCGGAAAATACGGTAACTGTTATGCTGTTGTTGCTCTAGCCCCACCTAGTGGCTGGGCGCAGATAAGCCTAACTATAAGGTCTGAAGCCAGACTCCATTTTCTGTCAGCCTTTGGAGAAGACAGAAGCAGCCGTTGTGACCGAGAGCCCTGGTCATCCGGAGACGCCTCCGTCCCTCACACGGAGCATCGCTGGAGAGGCTCCAGCTGCTTCTTTGCTGGCTGTCAGTTAATGCTGCCTATCTGGTCTTTCTATTTGATTTCCACTCTTTGCATCTCCTCACTTTCACCTGCCCTCTTCTCCCAATAAAGCATCCAGATCCACGCCAGGGTCCCTTTCATTGGAGGAGAACAGGGGGGCTTAGCTGCCTGTCCAGCAGCACACAGACCCACCTGCAATGGGGACGGAAGAAAGGTGGAATTCCACCAGGCTAATCACAAACCCACAAATGCAGGAATTTATTTTGAAAAGAATACAGCATTTTCCAATTAGCAGTGCTAAATATAAAAATGCCATGGTATCTACTCTTTGGAACCTTCAATTCCCTGAGTAATTAAATTGGCCAGATCTGTTGAGATGGTTCCCCTCCTTCTCCTCTGGATTCCTCCTCCAAAGGATCTAAGATTAATGGATCCATATCGGGACGCCCTTACCTGCCACGGCTGCAGCCTTGGAGACCCCAACATCTTTTCTCCCTTCTTCTTTCCCCTCCTTGATCTGGAGGAATATGCAGCATTCATGGCGTGGGCCAGAGTCTTTGTGAGACTGTAAAGGTAGTAGACATTTTGGGCCCTTATTCTGTCCCTTTTCCACTGGGTCTCCAGTGGGGCTTTCTGGGTGCATCTTCTGCGGCCTTTGACAGAAAAGACATTCTTTGAAAGAGAACATTGAAAATAATGATCTTGAAACTTTTCTTCCACAAAGAAAAAGAGTTTAAAGGCATCATCCCTTGGACTTTCTTTTGTCAGATAACCAAAGTTCCAAACACTATGGATGTATTTGAGAAGTCTGCGCTTGTTTATTTGATATCCTGCAAAATTTGTGAGGATCCAGACTTTCCCCTCAATGGGTCCTGGGAGATACATAAGTGTTAAATGGAAAGGAAGAATTCTGTCCCAAAGGGAATCATGTTCTATGAAGTGAACAAAGACGTTGACTTGTCTCCACTTAGAGAGGGAATCCCTGAGGGCTGCTGTATGTCCAGTTGTTGAGAACAGTTGTGATATAACCACACAAATTCCATTCCTGACAAGCACAGGAGTAAAAGTCCTCATGAAATTCTCTCCCTTTTCTGTGTCTGAAGCAAAGAGGCCAATCAGGGTCCATCTGAAGTGGAGGAGCAGCTGGACAATTGCTGGGTACTGGATACCTTCTTTGTGGAGCATCTGGTGGAAAAAGGGGAACCGACTTTTATCACTCAGAGCCTCTGAAGCTCTTTCATAATTGATCTGAAAAAGGAATTGAAAGGATTAGAGACATGATGGGGAACTGTGGCATGCAGAGCGTCCTCTCCCGGCACTCCAGCCGCCCCACCCCAGCTCCACTAGCATCCACATGCAGGCGCACCTCCTGCCGGCCAGCTGGTTTTTGGGCCTTTGTGGAGGGCCAGGGTGGGGGACGCATGAGAATGCAGTGGGGGGGGGGGTCACATTGCGCAGGAAACTCCAACGGGTTGGAGGTGAGTGTGAATGGCCTCCCCCCCCCAGTGCTTCCTGGCTCAGTTGGAGGCTTCCTTCAGCCTTCAAACAGTTGCAGGGTTTGGGGGGGGGGGTTGCTTCCAGGTTGGTGCAGGAGGCTTTCCAGGGCGAAAATGGGGCGTGGAAAGTACAGGGTTTCCCCCCCCCCCGGTTATTCCCGAATTGTGAGCTCTTAGGAAAGAATCCCCTCCTTGTGGGTTGCTAACAGTGGTGGGTTTCAAAAATTTTTAGAATCTCTTCTGTAGGTGTGGCCTGCTTTGTGGGAGTGGCTTGCCAGCCATGTGACTGGGTGGGAGTGGCTTGACAGTCATGTGACTGGTTGGGAGTGGCCAAGATAATTTCAGCATTCCCAGTCAAGATAGAGGTATAAATTACACAGAAAAGAAAGAGGCATCCATACATGTGAATTTAACTTCAAAGCAGTGGCAACAACTTAAATTCATTAAATAATAATGTTTGTTAGGGTTATGCACTGTTTTTGAATATATAGGAATGTAAAGCCCACAGCATCTACTTGGTACTTTTTAAAGCAGCGGCACCTTTTTCCTGGATTCATGAAACATCTACTTTAAAGAGTTGTGGGTGGGTACTATATTTACAGTTTTGTATTCTCTTCAGTACTTTGTTTGGAACAGAATCCAAAGTACCATGCAGTCCTAGCATTTGTACTAAAGATAGGCAAGTTATTTTATAGGGCTCTAAGCACTACCTGTTCTTTGTTTTGTGTACACAAACATAAAGTACAATTGGTGCAACTGTTAACTCTTTATACTGTATATAATCTCTGACAATGTGAAAGAGAGAAAACATAGGACTCCCCAGTCTGTCCCAACCGCATTTCAGCTTCTGCAACTTCCCTCCACCCTCAAACTCCAGGGCCAATAAGTTATATTCCAATCTTACACAACAGAAACACCTCCCCAACACACACACACACACACACACACACACACTGTTTCCATTTCTTTGAAGGATTTATCAGCACCTGTCCTTGCATAAAGAGGCTCAAGGAAAGATAATCAATTTCTTATTGGACTTGAAAGTACTTAGAAGTAGCAAAAGTTCCCACTGCTTCCCAGTGTCTCAAAAGCCCATCATAAAGGTGAGAGTCCATCCTTCTGCTTCTCAGTGCAGAAATCCCTAATATGTTCCAGTAGATTTCAAAAGCATCATTTGGAAGCAGAAACAGCCAATGTGGACCCTCAAGAGTAGTCACTGCTACATAAGGTTTCTTTAGTGCTTGAGTTTTACAATTTAAACTTTCTGCACACTGCTATCAAGCAATTTAAGCAGGAATATACCTCTGAGTAAACAGGTATTTTGCTTATGGCATTTGTACTTTACTGCAACAAGCAAGCACTCGCCCTCTAAATAAGTTAGATAGTCATAATATTAAAACTTGGTAAGTGTTCTTAACAAGAAATTCACAATGGTAGAGGAGAGGGAGGAGTCAAAGTCGCGGGATACGACGTGCAATCTCAATGCTCTGAGATCGCACGTTGACACTTTTGCCACTGTGTGGTCCAAATGGCCCTAAACTGTCCTGCAGAGACAGTGAACAGGGAGATCTCAGGGACATTGCAAAGTTACTGTTTTAAGAGTGACTGCCTATAAAAAAACTTAAAATAAATTCTAATTGGAGAACAGAAGAAATAAGCAGCGGAATTAAATTTGGAATGGTTTTTGACAGGGGGTTATCTTTTTTCTTTTGAATGTTATTTTCATGGATGGAATTTATGTAAGACCTTTAAAATGAACGGATTAAGCCTTCTTCTTCTATTTTCCTTTTTTTCATTACTCTCTGTAACCTATGGTTCAAAATCCTCCTCTTTCATTACTGGGGTGTTTTTCTAACTCATTTAAGAATTGAACTTTCTTTTCAATTTGAAATACAAAAAAGACATTTAAAAAACTTTGCAACATTGTAACAACAGCACTGCTACTTCAGAAGCTAGAAGCTTTGTGTATAGGAAATGAAACACTTTACTTTCTCTCACTGATTATCTTGGCTCGGCACTTCAAGGTCTTACTGCTTGTTTACAGAGAGCGATAAGAAGAAAAGCACACAGATGTTCCTTTGAGGTACTTCTAACAAGAGAGAGGTGAAGATGAAATGATTATTGTGAATTGAAATTTAATCTTTGCTAAAAACTTCTAAGGCAAAATAGCAGTGTTTATTAGTTGAAAACAATGGCACAATTTCAACAGGAGAAAGAGGCTTTAAGTCTGCAAAAGATATTCTCAGAAATACAGAAATTATCAAATACACGTGAGAGGATTGAGAAGACGTTGGATGATTTAGTACAATTAACAGCAAAATATGACGGAGAAGTTAAAAAGGCTTATCAAATGGATAAAGTGGCAGTTAAAATTAAAAAAAAAACAAAGAGGAAAATGAATATAAAGAAACTAAACCTCTTGATATTTATGGTGATTGGTTTGTCTCTGAAAATGGAAAGAGTGGAATATTGAAAGAGGAATTAAATGGAGGGGAAACTTACTTCAAATGGCAAGATACAGAAGAAGAAAAAATAAAAGAATTTATGGATCTAAAGACAGAAATTTTATTAGTAATAGTTTTGATAACACCACTGACAATTAAATATAAGCGGATTAAGGAAACAGAAGAAGGGCAACGAAATCACATGAGAGATTTCATAAGCAAAGAGTTGCTAAGAAGAGTCCATACAAAGTTGATTAAAGAGAAGATAAGAGGACTGATACCACAAACAGCAGAAGATAGACTGTTTTGTTACTGGAAAGATACAGGTTGATAGATGGAAGAGTATAACTTAAAACTAGCTAAACTTGGTGAAATTTAGTGATAATAGATATAGTTAAACAAATAATTGATAGTGATAATAATGTATACAATGCGTAGTGTCATGATAAGCAATAATGGGATATGAATTTTGAATGGTACCCATGAAAGGAAGATTAGAAACCCTCTTGGAATTTATATAAAGATTAATATTAGGGGGAAAATGTTATGATACAGGATATAGTTAAATAAAGGAGGGATAATGATAATAAGGTATATATAGGCATGTGTACAACAGAAGGAAATTGGATGTAAATTGCAAATAATGATTTGGAAAGAAGGATTAGAAAATTTTGTGGAGCCGGAGAGTGTAGGGAGCGTGCGGAATGCCGCCAAACGCAGCCTGGAAGGAAATGACCAATTCAAATGAAACAGCTAAAGCGCGGTGAGGTGAGGGGTCTCCCCAGGTCTTTTACTGTCTTTACTCTTTTGACTGTTCTGCAGTTTTTTTTGGGGGGACTTTGTTTCAACCTCTGGAGGAGTTCAGATTGGAGGGGAGGAAATTTCCACCCCCCTTGGAAAAGCGGCACTTGGAAAATCTCTCCCTTTTATGGGAGAGAGAGAAAGTTTAAAATCTACTTTCACTTCCCTTAAATAATGGGGGAAAAAATTCTTTCTTGACCACAACTGCAAGAGAAAGGGTGGCTGAACTGATTCTTCTCTAAACTATGTATGGGAACTTTGATTTTGTTGTTTCCTGACCACCTGTACTGGCTGAGCCAATATGGCCAACTTCCTCCTTCTTCTTTGTCTTTATGAATGAGACTCCTCCCTTGGAAAACATTATGGCTTTCAACTAATTTCCACCCCAGAGATCTCCAGGAGCCTCTTCAAATACGTTTTTTCCCTGGATTTAGAATATTTTGACCCACCTATTTGCTCTAGTTTTGTATCAGATGATTTATTCTACTTTGGACTTGCTTACCTGGTGATCACTACTGGCTGTGCTCTCCCACAGACACCATTTCTTTGCATAGAACAATAACTATCTCTGAGCCTCATGATGGGTCCAAAGAAGTTACTGCCTGGTAAGGCCTCATCGGCCCCAACATCTTCCACGTCCAGCCCCATTGCTCACCAGTCACAACTGGGATCTTTTTTACAACCTAAAGCCACTGAAGAGAGTGCAAAGGATTTGTCTATTCATCAGATGCTTCAATCCATCTTAAAGGGACAGGACAAAATCAAAAAACAACCATCTTAAATGATGGTTTAAATGAACAACTTAAATGAACAGCTTAAATGAACAACTCAGAGGACTTAAATGAACAACTCAGAGAGACGAAACAGCAAACCATATGGAATGAACAGAGGATAGATGTCCTGGAGGAGGGTGCAGTTGGGATGAGAGACGAGATGAAGACAATCCAAAGGGGGAATGTAGAATTTGGAAATCATAAGATAAAAATGGAATTTGAAAGGATGTCTTTTTTCCTTAGGTTCCAAAACTTGCTAGAAGTTGAGAATGAAGATCATAAGGAGATTATGACCACAATACTAGCAGAATATATTAACAGAGATAAACAACAGCTTTGGTGGGATATTGACCTGATTTTAGGATTAATTCAGCCTATGCAAGAACACACAATGTTCCAAGGGAAGAAATTTTCTAAATTTCTTAGAAAAACTACAAGAGATGAGGTTCTAGGAGCTCAAAGGGGAGAACCATTTAAATATAAGGATAAAGAAATAACCAGATCCCAAAGAAAGTAAGAGATAACAGAAGGAAATATTCTTTCTTAGCAAAAAAAATTATACAATAATGGGGTCTGGTTTAGGTGTCTGTTACCAGAAGGCATGTTGATTTTCTGGGAGGGCAGTAGAATTAGAATCAACACAGTAGTGGAAGCAGAGGCTTCCACTAAAAAAACACAGTGTTGTCTTAGGTGAAATGGGGGATGTTACACAAGAAACAAAGGAGGGAGGGGCTGAGGCTCTGCCAGTGGACGGGAGGGGGAGGATGCGACAACTAGAAGACTCAGATCACAAAAGTGATCTGAAACATTATTGCAATTGTTATAATCTACCTTTATGGAAGTAATACAAAACAAAATGATTGAAACATACTGATGATTTTGTGTTAAACTCAAAACTGCTAATACCTATGTAAATGTTGATTTTTTCTATTTTTGTTTGTAAAAGTTGTGAGACCTGGGGGTGGGCTTCTCCCCCCGCACGATGTAGCTGTCAAAATGTTCTATAACCTTTTAATCCCTTTTCCCTGTAAAACTTTTAAAATCAATAAATTTGAAAAAAAAAAGAATATTATGAATGTTTAACTATAATAGGACATAAAGATTCAGTGTTATTGGAGGATCTTAGAAATAGTAAATGAAATGCTAGTATGTGGTTATGTATTAAATTTTGGTATATTTTATGATGAAGGATGTTTAAACAATTGTAGTCAAATGTAAATGGAGGAGTGATGATGGAAATATGTATAAATATTTGAGTTAAAATACTTGAGTTAATATAAATTATGTTTGATGACTATTGAAGAGATGCACGAAAACCTTTTGTAACCAACTAATACACTTTCTACAGTATGCAAAAGGAGAAGATTTTATGTGTTGTGTTTGTTTTGAAAATAAAAAACAAAAAATATGTATATAAAAAAGAAATTCACAATGGTAGCATCACACATACATTCCAAAAATACTTATGATATTTGCACAACCACTTGCTTTGCAGTTCTTGTCTTCTTAACTGATGGGAGACTGAAACCCAATAAATATATCCCCAATAAAAAAGAATAGTTTGTCAGAATACTGAAAGACGCAGCCAAATGGGAAAATGCAAAGAAAAAATATTGGACTTCCTGCTAAGAAGTAACAATTTATATATAGTATGCACAATTCTTTTAGTTAAATTATTGCTGAACAATTTATAATAGTTGCATCACAATATTATTCTAAAATATTTGCCACTACTATCCAACTTCCTAGATGTTCACTATTGTATTCCCCCCCCCAAAAAATTTAAGGGCATGTGAAATAGTTTTGATGAAAGTTGCATGATATGAAACTTCTCTCCTTTGAAATGTTTGGTTTTAATTCTCCAATGAACCAAAAGGAATGTATCACACTTCCTTGTTACATAGCATTTGTTTTAGCTTTCCATAGCTGTCCCCAAACCAACCAAGGAAGATAAAACCACAGAAATCTAATACTGTTGTGCATGGCTTTGCACTAAATTATCTGTATAGTAAGCCAAAAATAGTTTAAGATTATAATTAGCCCACCTGTTTCCCCCATTAACATGCAAATACATTTTTCTTGTTCAGAGACTGCATGAGAGATTTCCCAGTCCTTGCAAAATATCACATTAAATCCACATAACTACTCATGTTTGTTTTCAGTATGCGCAAGGAAGGAGCAGGCACTATCTTTCAACACTTAGAAGTCCAACAATAAGCTTTTATTCTTACATCAAGTTGAGCTGACTTGCCCTTTCCAGAGCTAAGGTGTATTGTTTTACCCAAGCAAACAGGAATGCTTTGTAAGGTGAATTATTATTCCACCAAAACAGCATGCCATACTCACATTCCTCTCCGCCAAGGATTTCTAACTTATCTTTGCTTTCAATCAAGTGCAGATTTTCCTCTTTCCCCCCAACCTTTAAAGAAATAATAATTACTTCCTCACTCAAGCCTTAAGATTTGGGGGGCATTCAGAATAAATCTTCCCAGTTTCCACACTCACAGAAAACTGAACCTTACTTAGGAATAAACCCAGCTGGTTTCCGGTCTTTGTATCTTGTACTTTTCAAGTAAGGTGCAGCCACACAACTCTATGCATGTTTATCCAGCATAACTATTCAGAGACTCTTCTCCCCTAAAAGTTCAGCCAGGCTTGCCATTCCCAGTCAAACCACCGCAAAGGCAAAGAGAGTGTTCTCCTCGCCCTCCTGAGGGCAGCTGGTCACTGCCTCCATAAGACACATCATCCCAAGACTTACGGTTGTGACGTGGAGGCAAGTGCGGGGAAGAAAGCAGGGCTCTGCTTTTCGAACCCCGATATACATGTTTGGAGGATCCCCCAGGGGGATACGCCGAGCTTGAAGGGTGAAGCGGAGAAGTAGGGACACCCCAGAACGAACGAGGCGGAAGGCGATCGCCCGTTACGACTGGGGATACCCTTTTTAACCCAGCGTGTAAGCGTTCGCCGCTTGCTTCACTGAATGGTGGACCTGAAGCCTCAGCAAATCACCAAATAGAAGAAGGAAGGAAGAGAATTGAATCAACTTTTGCTACATTGTTGCAACGCCTGATACAAGTAAAAACAGCGGAGAGCTACAGGCTGGGAAAGACGTACCGCAAACTACAGAGGAGAACGGGCAAACAGGGAGACTCCAGAGATCTGGCGTGAAAACCCCATTAAAAAGGCCACTGGAAGAGGTGAGAGTGACAACTTTAAAATCTAAAATGAGCCCGAAGAAACAAGGGGGGAAAAAATACGATCTGGCTGGGGTTCCTGTGGACTCGGGTAGCAGGAGAAAGGAGACAGAAGGAGACATTGAAAGATCGTGCTAGACCAGGGAACAGCAGCAGACGGCCATTAATTATAGAGCAACAAAGTATCAAGGCGGAAGCGAAAGCTGATGAAATAGCAACATTGTAACAACTTAGAAGAGACCGGGTTATTGAGCAAAGTTGAAAGAAAGGATTTGAAAAGAACTTAAAGAAGCTCTGAACTTAAAGAAACACAGAGGAAAAAGTGGTGAATGAACTGTCTATTTTAACAATACATAACTATATACAATTGTTATAATCTTTATAACCAAATATTTAAATTAATTAATATTTAAGACAAATAGCGCTATTTATATCTATATCTATTGCTACATTGTTATAACCATAAATAAGTAAATTTGAAACCCGGTGGCAGTTACTAGTTATATATACTTTTATATTGTATATTGTACCTATGCTACAACCATTTAAATAAGTTAGAATTTAATATTATTAAGGAACAATCCAAGCATTTAAGTACTTAAAATATAGCATTGTGGATGTTAATATGAACAAATACTGAGACCCTCCCCTGTCCTCCCTCCTTGCCTAGATAACCCCTTCTGCCAACACCTCTAGATATTATTGTATAATCTATATATATATATATATTATTATTATTATTATACTGCATTATTTAAAACTTACATAGTATATTAAGATTACTGTGGATATACTAATACAAGGTGGGGGGAAAGAGGCGGGGGGAAAGATTGAATGCCAATTTGGGACAATATATACAAGATACTTTCAGAACAAGATAAAACTATAAGAGAAATGGCAAATATAACATCAACAGCACTAAGGTCTGGAAAAAAGACGAACATTAACCCTGCAATAAATCCTACAACAAGGGGATCGCCCCCCCCCCAATGCCCAAAGGATCAACAGAAGAAATGAATGAAACAGAAAAAACAAATGCGGGGTCGAATACTGAAAATATACAGACAGTGCTGCAAACCATTCAAGAAACTATGCTAAAACTCCAAGAAACAGCAACAAAAAACCATGATGAAATGAAAATAGATATGAATGAAATGAAAGCAGAGATGTGTGAAATGAAAAGCGAAGTCAAGAAAGACATACAGAAATTAGATGATAAAATGGAAACCATACAACAAGCTCTGGGAAAGAATGAACAATCAATAAAAGAAGTAGAAAAAAGAACAGAACAGACAGAAATAAAAATAAACCAGGTTGAACAACAAATGAAAGCATCAAATAAAAATCTAGAGGAATCGCTTATTCACATGGAGATGGACTGTGCAGCTTTCTACCTCCCCTTTCAGAATGTGACAGAGGTAAAAGATGAAGACCTAACTATGATAATGTCCAGCTTAATTGCAGAAACTTTAAACAGAGATAAGCAAGAGATCATAAATGAATTGGATGATATTTATAGAGTTACCACCAATTATGCGAGGAAACATCGACTACCCAGAGAAGTGCACATCAGGTTCGCGAGGAAAAAAATAAGAGACATACTATATAAAATAACAAGAGAAGAACCGATGATGCACAAGGGGAAGGAGATACTAATACTAAAACAAATCCCACGAAGAATGAGGGAACAGAGAAGAGACTACCAATTCTTGGCGATGCAATTAATTAAGCGGGAGATACTGTTTAGATGGTTAATACCAGAAGGGATGTTAGTAACATGGCAGGAGAAGAGAATCAAAATTGACAATCTTGAAAAAGCACAGGAATTATACGAGCAATTAATGTATCCGGAAGAGAAACAAAATACAGAAGAGGAGATAGAATATAGAAGAAAGGAGGAAAGACAACAAAAGGCAAGGGAGGGAAGACAGGGAGGACGTAGCAGGGAAGAGGAAGAACAACAGAAAGAAGAGGAAGTAAGACCAAAAACAAGAAGTCAAAAAAGAAACTAGAGGCAAACAAAAATAAGGACAAGTAGAGATCTAGGAAAATGGAAGAAGAAATCCAACTAGTATCTGTAAATGTCAATGGTTTAAATTCACTAACAAAAAGAAAACACATCTGGGCAAAATTAACAAAACAAAAAGCAGACATAATAGGTCTACAGGAAACACATATCAAACAACAAGATGTAAAATACTTAGAATGTCCGAAATTGGGAAAATTATATACAGCATCGGCAGAAGAAAAAAGAAAAGGATTAGCAATTTATGTTAAAGAGAGAATAAAGACAAGCTTAATTTATGCAGATCCAAGGGGAAGAATATTAATATTAGAGATATGGATAAACCAAAAACCAATATTGCTGTTAGCAATTTATGCCCCAAACGAAGACCAGAAAAATTTCTATAAAAAATTACATGAAAAAATCAGAGAAATTGGAGGGAAAAACATCTGTATAATAGGAGACTATAATGCCATAGTAGATAGCAAAAAAGACTATGTAAGTGACAAAAAAACCAAAAACAAAAAAAAAGTATTACCAACAACGTGTATGGAGATGATGGAAGAACTAAATCTAATAGACATCTGGAGAAAAATGGAACCAAATAAAAAACAATTTACCTTTTACTCAAATCCACACCAATTTTGGTCAGGGATCGACATGGCATGGATGAATAAGGAAATCGGGGCAGAAGTATATAAAATTGAAATACTACCAAACACCTGGGCAGACCATAATCCCATTAAAATAATCTGGAAAGGGGAAAAAAAAACTAGACGAAGATGGACATTAAATCTGCAAATATTAAAAGAAAAAGAATTTATCCAAAAGTGTAAGAGTGAGTTGGAACTATTTTTCAAAGAAAACACAAAAGAACAGACATCAATACAAAACCTATGGGATACTATGAAAGCCTACACTCGAGGAATCATTATAGCATATTCAGCAAAAAGAAATAAAGAAAAATGGGCACAACAGAAAGCATTAGAGAAGGAAATTGAGAACCTAGAAAAAGAACTCCAAAACAAACCACAAAGTGACAAAATTAGAAAAGATTGGATGCTAGCGAAACACAAATTAAACATACTAGGCCAGGAAGAAATAGTAAAACACTTAAAACTAACGAAATAAACTGAGGTTCCTAAGTGGGATCGAGCCAGGGGTGGGTTCTGGCTACCGCTACTACCGGTTGCTCTGCGCATGCACAGAAGCCAAAAACAATATGGTCGAGATAACCGGTTCAGGGGCGTCGCCTGCCTGGGTTGACTCTGGTTCCAGCAACCCAGGCCACCAGGTTACTACCGTTTCAGCCAAACTGGTCCAAACAGGTAGGAACCCACCTCTGATCTGGAGGTGTTTTGCATCAGGATCACAAGGGAGAAGATTAGCCTGACAGATTTCTTCTTGATCAACCCATGATTTCTGGGAATCAATCTGTTGTTTTCAAAGAGTTTATGAATAATCTTTTTTTTTTCTCTGTTCATTTTATTTGTTATCTGCTCTAAAATGTTCCCTATAATTGACCAACTGTGTCGATTATATTTTCTCTATAGTTTGATAAATGTTTCTCAAACTTTTTCATTCACTTATGAAGATATTGGCAGTATTTGTATCCTATTTAATCATATTTGGAGATGAGACAATTGTAGAAGAAAGATTCAATGTGGGATAAGAAACAAAGTTTTCTGTTTTTCATATTCCTGGATGTTCCAATTCTAGTTTCATCCCTTTCTGGAGAAGAATGAATTTTGGAATATTTCTGAGATGAAACTGTACTTGGACCAAAATGGAGAGATAACAGCAGATCTGGCCATTTTGGGCTTATTGGTTTTCCCCAAGGAGGGATCCAGGAAAGAAATTCTAGCGTATTTTAGAAGACAGAGACTTTCTATCAGACAAAATGCTCTTTCACGGCTAAAGTTGCTCAATAAGGTGAGAGAAATTTTGCTGTCTCTTCTCTGTTTTCCAAAGCCTGAGGTCCCATTTCAAGTGGGCAAAGCTTATAGTCTCCAGGGTGGTTGGCCTTCCATGCCAGTTGGTGTCATCTAATGGAAGTTCTTCAACAGACAGGACCTAAGTGAAGGAGCTTTGCCATGTTTTATGGAAACCTTTCAAGATCTTATTGGTCAGAGGTTTCTTTCTTCATCACAGTTTTATTCTACCTTTAAAAAATCTAATGGAATAAAAGTTTCCAAAAATTTTTATAGTAAACTTTATTCTCAGTTTTAATATGAATATATCATCATACTTAAATCTTTTTTTCAATTCCATTCCTCTAGACTATTAAGTAGAAAAGTACCTTATTGCAATGTTAAATTCCAAAAGGAAAAGGAAGGAACTAAATGAAGAATCAGCCAGTTGTTCTACCTCCTGCTTCTATTTAGAAGTAGTCAGAGGTTTCATATTTACCTCAGTGAAGACCAGAGGCTACTTGTCTCCATCCATTTCTCCTTCCATTTTCCATGGATGGAGAGTCCTAACATCTTTTCTTTGGCATTCCTTGTTTTTCTGCTCAGTCTCTGCCTCAGTCCAAATGTGTGGAAAGTTGTCATCCTGGATTTGTCAAGAGGGCTCGAGCAGGAGAGCCAGTTTGCTGTTATGACTGCGTTCCTTGTCCGGAGGGGACCTTCTCCACTCAGGAAGGTGGGTGAGACTGGAGGAAAGGAAGTGGGTGATTTCATAGATGATTAAACAAAAATTGATTTTAAAAAAAGTCTTATATTTCTTACCGCCTCTCACTAGAGGTACTAATAAATGTGTCCTAGACAATATCTCCTTGTATCACTTGTTGTTCAAATAAGGTATTTCCTGAAAGGTAAAAGGAGAGAATAGTAAGGGAATATGTTTTTTTTTTCCTCAGATGCAGGAAAATGCACCAAGTGTCCAGATGACAAATATCCAAATGAGGCCAGAGTCCAATGTATCCCCAAAGTTATAACCTTCCTGTCTTATGAAGAACATCTGGGCATCATCCTGGTCTCTTTTGCCCTGGTCTTGTTCCTAATAGCAGGCCTTGTTTTAATCATCTTCACTAAATACCGAGAAACTCCCCTTGTCAAAGCCAACAACCGGGATCTCTCCTACATCCTCCTGGTCTCCCTCCTGCTTTGCTTCTTGTCTCCTTCTCTCTTCATTGGTCAACCAAGGAAAGCCACCTGCCTTCTCCGACAAATAGTTTTCAGCATCATCTTCTCAGTTGCTGTTTCTTCTATCTTGGCCAAAACCATCACGGTGGTGCTGGCTTTCCTGGCCACAAAACCAGGAAACCGAGTGAAGAGATGGTTGGGGAAGAGCTTGGCCAACTCCATCATCCTGTCTTCTTCTGCTGTCCAAATTATTATCTGCTCCATCTGGCTGGGAGTTTTGCCCTCCTTCCCTGACTCTGACCTCCACTCCCAGCCTGGAGAGATCATCCTGCAATGCAACGAAGGGGCTATTGTCATGTTCTATGTCACCCTCAGCTACATGGGCTTCCTGGCTGCCATCTGCTTCACGGTGGCTTTCCGGGCCAGGAATCTGCCTGGGGCCTTCAATGAAACCAAGCTGATCACCTTCAGCATGCTGGTCTTCTGCAGCGTCTGGGTGACTTTTGTGCCCACCTACCTGAGCACCAAAGGGAAATACATGGTGGCTGTTCAGGTCTTCTCCATCCTGGCCTCCAGCGCTGGTCTGCTGGGCTGCATCTTCATCCCCAAGTGCTACATTATCCTTCTGAGGCCAGACCTGAACACAAAGGAGCATCTCACAGCCAGAACAAATGTAAAAACATGAGAAAAAACACTGTGATATTTAAGAATGGTATAATGTCCATTTATTTGAATGAATGCCTGAATTATTTCCACTTAGATAGTATGCAGGAATCAAAGAACATATCTACATGCTTCCAAATGGGAAATTGTTGAAGGATTTTAATTCTTATAACTGCCTTCCTTTTCACCTCAATAAATCTTGCTAAAGAGAACTCTGTGAAAGTCATTCAGAGGAATTTGTTGTTCACCAACTGCCAATGAGTTTGACACCTTTTAAAAAACATTTTAAAAAAAAGATTCCTATGGACAGCACTAAATTCCCATAGATTCTATGGGAGCCAAGCTCCAACTACCATGTTATTTGATAATCTCCATGAGAACCATTGGCCATCCCACCAAGCCAGAGAAGGTAGGGGCCTCCCGGTCCTCTTGCTTAGATGTTCTCATCCAAGGAGACCTACTTAGTTCACCTTTCCCATAGTTGTTCCTGCCCTGTTAAAAAAGCTTTTCTATGAGATCCACCATCCTGTCTCCATCTCCTTATTGGGTGATAAGGACAGCACAAACAGCCAGTTCTTTTCCCCAATGCATAGGCCAGGTTGAGACTGGAGTCCAGAAGATGTGGGTGGAGAAACCCCACAGGAGAGTCAGACTGCATCCTGAGGAGATTGGGCTCCTTGTGGCTGTACCAGGTGAATAGTTGCAAGCAGGAGATTGAGTGTGTCTCAAACTCCATCAGAGGAAAGAAAGAGGGTCTCCCTCTCTTCAAGGTGAGAAGCCCAGCAGTGCAACCCTTGAAGGTCTGACCTGCTGGGTTGCCCTCAGTCATCTCAGGCTGCTTCCAACCCCAGAAGCCCCAGAAATAAGCCCTACCAAGAACTCAGCTTCAGGCTCCTCAGAAGCTAGCAGAAGGGAGAAGAAAGGGGAAGTTCTTATTACAAGATCCTGAACATCTCTGGAGATAAATTCCAATGGACTATCAGGCAATCAAGGTAGTCCTCCATGTATGACCACAATTTCTGTTGCTAAGCAAGGCAGTTCTTAAGTAAGTTCTGCCTCATTTTACAACCTGCTTGCCACAGTTGTTAAGCAAATGAGCATGGTCATTAAGCAAATCTTAGGTTGATCCCACTTCCTTGTTGGACTTTTGTGGAGGGTTGGAGGTTTCTTCTGAGTGACTTCTCCAGAGCAGCAAAGGCAGGAAAAGACCCACAGGAGGCAGCCAATCAGGATGACTCATTGCAGGGGATTCTTCCTATTTCCTGAAACTGAGGAAGGAGGCAGGAAGTGGGAGAGCGGAAAGAGCTCCTGGGTGCAAACATAGAGTAGATATCCAGGAGGGGATCAAGGAGTTCTCTTAATCTGTCCCTGGGGTGGCTTTCCCCAGCTTGGCCATTTCAGATAGGTTCAACCACAACTCCCAGAATTCCCAGCAGAGCGCTGATTGCATCATCATGGATGCTTCTGACCTATGGGCCACCCAGCCCTGGGCCTTCTTGGAATTGTAGTTGATGCACCTGCTGGCTGATGGAATGGAGTAGGGGCCTCCTAGAGGCCATCCACTCTTGCACAATTTGCAGACTGGATTTGGGCAAAACATGAGGACGTAAATCATGAGGACATAAACCCAAAGGATCCTAAATGTTAGAATTCCTATACTGTTTAATTCAG
The DNA here is from genome assembly GCF_964273705.1 of Natrix helvetica. NCBI lineage: Eukaryota > Metazoa > Chordata > Lepidosauria > Squamata > Natricidae > Natrix > Natrix helvetica. Next base: position 139,253,194 of record NC_138551.1, read on the forward strand.
TGTTTGTCCTCTCTGGCAACTGAAATGTATTAATTATTAGTTTTAAATTTATTGAATTTAGCTGGAGTAGAATAAGAAGAAAAAGATAAGTATAGAAAAAAGACCATTGTGCCACAAGACACAAATACACACACATACACACAGTTCACAATTCTTCATATATGCAAGATATAAAGTTTTATGCAGCAGTTTCCATAAAGGACACCCATAGTTATAACAGCCAAAGCCCAGTTGACACATTTAAGTAACTGTTCAGAAACAGCAGGATTTCCTTGAGGAATCAGGCCCACAAAGTTCCCCTTCCAAGGTTGGAGATGAAAAGGCAGAGAGGCCATTTCTGTGCTCTCTCCATCAGGATCCAGATAACTGAGGTGCCCTTAAAGAGGGATTAATCACGTGTTTCCCATGGGTCCTCAGTGCTGCTGCAGAGAATCAAGCCACTTTTGCTGTAACCACAGTCTGTTCGGCCTTAAGCAGCTACTGGAGCTAAGCAATGTCGGAATGGCCAGGATGCCTATCGGTTATTGGGAGGATATGTTTCTTTCTTTCTAATATCTCCCTAGAAAGAGCATCGAAGGAGTCTGTGTCCAACTGTCTATCCAGGAGGGGATGGAGGATTTGGGGAGAGAGGGAGGGAGGGAGGGAGGGAGGTGGGGGACTGACTTGCTATCTCGTGTGCCAGGTGAGTCTGGCCAGAGCCGGATCTGGGAGCCGGAACCGAGGAACCAAATGGGCTGAGCAGACGGGGGCCGAACAGCCCGCAGGAGAGGAGGGGAGAGGAGAGCAGCCAGAAGCTGAAGGGGAGCCCAGGGGTCCCCAGGAGAGGCCCTGGGAGAGCAGAGAGCCCCAAGGCAGCAAGGCTGAGGGAGCAGGGGGGCAGAACGGGAGGACAGGGCTGGGGAGAGGGTCTCGGGGGCAGGCAGAAGCTCCTGCTGCTCAGAACCCCTCAGGGGGAAGCAAGAGGAGGCCATGCCTAACATCTACCTGTACTTTCGCTTTCCCCTCTCATGCATTCACCCCATGCCACCCCATAGATGGCCTCTCCCACCGGTCAGACAAGCACATCCACACCAGACCCGACTCTCACCCTATAAAGAGACTGGCAAACATCCAATTCAACCCCTCTGGCTCTAAGCCTATGGGGAGCCCCCCAAACATTCTCAGTCAAGCACAGGGAACTTAACCAACCGTAAAAGTCTTAGAGAGTTGGAAGGGACCTTGGAGGTCTTCTAGTCCAAGCTCTGCTCAAGCAGGCTAACAGTGGAGTCTTTAAGAGAGTTCTGACTTCAACAAGCTAAGAGATATCTAAGAAAATAAAATTCAAAGTAGAGAAAAGTAAAGTCTTAAACTTAGGCAAGAAAAGCCAAAGGTACACATATAGACTGAGTAAAACCAGGCTTAATAGCAGTAACTCTGAGAGGGATCCTGAAGTCTTACTGGAGAAAGAGTTAAATATGAGTCAACAGTGTGCAGTGGCAGCCAAAAAAGCCAATGCAATCCTAAATTGCATTAACAGAGGGATGCAATCAAGAGAGGTACTAATACCTCTCTGTAAAGCTTTAGTAAGACCACACCTGCATGCAGTTTTGGTCACCACACTATAAAAAAGATGTTGAGACTGTAGAAAAAGTGCAGAGAAGAGCAACCAGGATGATTAGGGGACTGGAGGCTAAAAGATATGAAGAATGGTTACAGGAAGTGGGAATGGCTAGTCTAGTGAAGAGAAGGACCAGGGGAGACATGATAGCAGTCTTCCAATATTTGAGGGGCTGTCACAGAAAGGAAGGGGACAAGCTATTTTCCAAGGCACCTGTAGGCCAGACAAGAAATAATGGATGGAAACTGAACAAGGAGAGATTCAACCTAGAACTAAGGAGAAATTTTCTGACAGGGAGACCAATCAACTAATGGAACAGAAGTTGCCTTCAGAAGGTGTGGGAGCTTCATGCCTGGAAGCTTTCAAGGAGAGACTGGACAGCCATTTGTCAGAAATGGTGTAGGGTCTCCTGCTTGTGTGGGGGGTGTTGGACCAGATGACCTACAAGGTCCCTTCCAACTCTGTTCATCTTTCTTAGTTTCTAGAGAGACTGGGAAGGATTCCACACATGGATCTCTGAACCTGTGAATGCAGAAATGCTTAATTCCTTCTTTGAATTTCTTTTTAGGCACAAAAAAATCCCCAAAATATGAAAAGAACAACAAGAGAGATAGAGTCAGTATACAATTCCAAATAGGCACAGAATTCATAGAGTGGCTGACCAATTGCACCCAGTGAGTAGTCCTTCATGGAGCTACATCTACATGGGGTGAAATATTCAGAAGGGCATCTCAAGTTTCTGCCTTGAGCCCCAGACTCTTCCATATCTTCCCAAATGATCTATGTGAGGGGACAGAAAGGGAACTCATCAAGTTTGCAGATGGCACCAAGCTTGTGGGAATTACTAAAATATTAGCTCAATATCCAGAAGACATAAACATTGGACGCTACCTAACAAGATACAGTTCACTGGTGAGAAAAGCCAGGATCTGCACTTAGGAGACCCCAATGCCCAGGTACAGAACAGGGGGTGCTTGGCTCAGCAGTGGTACCTGTGGAAGGATCTCATGGCAAAGAACTTAAGGCTCAGCCAGAACTCTGCTGCAGAGGACAAAATAGGCCCAGGCAGTCTTAGGCAGCAATAAAAGAGGGGAAGATTCAAGAGGGAGAGAAGTGCTGGTACTACTTTCTCTCTCTGGTCAGACCATCCTTGGAATACATTGTCCAATTCTGGTCACCCCGGAAAAGAAAAAGTTGTGGAGATTATGGACAGTGTGAAGAGAGGAGAAACAAAGGTGATTTAAGGTCTAGAGGCCAAATCATTTGATGAACGGTTGAGGGAGTTTGCTATATCTATCCAAGACAAGGTGGGAGGGATTGAGCAGCCATGACAGAATCTTCTGGCACTTTCAGGGGCTCCGACAGGGAAGAGGGGGGTGACTTCATCTCCAGAGCCCTGGAGGGAAGGAGAAGAGGAAATGGGTGGGAGTTTGTTAAAGAAAGACCCGATCTAGAAGTCAGAAGAAGTTTTCAGACAGAAGGAACAATTAAGCCATGGAATAAGTTGCCTCCCAAAGTAGTGAATGCTCCATGACTGGAAGTTTTCAAAGTGGACAAGAGAACCATTTGACTGAGATGGTATAAAGTTCCTGCCTTGAGCAGAGGGTTGGACTAGAAGACCTCCAAAGTCCCTACTAGCCCTATAAATTTACCTCCTGTGTTCTACCATCCCTAAGACTCCTTCACTACCCACCATCCACCGGCCACGGACCAGCTCCAGTTGGCCTTGTTGGCCCCTGACTTCCCCCTCCTGTTGCTTGAAGGCCGAAGTTGGAAGGTTTGCAGCTTGTTTATGGAGACTGATAACATCTCAAGGACATGGACTGTTTCTCTACAGTGTCTGTGAGAAATATTTTGGGCAAGGGAAGGCTAAGAAAAGATAGAACCCTCCTTTTCTGAAAAAACTACCGTAGAAGAAACTTGTGCTTAAGTAAATCCAAAACAAAGGCATTTTTATACATTAAAGAGATATTGAAGGTGAGAGTGGCAGTGGAGTTTAGATCTTTTCTTCTCTTTTTGGAAATATGTATCTATATACAGATGAGAAAACCCCAAGTTTACAAGATGTTTGGGATGGACTTCAAAATATATTGGAAGGATTCGAGAGATATGGAACCTGGAGGGGGATTTTGCAGATCTGCTTCCATTCCCCAACATGAGGCTCTCCAGCTTCCTTCTCCCAAGAGGAGCTCCCCACAGCTATGCAGAGTCCTCTCTGGCATCCCTGCAAGAGCCCCCTTGGCTGGCCTCTGCATAGAAAAGGGTGGCAGGGGAACATGGGATATGGGCTTCTGCATTCCCAGTCTCTGAAGATGGAAATTGGATTTTGTAGGTCAACTTTTTCATCTGCAACACGAGGGTCCTCAGCTCCCCTTCCCTCCCTCTCCTTCCTTCCTTCCTTCCTTCCTTCCTTCCTTCCTTCCTTCCTTCCTTCCTTCCTTCCTTCCTTCCTTCCTTCCTTCCTTCCTTCCTTCCTTCCATGAGAGGCAGACTTGATTTCACCATCTCTTTTCACTTGTTTTTTTCTAACTTCTCTTTGTGTTTCTATCTCTGGGTGTTTTTTTTAACTGCAAAGTTCTGGTAACTTGTTTTTCACTAAAGTTGATTCTGTTCAACAGACTGGCTGCACTATTGCATCAGACCTTTTCCGGTGATGCCCTTGAGCATTAGCTTTCAAATTAAATAATTTTTAGTTCCAACTCAGCAGGCAGCTATTTCAGATCTGTGACATACTCTGGTATTAACTGGCACCTGAGATTTTTCTCTTTAACCACAATGCCAACAAATGTCACATTTCCTTTTTTTCTTCAGCCACAAGTGCCGTGTATTCCCTCTGGGGCCAGTTTCAAGCCTGGAGACCCCAAAGCTCTCAATTCTAGATGATAGATTTAATTGCATCTCTGCCCCTGTTATTATGAATCATATGAGGATTATTTCCCTTTCATTTCCCTCCAGAGAATTTCCCAACAATCTTTGAGTCCAAGAATTGGTTGAATTATCCAGGGATCCCTCCTGAGAGGGAGAATTATGATAAAAGTTTCAGCTCTGCTCTTTGGCCGAATCCTCCAGGGGAGACTTTGAGCAGAGAAATAGGGAGTTTGGGGACAGGCAGGGTCTGTGCTCTTGAATGTACGTCTCTCTCCATTCTAGGTGAAGCTGAGTGTTTCTCTGTGTTTCAATCAGGAAAGACACTGGATCATACTCCACCCTGTGAGAGTCCTTTGAATTCTTCTAATTCTTCTTTGGAAACGGGAAGGAGATTGATTAATTCACATCATGAATTATGGACCTCCTGCTGCTTCTGCTTCTGATGCTGCTGGTGTCCCATCCAGTCTCTGGGAAGCTGAGAATTAAATGCCCGCAAAGTTTGGAGCACCAGGATGTAAAACGACCACAGAGCTTTTATAGGCCAGGAGACCATCTCATTGGTATAGTCATCAGTGGAGTGGAAAGTTTGCATGTAAAGTTGCTTTTCTATGTGGCTCCTTCTCTTCAGTTGGTTTTCCGTGATTGGTAAGTCATTCAGGGTGATGGAGTTGCACTCCCTCCATTCTAACACTCTCCTTCCTTTCTGCTTTTTATTCTTCATTTATTCCTATATTGGGGAATATGACTAATTTCCTGAATGATTTTGATTTCCATGGCTTCTCTTTTGTCTGACTTTGTGAAAGAGACTCAAAAAGAGGTCTAAAAAAAAGCTGAAAGGACTCAAGATTATTTTCCTCTCTCAGTTCAATCCTTGATTTATCACCCGAATAATGACTTTTATTTAAAGTAATGGTTGAACCAGATGTAGTTGCCATACCTCAGCCAATTTGCATATTTGTATAATTGATCATTGGTTTTGGATCAATGTTGGTTTAAGGCTCAGTAGGCTTCTGGAGGATTATATATTTTTAAAAAGTAATTGTTGTTGCTGTTCATTATAATAGCACTTTTTTTTTACCATAGGGACATTTATGATATTCAAAATGGCTTACGTTTTTTTTTCAACATTCAAATGGTCAACAAAAATTCCCAGCTCCTGCACAATCTCACACTTGGCTACAACATCCACAGCAACTATTTCAGCACTTTCTGCACTTCAGATGCCTTGTTGGACATTCTCTCCACTGGAGAAGCCAATGTCCCCAACTACGGCTGTGGAAGGAAGGAGAATCTTCTGGCTCTTCTTGATGCAGCTGCCAGGGACATCTCTGTTCAGGCGTCAACGTTAGGAGGCACCTACAAAGTACCACAGGTTTGTGTGTGTTTTTCTCCATCTGGAAAAGTGAGTGGTGGGTGGTGGTGGTGGTCCTCAATGGAACTACGTCTACATAGAGACGCCTAGAGAGTCGTTGGAGATCCTCCCGTTCCGAATTCGACCGAGCACAGGCACGAGCCTATTTGAGGACGTACCTCGTGGCATTAAGAGCGGCCAAACGTCAACATTGCGCCGCTCTTATTGCGTCCGCAGATAACCGTCCTGCCGCCCTGTTTCGGGTGACTCGCTCCCTCTTGTTTGAGAGACCGCGGGAAGCCCCTTTACAGGGCAGAGCAGAGGAGTTTGGGAAATATCTACAGGACAAAGTCGCTCAAATCCGGATGGGATGGGCCCCTTTCAGTAGTTCAGTAGAGACGCCCGTGGCGAGTCTTGAGGGACCGCTTTGGGAGGAGTTTGACTCGGTTGCCATCGAGGATTTGGACAGGTTGCGTGGACGTCTGCGACCCACCACATGTTTATTGGACCCGTGTCCCTCCTGGCTTGTACTGGCATCCTGGGAGGTTACGCGCGACTGGCTCCTGGGCCTAGTGAACGCCTCGTTGGGTGAGGGGTCTCTACCGGCCGCCTTGAAAGAGGCGGTGGTGAGGCCCCTGCTCAAGAAGCCTTCCCTGGACCCAACGGACCTAGTCAATTATCGTCCAGTCTCCAACCTTCCTTTCTTAGCGAAGGTTGTAGAGAGTGTGGTGGTACAGCAGTTCCCACGTCACCTGGAGGAAAATGATTATCTAGACCCGCGCCAGTCCGGCTTCCGTCCCGGGCACAGCACCGAGACGGCCTTGGTCGCATTGGTTGATGATCTCTGGAGGGCCAGAGATAGGGGTTGTTCCTCTATCCTGGTCCTATTAGATCTCTCGGCGGCGTTCGATACCATCGACCATGGTATCCTGTTGCACCGGCTAGAGGGGTTGGGAGTCAGGGGCACCGTTTTACGGTGGTTTGGCTCCTACCTCTCTGACCGGACGCAACGTGTGTTGGCAGGGGAACAGAGATCGACCCGGAGGCCACTCACATGTGGAGTGCCACAGGGATCGGTGCTCTCGCCTCTCCTGTTCAACACATACATGAAACCGCTGGGCGAGATCATCCGTGGTTTTGGGGTGGGATATCATCTGTATGCTGATGATACTCAGCTATACATTTCCACCCCGAACCACCCCAATGAGGCCGTCGAAATGATGTCCCGGTGTTTGGAGGCCGTACGGGTCTGGATGGATGGCAACCGACTAAAACTCAACCCTTCCAAGACGGAGTGGCTGTGGCTTCCGGCCTCCCGGTTCAACCAGGTGCTTCCATCTCTGGCCATTGGGGGCGTGCAACTAGCCCCCATGGAACAGGTGCGCAATTTGGGCGTCCTCCTAGATGCCCGGCTGTCCATGGATGACCATGTAACAGCCGTGGCAAGGGGGGCGTTCCATCAGGTCCGCCTGATGCGCCAATTGCGCCCCTTATTGGACCGGGATGCCCTACGCACAGTCACCCATGCGCTAGTGACGTCTCGCCTGGACTACTGCAATGCTCTCTACATGGGGCTTCCCTTGAGATGCACTCGGAGACTGCAGTTGGTCCAGAACGCGGCCGCGCGGGTGATTATGGGGAGGACTAGATACTCCCCTGTAACACCTCTCCTGCGCGAGCTGCACTGGCTTCCTGTGGTCTACCGAGTGCGTTTCAAGGTTTTGATTATGATCTTTAAAGCGCTTCATGGCACAGGGCCTAGTTACATGCAGGATCGCATCCTGCCCCACACATCCCTACGACCAATTCGCTCACATAGAGAGGGACTTCTCCGGGTGCCGTCCGCCAAACAGTGTCGGGGGGCGACACCCAGGAGCGGAGCCTTCTCTGTGATGGGCCCAGCCCTGTGGAATGACCTCCCCCGTGACATCAGGATTACTTCCGATCTCCGCTCCTTCCGTGTACAGCTGAAGACCCACCTCTTTCAATTATCTGGCCTGGCTCAACCGTAATTTTTCTCACTCCTCCTGACTGTCTTTTTAAATTTTAAATTTTAATTGTACATTGGGTCTTTTACAATTGGGGTATTTTAATGGGGATTTTAACTGTCTAAATGTTGTAATTGGTTACCTCCTCCGTGCATGTGTGTCTCTGTATTTTTGTATGTTTATGTGTTTGTACACATGTTTCTATGTTCTATATGCCCATTGTACGCCGCCCCGAGTCCTGCCTGGAAAGGGAGCGGCTAATAAATTCAAATTTATAATTTATAATTTATACATGGAGGGAAACAAGTAGTGGGGGACCCCAAGGTTCCATTTTAGGCCCAGTACTCTTCAACATCTTCATCAAGGGTTTGGATGAAGGATAGATGGGGAACTCATCACATTTACAGATGACACTAAACTGGCCGGAATAGCCAACAGCCCAGAAGATAGGTTCAAGATCCAGATGGATCTAGATAGACTTGAACCCTGGGCCTATCTAACAAAATGAAATTCTGTGTAGAGAAAAGTGAAGTCTTACACTGAGGCTAGAAAAGCCAAATGTACAGGTACAGATTAGGTGAAACCTGTCTCAATAGCAGGAACTGTGAAAGGGATCTTGGAATCTTAGAGGACAATCTCTCAAATGTGAGCCAACAATGTGTGGCAGCAGCCAAGAAAAAAAGCCACTGCAATCCTAGGCTGCATCAACAGAAAGAGAGAATCCAAATCACGAGACGTATTGGTACAGCTTTATAAAGCCTTGGTAAAACCACCCTTGGAATAGTGCATGGATGGAGAACCTTTTCAGCACCGAGTGCTCTTGTCAGGGACACGATCTGGAAGAGGAGGTGCCCAGTGTGTATGCCACTGCGCATATGTGCACCAGGCAGCTCCTCTTCCGGTTTCTGGTGCACATGCAGGTGATGATCAGCTGGCTGGTATGCAACCAGAAGACCAGCTCTTCCAGTTCCTGGCACTGCCATGCACGCAAAGGCCAGTTGATCGTCACATGCGCATGCGCACCAGAAACCTGGAAGAGCAACGGGGAAGGCCGTGAGTGCCAGGCGACATGGCTCTGTGTTCCACTTAGCCCGAGCTAAGAGGCTGAGGCAGAGGGCAGCATTTTCCCCTCCTGGGGCCTCCGTGCATCCTCTTTTTGGCCTCCCCGGCCCCCAGAAGCACCTGCTGGCCTAAAGCTTTGGTCTTACTTTGTAGTTTCAGTCTGTGGGGCTTGGAAAGGTAAGGCCTGCACTCAGCCGGTGGGTGGGGACTGGCAAGTGGGCAGTGTGATTTGGGCGGGGCAGCCTCATGGTCCCACGTGGGCTGGATTAATGGCTTTGGTGGGCTGTATCTGGCCCTGTCGCCTGGGTTTGAGGACCCCTGGTATAAGGTCTCCTGCTAGAGCAGGGGGTTGGACTAGAAGACCTCAAAGGTCCTTTCCAACACTTTTATTTTGTTACAAGTTCTGTTATAGGTACATATGCTTAGCATGCTAAATACCTATTGGAACATGTTGATTTATACTGTAAAATCAGAAAATGTGGATATTGGCATTTAATCTATGGAAACTGACAGATTCTGAAAATTGTGGTGGCTGTTAGAACAGACAAAACGTCAATTAAAGACCAATCTTGGATTGTATTACTGACAAATTGTATTAGGAATTGAGGTCTCCCTGTTTCTTGTACAACTGGAGAAGAAGTTAAAAAGATTCCTCCACAAAGAATCTGGGCCTTAGAAGCATTAAAATATGCAGCAGGGCTGGGTTTCAGCCGGTACTGACCAGTACGTGCATACCGGTTGGTGATATTTAGCATGCCTTCTCGTATCCGTTCTTCCGGAGGCCCTGTACCGGAGTCCTCGCCTCTTGTTCCTTCTTCAGCTGTTGGACAAGCCCACTTGGCATGCACTGTCCTCTGCTCTTTGATACCCGCCTCTTTTCCAATGAAGGTAGAGGGGAATCCATACAGAGGGAGAAAATTGCATGGATTCCCTACTCCCTTCATTGGAAACGAGGCGGCTGTCAGAGGAAAGAGCAGCGAAGGCCGTGGGCTTCTCCAATGAATCCTTGCCTCCTGTTCCTTCTTTGGCTGTTGGACAAGCCCACATGGAGTGCGCTGTCCTCTTCTCTTTGTTTGTTTAAAAAGCCATTCCCACTTAAAAGTACCTGGCAGTGGCATTTTTCCTTGGGGGGCTCCGCAGAACATCCCAAGATGGATGCTACCACATCTGTCCTCTTCAGGAACAGGCCCTCTTTGGCAGGTCCTCTTCAGAAGGATGAGACCCCCCGGGTCCCCCTCCCATTCCTCATCTTCCTGCCCCCACGGATGGGCTACGGAGTCATCTCCGGCAGCGCAGAGCCTCGACAACTCCCTGCCATTGGTCCTGCAGTTCAGGCCAGCGGCTTTGTTCATACTCTCTCCCCTCCTGGTTCCTCTTTTTATGTGCTTCCTGAAAGGTAGCTGCTAGTGGCGCAAAAGACGGCCACGGCCCCATGCCATGGAAAACATAGGCACGCGCACACACCCACACAATTACAGCCCCAGAGAGTCTTGGAGGGAAGCCTCTGCACAAGCCCAGGCAAGTGAGAACGAAGTTTTCACTGGGATTAGGCTCCAGAGGCAGCGGGGCAGCCAGGTCCCTCACCCTCAGAGGGAGGAAGGACCAGTTGGGAGAGGGGCTTTGGTCCTGCTGCCTCTGGCGGATAGGTCTTTACTGTCCCACAGCGAAGATTCCGTCCCTCATCCCGGAGCCTTCATAACAGTGGGAACTTGTTCTCACTGTCCCGGGCTTGTGCAGAGGCTTCCCTCCGAGAGACTCTGGGGGTGTAATTGTGCGGGGTGTGCATGCGCCTATGTTTTCCACGGCGTCTTTTGGGCCACTAGCAGATACCTTTCACGAAGCGCATAAAAAGAGGAACCAGGCAGGGAGAGAGTGGGAACAAAGCCGCTGACCTGAACTGCAGGACCGATGGCAGGGAACTGGCGAGACTCTGTGCTGCCGGCGATGACTCCAGAGCCAATCCATGGGGACAGGAAGATGAGGAACAGGAGGGGGACCAGGGGGGCCTTGTCCTTCTGAAGAGGACCTGTCAAAGAGAGCTTCTCCCCGAAGAGGGCAGATGTGGTGGCATCAGTCTTGGGATGTTCTGCGGAGCCTCCCAGGGAAAACTGCTGCTGCCAGGTAACTTGCCTAGCTTTAGTACAAATGCTAGGACTGCATGGTACTTTGGATTCTGTTCCAAACAAAGTACTGAAGAGAATACAAGGCTGTAAATATAGTACCCACCCACAACTCTTTAAAGTAGATATCTCATGAACCAAGGTAAAAGGTGCAGCTGCTTTAAAAAGTACCAAGTAGATGCTGTGGGCTTTACATTCCTATATATTCAAAAACAGTCCATAGCCCTAACAAACATTATTATTTGATGAATTTAAGTTGTTGCCACTGCTTTGAAGTTAAATTCAGATGTATGGATGCCTCTTTTCTGTTTAATTTATACCTCTATCTTGACTGGGAATGCTGACATCGTCTTGGCCACTCCCTCCCGGTCACATGGCTGGCAAGCCACTCCCACAAAGCAGGCCACACCTACAGAAGAGGTTCTAAAAAAATTTGAAACCCACCACTGTTAGCAACCCACAAGGAGGGGATACTTTCCTAAGAGCTCACAATTTGGGAATAATGGGGGGGGGAGGGAAACCCTGCGCTTTCCACGCCCCATTTTGGCCCTGGAAATCCTCCTGCACCAACCTGGAAACAACCCCCCCCCAAACCCTGCAACTGTTTGAAGGCTGAAGGAAGCCTCCAACTGAGCCAGGAAGCACTGGGGGGGGGCATCCACACTCACTTCCTGCGCAATATGAGTGCCCCACCCCACTGCATGCTCATGCATCCCCCGCCCTGGCCCTCCACAAAGGCCTGGAAACCAGCTGGCCGGCAGGAGTGCCCCTGCATGTGGATGTTAGTGGAGCTGGGCTGGGGCGGCTGGGGTGCCAGGAGAGGACGCTCTGCATGCCACAGGTTCCCCATCACGGCTCTAATCCTTTCAATTCCTTTTCCAGATCAATTATTTAACAGCTTCAGAGGCTCTGAGTGATAAAAGTCGATTCCCCTTTTTCCACCGGATGCTCCCCAAAGAAGGAATCCAGTACCCAGCAATTGTCCAGCTGCTCCTCCATTTCAGATGGACCCTGATTGGCCTCTTTGCTTCAGACACAGAAAAGGGAGAGAATTTCATGAGGATTTTCCCTCCTGTGCTTGTCAGGAATGGAATTTGTGTGCTTATATCACAACTGTTCTCAACAACTGGATATACTACATACCTCAGGAATTCCCTCTCTAAGTGGAGACAAGTCAATGTCTTTGTTCACTTCATAGAACTTGAATACATTTGGGACAGAATTCTTCCTTTCCATTTGACACTTATGCGTCTGCCAGGGCCCATTGAGGGGAAAGTCTTGATCCTCACAAATTTTACAGGGTATGTAATGAACAAGCATAGACCTCTCAAATACATCCATAGTATTTGGAACTTTGGTTATCTGCCAAAAGAAAGGCCAATGGATGATGCCTTTGAACCCTTTTTCTTTGTGGAAGTAAAGTTTCAAGATCATTATTTTCATTGTTCTCTTTCAAAGAATGTCTTTTCATTCATTTCATTCATTTCATTTATTAGCACTTATATACCGCCCCCTCTCCCGAAAGGCCGCAGAAGATGCACCCAGAAAGCCCCACTGGAGACCCAGAGGAAATGGGACAGAAGACTGATGATAAATGGCTATTCACATTACTGTCTCATGAACACTCTGGCCCAGGCCCTGAATGCCGCCTATTCCCCCAGATTGAGAAGGAGAAGGAAAGAGGGAGAAAAGATCTTGGGGTCTCCAAGGCTGCAGCCATGGCAGGTATGGAGGTCCCAATATGGATCCATTAATCTTAGATCCTTTGGAGAAGGAATCCAGAGGAGAAGGTGGGGAACCATCTCAACAGATCTGGCCAATTAAATTACTCAGGGAATTAATGGTTCTAAAGCAGTGGTTCTCAACCTGTGGGTCGGGACCCCTTTGGGGGTTGAATGACCCTTTCATAGGGGTTGCCTAAGACCATCAGAAAACACATATTTTCGATGGTCTTAGGAAATGAGACACCAATTTTATGGTTGGGGGTCACCACGACATGAGGAACTATATTAAAGGGATTGGAAAGGTTGAGAACCACTGCTAATTGGAAAATGCTGTATTCCTTTCAAAATAAATTCCCGTATTTGTGGGTTTGTGATTAGCCTGGTGGAATTCCACCTTCCTTCCGTCCCCATTGCAGGTGGGTCTGTGTGCAGCTGGAGAGGCAGCTAAGCCCCCCCTATTCTCCTCCAATGAAAGGGAGCCTGGCGTGGATCTGGATGCTTTATTGGGAGAAGAGGGCAGGTGAAACTGAGGAGATGCAAAGAGTGGAAATCAAATAGAAAGACGAGATAGGCAGCATTAACTAACAGCCAGCAAAGAAGCAGCTGGAACCTCCCCAGCGATGCTCTGTGTGAGGGACGGAGGCGTCTCCGGATGACCAGGGGTCTCGGTCACAACAGCTGCTTCCGGCTTCTCCAAAGGATGACAGAAAACGGAGTCTGGCTTCAGACCTTATAGTTAGGCTTATCTGCCCCCGGCCACTAGGGGGGGGGGGGGCTAGATCAACAACAGCACAAGAGTTACATGTTGTGGCATGACAACCTTTATAAATTTGGAGGAGATCCTGAGACCATCTAGCCCAACCCCTCCTCCCTGCAGGAATCCCAGTTGAAGCTTCTCTGACTGATGGCTGCTCAGTCTTTGCATTCAGATAATCCATGAAGAGGAGACTGAACTTCTCTTTACAGGCTCAGCTCTAAAACAGCTCATCCTTTTATGATATTTTTTCTCTCTCATTCACCTAAAATCTCCTCTCTTGTAACTGAATTCATTTTTTCCATGTCTGACACTCTGGAATAATAGTGAGCAGATCTTACACTCATGAGATCTTACACTTACATGAGTCAGTTACTGGAAGAGGGCTCTATCCAGTGGTGGGAATTAATTTTTTTCACTACCGGTTCTGTGGTCATGGCTTGTTCATGTGTGTGAGTGGGTGTGTGTGTGAGTGGGTGTGTGTGGCTTGTTTATGTGACTGGGTGGGCGTGTGACAGTGGGCATGGCTTGGTGGTCATGTGATTGGGTGGGTGTAGCCAACTTGACATCACTCACATCAAGGGGTACCTTATCTGGCCTCTCCTTGCGTTAACAAGATACAATTTCCCTGTCTATTTATTTATTACTTCTGAACATCCAAAATACACAATTGAATCCTATGTATATATGCCATTTGTGTACATACATATTACATAGTATAATGTGTGTATAGGCACATAAAAAGTTACTTTATCTACTATATATACTGTATGCGTATACACGCATGCACACACACACACACACACACACACACACATACACACACACACACACAGAGAGCTCTTCTAAAACTATACACATTCAACCTCACTTATTGTGTTTGGAAAAACACACCCAGAGTCCACTTTCTGCCACATATTTAACTATCACTTCTGCACATTAGAACATTACACAGGCCTTCAGATGTTCTTCCCTAGCCTGCACATGACTGTTAGAGCCAGGAGATGTCATGGATTGAGTAAAATGTGGCAAAACCCACTTAACAACGCTCTTGCTTAGTATCCAAAATGTTGGGCTCAATTGTCACAAGTCAAGGACTGTCTCTGTCTTCCTCTGCATGGCAGCCTTGTCCCAGTAAATTCCTTCCCTTTTCTGGCAATTTTCCTCTATGTTAGAGGCACCAAAATAATCCAGGGGATATAAGGTCTCCAGCTGGAGCAGGGGGTTGGACTAGGTGGCTTCCAAGGTCCCTTCTGACCCTACTAGAGCAGGGGTTGGACTAGAAAATGACCTCCAAGATCCCTTCCAGCCCTTTCAAACATTGTTGTGCTGTTTGAAAGAGTCTTCTGAAGCCATGGTTTGTGTCCTTCCTTCCTCTCATTTTCTCTCTTTCCCTCCCTCCATCCCTCCATGTATCTATTGACCCATCCATCCAACTATATCTCATTCACTTCCTCCTCCCTCACTCTCTTTATTTCTTTCCCTTCCTTCCATAACTCCCTTTTTCTTTCTCTCTCTCTCTCCTTTCCTTTCTTTTCCTTTCCTTTCTTTTTCTTTTTCTTTCGTCTCTCTCTCTTTCTCTCTCTTTCTACCCCTTCCTTTCCTCCTTCCAAAGCTAGGAGACCCATCTGAAACAAAAACTCCTTTGCATGAAACCGCCCATTTTACACACACACACACACACACACACACAAACACACACACACACACACACACGGTGGGTTAAGAGGTGGGTTAGAAGATGACTTCTGAGATCCCTTCCAATCCTAGATTGCTCTGCTGTTTCAAAGAGTCTTCTGAAACCTTCCTTCCTCTCTTTTTTATCTCTCTCTCTCCCTCCCTCCATGTATGTATATATGTATGTATGTATGTATGTGTTGCGAGCTCCGGGCCTGGTCTGCGGAGGTGGGGAGTGGCTTGCCCAGACAGCTGCTGTGACAGCTGAGAAGGTTCCACGCCGTGTGTTGCACCCCCTTCCCAGCTTTCGCCCATGCCTCCATGCCCTTTTCGGGTGTGCAACACGCGGGAGATCCTAGCTGCAGTTTACTCGTGAGCAACATTGGCCAGGAGAGGCAGGGAGAAAGGCCAATGGGGCTCACAAGTAAACTGAGGCTCCTAAGTGGGATCGAGCCAGGGGTGGGTTCTGGCTACTGCTACTGCCATTTGCTCTGCGCATGCCCAGAGGCCAAAAACAATATGGCCAAGAGAACCGGTTCAGGGGTGTGGCCAGCCTGGATTACTGCTGGTTCCAGTGACCCAGGCCACCAGGTTACTACCGTTTCAGCCAAACTGGTCCAAACAGGTAGGAACCCACCTCTGATCTGGAGGTGTTTTCCATCAGGATTACAAGGGAGAAGATTAGCCTGACAGATTTCTTCTTGATCAACCCATGATTTCTGGGAATTAATCTGTTGTTTTCAAAGAGTTTATGAATAATCTTTTTTTTTTCTCTGTTCATTTTATTTGTTATCTGCTCTAGAATGTTCCCTATAATTGACCAACTGTGTCTATTATATTTTCTCTATAGTTTGATAATTTTTTCTCAAACTTTCTCCTTCACTTATGAAGATTATGGCAGTATTTGTATCCAATTTAACCATATTTGGAGATTGGATAATTGTAGAAGAAAGATTCAATGTGGGATAAGAAACAAAGTTTTCTGTTTTTCATATTCCTTGATGTTCCCATTCTAGTTTCATCCCTTTCTGGAGAAGAATGAATTTTGGAATATTTCTCAGAGAAACCTGTACTTGGACCAAAATGGAGAGATAACAGCAGATGTGACCATTTCGGGCTTCTTGGTTCACCCCAAAGTGTATATCAAGAAAGAGACTCTGGCGGATTTTAAAAGACAGAGACTTATTATCAACCAAGATACTCTTTCACAGCTAAAGTTGCTCAATAAGGTGGGATAAATTTTGGTATCTTTTCTCTGTTTCCCAAAGCCTGAGGTCCCATTTCAAGTGGGCAAAGCTTATAGTCTCCAGGGTGGTTGGCCTTCCATGCCAGTTGGTGACATCTAATGGAAGTTCTTCAACAGACAGGACCTAAGTGAAGGGGCTTTGCCATGTTTTATGGAAACCTTTCAAGATCTTACTGGTCAGAGGTTTCTTTCTTCATCACAGTTTTATTCTATCTTTAAAAAATTGAATGGAATAAAAGTTTCCTAAAAATTTTCTAGTAAACTTTATTCTCAGTTTTAATATGAATATATCATCATACTTAAATCTTTTTTTCAATTCCATCCCTCTAGACTATTAAGTAGAAAAGTACCTTATTGCAATGTTAACTTCCAAAAAGAAAAGGAAGGAACTAAATGAAGAATCTGCCAGTTGTTATCCCTCCTGCATCTGTTTAGAAATAGTCAGAGATTTCATATTTACCTCAGTGAAGACCAGAGGTTACTTGTCTCCATCCATTTCTCCCTCCATTTTCCATGGACGGAGAGTCCTAACATCTTTCCTTTGGCATTCCTTGTTTTTCTGCTCAGTCCCTGCCTCAGTCCAAATGTGTGGAAAGTTGTCATCCTGGATTTGTCAAGAGGACTCGAGAAGGAGAGCCAGTTTGCTGTTATGACTGCGTTCCTTGTCCGGAGGGGACCTTCTCCACTCTGGAAGGTGGGTGAGACTGGAGGAAAGGAAGTGGAACTGATTCATTACATACATCAAATAATAAAGTTTGGTTCTGAACATCACACAGGAAATTATTCGGGTCCCAATTCTTCTCTCACTTTCATAGACGATTAAACAAAAATTGATTTAAAAACAAGTCTTATACTTCTTACCGCCTCTCACTAGAGGTACTAATAAATGTGTCCTAGACAATATCTCCTGGTATCACCTGTTGTCCAAATAAGGTAAAAGGAGAGAATAGTAAGGGAATATTGTTTTTTTTCTCAGATGCAGGAAAATGCACCAAGTGTCCAGATGATACATATCCAAATGAGGACAGAATCCAATGTATCCCCAAAGTTATAACTTTCCTGTCTTATGAAGAACATCTGGGCATCATCCTGGTCTCTTTTGCCCTGCTCTTGTTCCTAACTACAGGCATTGTTTTAATCATCTTCACTAAATACCGAGAAACTCCCATTGTCAAAGCCAACAACCGGGACCTCTCCTACATCCTCCTGGTCTCCCTCCTGCTTTGCTTCTTGTCTTCTTCTCTCTTCATTGGTCAACCAAGGAAAGCCACCTGCCTTCTCCGACAAACAGTCTTCAGCATCATCTTCTCCGTTGCCGTTTCTTCTCTCTTGGCCAAAACCATCACGGTGGTGCTGGCTTTCCTGGCCACAAAACCAGGAAACCGAGTGAAGAGATGGTTGGGGAAGAGCTTGGCCAACTCCATCATCCTTTCTTCTTCTGCTGTCCAAATTATCATCTGCTCCATCTGGCTGGGAGTTTCTCCCCCTTTCTCTGACTCTGACCTCCACTCCCAGCCTGGAGAGATCATCCTGCAATGCAACGAAGGGGCTGTTGTCATGTTCTACATCACCCTCAGCTACATGGGCTTCCTGGCTGCCATCTGCTTCACGGTGGCTTTCCTGGCCAGGAATCTGCCTGGGGCCTTCAACGAAGCCAAGCTGATCACCTTCAGCATGCTGGTCTTCTGCAGTGTCTGGGTGACTTTTGTGCCCACCTATCTGAGCACCAAAGGGAAATACATGGTGGCTGTTCAGGTCTTCTCCATCCTGGCCTCCAGTGCTGGTCTGCTGGTCTGCATCTTCATCCCCAAGTGCTACATTATCCTTCTGAGGCCAGAGCTGAACACAAAGGAGCATCTCACGGCCAGAACAAATTAAAAAACATGAGATATAATACCATTATGATATTGGAAGAATTGTTAAAGTTTATTTTATGTGAAAGGAGATATGCTTTCCATTTAGATATTATGCAGGAGTCAAAGAAAATGTTTATATGTTTCAAAATAGAAAATCATTGAATTGTTCTTGCTCCCTTCCCTTTCAACTTAATAAACCTTGCAGAAAGTCATTCAGAGGAATTTGCTGTTCAGGAACAGCTATTGAATTTGACACCTTTAAAAATAATTCAGGCACTTGTTCCTACAGCTAAAAGTGTGTGTGTGCGTGTGTGTGTGTGTGTGTGTGTGTGTGAGAGAGAGAGAGAGAGAGAGAGAGAGAGAGAGAGAGAGAGAGAGAGAGAGAGAGAGAGAGAGAGAGAGAGAGAGAGGGATGGAGAGAGAGTGCAGGAAAAGAGTTCAGGAGGAAGCTGTGGGAACCAAGAACCAGCATGGTTGCCTGATCCTCTCCCTGAGAATGCCAGAATGATGTGAAATGCCATGTTTGACTGGCAGCTGGGGAGGGAAATCGAACATATAATTCTTTCTTGATTTCCTGATAAAACCTCCTTTCCAGAAAGTGTTCAGCAGAAGAGCTGTCTGGGATTTCAGTTTGGGATTGTTTTTATTTTGGTATGAACTTCACACCAAAATAATAAAAACAAAGTAAATTAAAAAATGTGTAAAATTTCCACTGTATTTCTTTTCTTTGCTCAACCAGAGAATTAAAATAGTGGTTTTCACACCCTTTAATTTCCCACTCTACAATTTCTATCTAAAGCATTTTCTCTGCTCCTTTTCCAAGCTTGTCTTGTTTGTGAAGGGCTGGAGAAGATGTCCAGAGAAAGGGGACCTTGAGACTCTCCCCAGGAGGAGGTTGGAGGGATCCTGTCTAAAGGCAGCCGCATCATTGACCAGGTCACAAACCTTCATGCCTAAGGGATGATTAGAACTCGAGTTCCCTGGTGATTGGATCCAATTCGCCCCTTTGGCTTTTATTTGAAGGTAAATAAATGTAAAAACATGAGATATAACACCATTATGATATTGGAAGAATTGTTAATGTTTCTTTCATTTGAAGGGAGATATTCTTTCCACTTAGATAGTAGGCAGGAGCAGGCAATTTGGGCTTTCACTGGGTCTCCAAACATCGCCCGCACCTGGGTGCAGAAGCTGACCATCCAGGAGTGGGATGGCCTGCATGAGCGGTGGAGTCCCCCAATGGGCTGCTAGGCTGGTCAAAAGTCGGATGATGAATCCCTCCTTTTCACAGTCTGTCTGGAAATCAACCCACCTCAAACACGTGAAGAGCTGGCATTCTCCCAGAAATGCGGGAAACTGCTCCAAAGTTCCATCAAAGGTATCAGGTGGCGATGCTGGGCATTTCCTTTGAGGGTCTGCTGAAGCAGCTGCCTGCATTTGGGCCAACTGGGAGGAGAGCAGGGCCATTGGCTGGGCTAAATGAAGGTTGACCGCTAGAAGTTGTTCCATGCTCCCACAGGGCAAGCAGGGCTGGGGGGAGGGGAATGTAGAGGCTGGAGCAAACTATGCTGCCCTCTTACACACACACATACACACACACACACACACACACACACACACACACCCACACACACACACCAAGAGTCTACAGGTGTTTATTTAAACTCCCCAAAGAGGCCCACAGAAAGCTCCCCTGTTGATAATAAAGAGAATGTATATTTAATCCTTCATGTATTAACCGCAGCTCGAATTGTATTTGCACAACATTGGAAAAGTGTAGAGATTCCTGCTGATGAGAAGGTGATAAGGAAAATATCTGAATGTGCAGAAACGAACAGATTAACATTCGCAATGAAGGAGAAAGAGCAAACTGGATATTACATGATTTGGGAAGTATTTTACCACTGGTTGGAGAATAAAAAAGGAGTTTGGAAATGAAGAAGGCTAAAAAAATAAGTAGAAAATATATTTAGAGACATAAAGAAGATGAAAACTGTTAGTAAGTGTATGATGAGAATAATGATGTTTAATATTAACATGGTATCATCACTAGAAGATATGAAGAAAAATGGAGAGTTTTATAATGTTTAAATGTTCAAAATATTATAATACTAAGCTTAGGGATGTTAATGTTAATATGAATGTGAAAGATGTGGCAAATGAGGAACAATGTTGCACAGAGATGTTTGTACCCTGACGACACACAGCATAAGGAAAAATGGAATGTTTATTTTTGTAATTGAAACATAATAAAAATTATATATATATAAAAAGAAAGCACCCATCTTGCACAGGTCTGGATTCCAGGCTCAGCACGGCAAGATTCCCTGGGTGAGTCCAATGGGAACCCACGAAGTCCAGGAAAACCGTCCATGAGTCTAAGAGGTCAGGATAGATGGCAGGGGTCTAGAACTGGGCACTTTGCTCTAGCAATGCTCAAGTCTTCAGAGCGGGATGAAGCAGGCAATGCCGGTGCAGCCCATTACGAGAGGGAAGGGGGCATCCTCACAAGTAGCCCAGCTGACTGGATTGTGTGCCTGTATCCCGTCTGCCCTACGTGTCCTTGGATCAGGAGGAGGTGTAGACTCCACATCCTCCCCATTGCTAATGGGCAGCAATTGCTCCTGTCGTCACCTGGGGCCTCCTGGCTAATTTGCTGCAGCTGTGGCTTCCCTTGTTCAGCCTCCGCCTTCCCTCATCCGGTGACCCAGCTGAGGCTGCTCCATCAGGTCAGCACTCTCCGAATGGCTCTGGATTTGGGGTTTTTTGGTCCATGGAGAATTACCATCTCTGTCCTTGAATTGGATCACCACTGCCCCAGACAGACCCAGTATGTAATCTGGGGGTTCTCCTGGATTCATAGCTGCAGCTTGAGAGCCTTTTCGCAACTGTGGGTTGTTCATGAGATACGCCCTTTCTTGGACCAACAATCTCTGCCCACAGTCATCACACCCTACTCAACTCCTGTCTTGACTACTGCAATGTGCTCTTCATGAGGCTGCACTTGAACAGTATCTGGAATTTTCAATTGGTTCAAAAAGTGATAGCCTACCTGATATGGTGCAAGTCTAGACTAGGGGTGTCAAACTCAATTTCATTAAGGGCTGCATCAGGGGAGCTGGGGTGGGTGTGGCCACAGTGGGTGTGGCCAGCTCAACATCACTCATGTTGGGTTAGGGTCGCAGCGCTTTGGAGGGGGGGCAAAACCTTCAGCTGAACCTGGCAGGAGTGAATGGGGGGGGGTGAGTTCTTTTCCCCTTTTGGTTCTGGGACTTTATCTCCTCTGAGGATGGATGGATAGATGGGGAGCACCAGCCCAGACCCCCCCCCAGGGCCTGATCTGGGGGTCCTTCTGGATCCACAACTCCTGCCTGAGGAGCAAGGGGGGCAGCAGTGGTCAGGAGGTGCCAGGGAAGAGTTTGGGGTTTTGCACCCCCCCCCCCACAGTCACTCCCTTTCCTGGGCCACCTGGCTCCCTTCACGGCCACTCAGGCCCTGCTCACCCCCAGGATGGACTACCGCAGTGCTGTCTCCATGGGGCTGCCCTTGGAGAGCATCCGGGGACTCCGGCTAAGGCAGAAGGCAGCTCCGAGGACAGTTGTGTCTCCACTTAAACAGCCCTGGACAAAGAACAGGTGGGCCTCCACTTACAACGGTTTTTTAGTTCAAGTTAACAACAGCACTGAAGAAAGAGACTTATGACCGTTTTTCACGCTTAACAATTACTGCAGATCCCCATGGTCAGGTGATCAAAAGTCAGCCGCTTGGCAACTGTCTCATGTTTATGACAGTCATAGTGTCCTGGACTCATGGGATGGCCTTTTGGGACCTTCTGGTGAGCAAAGTCAGTGGGGAAGCCAGATTCGCTTAACAACTGTGGCAAGGTTGTAAAATGGGCCAAAATTCACTTAATGACTGTCTTATTTAGCAACAGAAATTCTGGGCTCCATTGTGGTCATAAGTTGAGGACTGTGTATAGACTTATTTGGCAGCCTCCTTCCCAAATGGTGAAGCAACATTCAACACAAAGACCCACAACTGCACAAAAAGAGGATGAATGGAGGCAGGTGGGAACTCCTGGGACTTTGCTGCCTTCAGACAGAGCCTTTCTTCAGTCTCAAGTTAGATTCCCCAGGGAGACACAGACACACAATGAGAGGGGGGAGCCTTGCATCCCTCTCCCTCCCAGGAGGGGTCCCAAAACGTCCCCCTCCCAGCCCCCTGCAGGGAACCCCCAGCAATTCTGCCAGCAGCTGCTCTCCTGCAGGGAAATCCTGGGTTGTCCGTGGGAGAGACTTGGGGGGGGGCAGTGGCCACCCACCCTTTCCTTAGCAATGCTGGGGAAACCCTCTAAAGGCGGGATTCCTTCCTGGGGCTCACAAAGAGCATCCAAACTTTCCTGGCATCAAGTGGGAAGGAAGCCTAAGAGGAAAGAAATCCCTGCACTGCCTCCGATTGTGGCTCAGAAGGGATAGGAAGCCCCCCCACAGCGACCCCCTAACCCTTGCAAGACCCCCTCTGGGGATGCTCCTCCCGGCCCCTCCCTCCCTGCCAGACTTTCTTCCAGCTTCTTGGTTCGATGTGCCTGGTGGGGGCCGTTATTGTGCAGTTGCAAAGGGGGCTGAAGCTGAGGAAGCATCCCCCCCCCATTCCGTGACTTTTCATCAGGCGGGGGAGTGAAAGAAGCAGAAATGGACAAAAGGCAGACGCGCATGCTCACTTTCCTTATGAAGCTCGAAGGCTGCCAGGACTTCGCCACCTGCGGAGCGAGCCCTCTGGTGGTTGCCAGTGGCCACGGCAGCTCCCTTTGCGAGCCAGAGGCAAGAGAAAAGCGCCCAGAGAGCGGAAAGGAGAAGCGGCTTCCTTGCAACAGATCCTCCCACGTGGAATTCTCCCCCCCCCCAATCCATTTGCTGCGGGCAAATAGTTATAGTTCAAGAAAGAGATAAAGCAGACCCCAATTTGTGCGAACAAACTTTTTTCTTCTCTGGATCTAGTCTCCAGCCAGTTTATCTTCCCAGGTTAGCAATGTTGAAGGCTATTCCTACATTCCAGTCTGTAACAATCCTGAACATCATTTTAAAAGAGAGAAAAGAAGTCAGATTAAAATACAATCTAACTATGTTGGTTAACAAGTTACAAAATCCATGTCCTGTGCCCCACTGCCTGAAGTGAAACTCCGTTTCCCATCTGTTGTGGAAAGGAAAATGGTGGGTTGAGAGCGGACTAGGAGTCAGGAAGGGCCTTTCAGCCATGTTGCTGTGTAAGGAGGAAGAAAGTTACGTAGGGAATAGAAAGTTTTATTTCCCCCAATTTACAGTCCGGGTGCTGCCTTTCAATTAAGCAGCGGATGGAGTCTCTTCCCTTCACCCTGTGTTGTTTTCATGCAGGACTCTGAGGTCTTTTCTGCTTCCTCAGTTCCTGGAGTAAGCAGAGGGCTGAGAGGCTGCAGCTGAGATCCTGGAGGTGCCCACAGAATGGGGGATGGCACAACTTGAATTCTTGCCACACCTACCTAGAGGCCCATGTAGGAGGGCACGGTGGCCCCTCTTAGGGTTGTGTGGGTGTTATTTGGTGGGATGGGACCCCTCTGACCTTCCCATCTCCCAGGCCGTGAGTGAACCCCCACAAAAGACCTCCAAGTTCTAGGAAGGCCCCATTGGGATTCCCGGTTTATGTGGGATTGTGTTCCTTTCCTGGAGGGGGACATTGAGGTGTCCACCTTGGAGGGGGAGGGGAGAGAGGGGAAGGGGAGCTGAGGGGAGAGGCAGCCCCATCCTTGTGGGGAATGAGCTGCTTCCCTCCAAAGGCCCAGGAGGGCAACCAGGCCCTTCCAGCCCTTTCCCAGGTGGCCAGCTGGACTGGCCCAGGTGCCCCTTGGAGGGAGTTACAGGCTTTCATTAGAAAACGTTAATGGCTGTTGAGATTAAATCAAATTAAACGACAGAGTAATATAAAATATTAAATCGTTTGGTGGGTCAATAAGCTGAAAAAAGGCCCCATAGTTTACTTTATTGTCATTGCACCCCGTACAATGAAAGTAAATGCCATTTCAGTGTACATCATACATAAGAAAACTATTAAAATGAAACAAAACCACACATCCTTCACATTCTATACCGGTGATGGTGAACCTATGGCACGCCTTGTTGGTGACGTAGAAAAGAAGACTCAGACAGGAATAAGATTGTGATGGGAATGCACCCACCCAGACCATTGTTTGGGGCTCCCTTTTATTGTCAAACTTCTCAGAATAGTAAAAGCTCATTGGACAGAAAATCCACTTGGCAATTGTTGATTGGTTTACAGATGCATGCTTTCCTCATGGACACCTTATGGACACTTCATGATCACTTCATGATATAGATACGTGACTCTCTACTAGTTAATATTTTGCTGCATGGAATGTGATGTCTACATGTAGATTCCATCGTGCTTTTCTTGTAAGCAAAAGAGATTAAGAGCCAAAGGATTAAGAGAGGAAGGAATGTGGATTTTGACTGATTTAATCAAAGTGGTTTGCCAACTACTGATTAATCAATTAACTCTACAACGCCTACCACAAGTGGCACACAGAGCCTTCTCTGCGGTCATGCCAGCTGCAACCCAGCTCCCCTGCGCATGCGCATGCATGCCCGCCTCCCGCCAGCCAGCTGGTTTTCGGGCCTCTGCCGCAAGCCAGGGCACCTATGGGGGAGGGGACGCTTGCATTGCTCAGCAAACTCCAGTGGGCTGGAAGTGAGTGTGAATGGCCTGGGCCCCCCAGTGCTTCCTGGCTCAGTTGGAGGCTTTCTTCAGCCTTCAAACAGTTGCAGGGTTTTTTTTTTTTTGGCTTCCAGGTTGGTGAGGAGACTTTTCATGCCCAAAAAGGGAAAAAGCCCTGAGAGAGGGAAGGGAGAAATAAAGAGAAAGAAAGAAAAAAGAAAGAAAAGAGAGAAAGAAAGAAGGAAATAAATAAATAAAAAGAGAGAGGGAAGGGAGAAAGAAAGAAGGAGGGAAGGGAGAAAGAAAGAGAAAGAAAAAACAAAGAAAAGGGAGAGAAATAGTTAGAAGGAGGGAAGGAAGGAGGAAGGGGTAGAGAGGGAAGACAAGAAAGAAGAGAGAAAGAAAGAGGGGAGGAAAGAGAGAATGAAAGAAAGAAAGAAAGAAAGAAAGAAAGAAAGAAAGAGGGAAGGGAGAAAGAAAGGGAGGGAAGGGAGAAAGAAAGAAAGAAAGAAAGAAAGAACGAAGGAAAAGGGAGGGAAAAAGAAAGAAGGAAGCAGGAAGGGAGAGAGAGAGGGGAGACAAGAAAGAAAGAGAGAGAGAGAGAGAAAAGGGAGAAAGAAAGAAAGGGAAGGAAGGGAGAAAGAAAGAGAAAGAAAAAAAGCAAAAGACAAGGGAGACAAAAAGAAAGAAGGAAGGAAGGAGGGAAGAAGGGAATGGGGAGAGAGGGGAGACAAGAAAGAAAAGAAAAAGAAAAGAGCGAGAGAAAGAAAGAGAGAAAGAGGAAGAGAAGGGAGAAATAAAGAGAAAAAGAAAGAAGAAGAAAGAAGGGAAGAAAGGGAGGAGGGAGGAGAGAAAGAAGGAAGGGAAGGGAAAGGGAAAGAGATATGGAGGGAGGGAGAGAAAAAGGAGAGGAAGGAAGGACCACAAACCCTGGCACTAGACGCAACTTCAGAGAATGCTTTGAAACAGCCCAGCAATCCAGGGCTGGAAGGGACCTCAGAGGTCATCTAGTCCAACCCCCTGCTCCAGCAAGAGACCTTATGTCAGTTGGGTTATTTTGGTGCCTCTAATAGAGAGGAAAATTCCTAGAAAAGGGAAGTTTACCAGGCAAGGCTGCCATGCAGAGGAAGGCAGAGATAGTCCTTGACTTATGACAACAATTGATAGCCCAACATTTTGGTTGCTAAGCAAGAGCGTTGTTAAAGTGAGTTTTGACTCATCGTACTCAATCCATCCTCCAACGGTGTGGATGCCAATCACTGTTGGCCAGATGGAGAATTTGAGAGCACAGGTGATTGACACACTCATAAGGGAAGGGGAAGGGTACCGCTCTATGTCTACCATTGAATCTCCGTTACTAAGTGAAACAACTGTTCAGTCAGCTTTCACCCACTTTACGACCTTTCTTGCCACTGTTGTTAAGTGAGTCATTGCAGCTCTTAAGTAAGTCACATGGTCGTTATGTGAATCTGACTTCCCTGTGGATTTTGTTGATCAGGTTGCAAAAGGGGATCACGTCATAAGTAAGAGTCAGTTGCCAAGCATCTGAATTTGTATCACCTGACCATGGGGGATGCTGCAATGGTCATTAAGCATGAAAAAAAGTCACAAGTCCCTTTTTCCAGTGATGCTGTGACTTGAACAGTCTCTAAGTGAATCTGGCTTCCCCGTTGCTAAGAGACACAGCTGTTCAGTGAGCTTGGACCCATTTTACGAGCTTTCTTACCACCGCTGTTAAGTGCCCCTTCTGATCTCAGACCTCCGTTTAATGAACGTGTTATATTATGAGATGCAAATATGTAACACGTTTGAGTCAGTGGTTGGATTCAAATAATTTAACAGCTGGCTCTGTGCCCTAATGACCATTTTAAGTATTAAAAATGACATAAACCTTATTTGGGGGGATGTCTTACATTACAGCAGGCGGCGTATAATTCAGTGCCTGGTGCCCAGATTCCCTTGGATGGGACTGCTAAGTACTTGGAGGGGGGGCTTTTCCTTATCCAAATGGTCCCCCCCTTTCCCTCTCACGAGAAACCCCCCAGAAGTGCCAGAGGTGGCCAAAGTGACCAATCGCAGATTCTGACTCCTTTGGAGAGTCTTGATAGAAGAGAAGCCACGAATTGGAGTCAGAATCAAAAGGGAAGGATAGTTTGAAGGGAGATCAGTTGTGATGGATTAAGTCAGAGTTTCTCAAGCTGGGCCACCTGAAGGCATCCGTGGACTTTAGGCCAGTTAGCAAAATGTCCCCTGAACTGAGAGAGGATGTGACTGTGTCTCTCCATTTTCCAAACAGGTCAGCAGCAGGGAAGAAACGGTCCTTTAGGGAATATCCTTGGGCTGTTTTCTGAATGAGCAGTGATGGCCTCCATGATCTCCAGATTAACCAGATTCCCTTGACTTTCAGATCCAGGAATCCATGAAAGACAAACAACGGATGAAGGAGCAGCACAGTTGTCTCAAGCAGACAGTGGATCAACTTCAGACCACAACAGAAGACCTGTAGAAAACTCTGCTGGACAACAAAGGAAGCTTGGACCATGCCAACACGATGATCCACCAGTTAGAGCCAGAGAAAGAATCTTTGGTGAAACACACTGAAGAACTCCAGAAAGAAATGTCTGAGGTTACTAGCCAAGTGAACTTCCTCAAACTTGAGAAGTCTGCCTTAGAACCTCTGAGAAGCTCCTCAAAGACTTCTGGAACTTTCTTAAGACCTCAAGAAGCACCTCTATAGAGTCTGCAGCATGAACTGGCTGAGATGGACCAAAGTTCCACTTTGTGGAGAAAAGCCACTGAAACAGAAAGTCACCATTCTTCAGAATGTGAGGGAAAATGAGAAGAAGCACCTCAACCATCTGCAGCAGCAGCAGATCTGTGTTTACCAGGCCAGAATGGAAGACCTGCAGAAAACTCTGGAGGACAACAGAGAAGGACTGACCCATGTCAGAATGGCCATCCAAGAATTAGAGCTGCAGAACTGGTGTTTGGAGAAAGGCAGGGAAGATCTCCACAGGGAGGTCACCAGCCAAGTGGCCTCCTTCAGAAATGATGTTGGCACTCCTGAGTCAGCAGCACATGGGACAACTTTGCTGACACTCTCTCTCCCCATACCTGGAATTGCGGCCTTTTACCCATTTGAAAGAGAAAAGAGATTCTTCCCCTCCCTTCCTTTGACTTGCCAACCAGTGTGCCAGGGGAGTCAGGAGAGCCCCACCCCTACCAGCTGGAGCCCCTCCCTTACCCCCACCTTACCAGTCACTGCAGGACTGTCAGCTGAGCTGAAAGCCTCCCAGCCACCGAGCATCAGGGCCTGAGAGCACCAAGGAATTCCAGGGCTCCGAACCAAGGAGGGTGGAGGTGATGGCCGTGGCAGTGGTGAGGTGAGCTTGGTAGAGGTGAATCCCCAGGCTCAGCTCCAAGCCTCGGAGTGCCATCTGAGGCCGAGGGGCAGCAGTGAGGAGGGTGAGGGCTCTGCTGTGGGGAGGGCAGAGAGTCTGGCCAGAGCCGGATCTGGGAGCCAGAACCAAGCAGCCAAACGAGCCGAGCAGCTGGGATCTGGGCAGCCCACAGGAGAGGAGAGGAGAACAGCTAGAAGCTGAACTGGGAGCCAAGGGATCTGCAGGAGACACCTCGAGGCAGCAGAGACCCCCGGAGGCTGCAAGGCTGAGGGAGCTGGTGGCAGAGCTGGAAGACCTGAGGGTCTCGGGGGCAGGTAGAAACCCCTGTTGCTGCAGAGGCTGCAAGAGAGAAGCAACAGGAGGGGGAAACCAGGAGCCACCAAGGCCAACTTGAGCTGGTCAGTGGCCGGTGGCCGGTGGGTGGTGAAGTAGTATTAGGGGTGGTAGAACATAGGAGGTAGATTTATAGGGCTGGCAGGGACTTTGGAGGTCTTCTAGTCCAACCCTCTGTTCAAGGCAGGAACTTTATTCCATCCCAGTCAAATGATTCTCTAGTCCACTTTGAAAACTTCCAGAGATGGAGCACTCACTACTTTGGGAGGCAACTTATTCTATGGTTTAATTGTTCCTTCTGTCTGAAAACTCCTCCTGACTTCTAGATCGGGTCTCTCTTTAACAAACTCCAACCCGTTTCCTCTTGTCCTTCCCTCCAGCGCTCTGGAGATGAAGTCACCCCCCTCTTCTCTGTGGGAGCCCCTAAAAGTGCCGGAAGATTCTGTCATGGCTGCTCAATCCTTCCCACCTTGTCTTGGATAGATATAGCAAACTCCCTCAACCGTTCATCAAATGATTTAGCCTCTAGACCTTAAATCACCTTTGTTCCTCTTCTCTTCACACTGTCCAGAATCTCCACAACTTTTTCTTTTCCAGGATGACCAGAATTGGACAAAGTATTCCAAGGATGGTCTGACCAGAGAGACAGAAAGCGGTACCAGCACTTCTCTCCCTCTTGAATCTTCCCCTCTTTTATTGCTGCCTAAGACTGCCTGGGCCTATTTTGTCATCTGCAGCAGAGTTCTGGCTGATCCTTAAGTGCTTTGCCAGGAGACCCTTCCACAGGTACCACTGCTGAGCCAGGTACCCCCTGTTCTGTTCCTAGGCACTGGGGTTTCCTAAGTGCAGATCCTGGCTTTTCTCACCAGTGAACGGCATCTTGTTAGGTAGCGTCCAATATTTATGTTTTCTGGATATTGAGCTTATATTCTCGTAAATCCCACAAGCTTGGTCCCATCTGCAAACCTGATGAGTTCCCTTTCAGTCCCCTCACATAGATCATTTAGGAAGATATGGAAGAATCCGGGGCCCAAGGCAGAAACTTGAGGTCCCTTTCTGAATATTTCGCCCCATGTAGATGTAGCTCCATAAAGGACTCTTCACTGGGTGCAATTGGTCAGCCACTCTATGAATTTTGTGCCTATTTGGAATTGTATACGGATTCTATCTCTCTCATTGTTCTTTTCATATTTTGTTTTTTTTTCCCTTTGTGCCTAAAAAGAAATTCAAAGAAAGAATTAAGCATTTCTGCATTCACAGGTTCAGACATTCACGTGTGGAATCGTTCCCATTCTCTCCTGACACTAGAAAAGATTAACAGAGTTGGAGGGGAGCGTGTAGGTCATCTGGTCCAAAGCCCCCACCCAAGCAGGAGACCCTTCATTTCTGACAGATGGCTGTCCAGTCTCTTCTTGAAATCTTCCAGTGATGAAGCTCCCACACCTTCTGAAGGCAACTTCTGTTCCATTGGTTGATTGGTCTCTCTGTCAGGAAATTTCTCCTTAGTTTTAGGTTGAATCTCTCCTTGAGTTTCCATCCATTATTCCTTGTCTGACCTTCAGGTACTTTGGAAGATAGCTTGACCCTTCTCCTCTCTGTGGCAACTCCTCAACTATTGGAAGACTGCTCTCATGTCTCCCCTGGTCCTTCTCTTCACTAGACTAGCCGTGCCTAGTTCCTACAACTGTTTTTAATATGTTTTAGCCTCCAGGCCCCTAATAGCAATAGCACTTAGACTTTTATGTCACTTCATTGTGCTTTTACAGCCCTCTCTAAGCGGTTTACAGAGTCAGCATATTGTCCCCAACAGTTTGGGACCTCATTTTACCCACCTTGGAAGGATGGAAGGCTGAGTCAACCTTGAGCCTGGTGGGATTTGAACTGCTGAATTGCAGCTAGCAGTCAGCTGAAGTAGCCTGCAGTTCTGCACTCTAACCACTGTACCACCTTGGCTCATAATCATCTTGGTTGCTGTTCTCTGCAGTTTTTCTAGAGTCTCAACATCTTTTTTGTAGTGTGGTGAACAAAAATGTATGCAGTACTCTAGGTGTGGTTTTATTAGGGCTTTACAGAGTGGTATTAGTACCTCTCTAGATCTTGATTGTATCCCTGTGTTAATACAATGTAGAATTGCATTGGCTTTTTTTGGCTGCTGCCGCACAGTGTTGGCTCATATTTAATTGATTGTCCACTAAGACTCCAGGATCCCTCTCACAGTTACTGCTATTAAGCCTGGTTTCACCCAGTTTATATCTGTACTTTTGGCTTTTCTTGCCTAAATTTAAGACTTTACTTTTCTCTGCATTGAATTTAATTCTGTTAGATCTCTCTTAGCTTGTTGAAGTCAGAACTCTCTCAAAGACTCCACTATTAGCCTGCTTGAGCAGTGCTTGGACTAGAAGACCTCCAAGGTCCCTTCCAACTCTCTCAGACTGTTACGGTTGGTGAAGTTCCCTGTGCTTGATGAAGAATGTTGGGGGGGCTCCCCATAGGCTGAGAGCCAGAGGGGCTGAATGGGATGTTTGCCAGTTTCTTTATGGGGTGAGAGTCAGGTCTGCTGTGGAGTGGATGACTGGTGGGAGAGGCCATCTATGGGGTGGTATGGGTTGGATGCATGATGGCGGGTGTGGGGGAGGGAAAGTACAGGTAGATGTTAGGCATGACCTCTTTCTTCTCTTGCTTCCCCCTGAGAGGCTCTGGAGCAGCAGGAGGAGCTTCTGCCTGCCTCCAAGACCCTCCATCCAGCCCTGTCCTCCCATTCTGCCCCCCTGCTCCCTCAGCCTTTCTGCCTTGGGGCTCTCTGCTCCCCCCGAGGCCTCTCCTGGGGACCCCTGGGCTCCCCTTTAGCTTCTGGCTGCTCTCCTCTCCCCTCCTCTCCTGCGGGCTGTTCGGCCCCCGTCTGCTCAGCCCATTTGGCTGCTCGGTTTTGACTCCCAATTCATGCTCTCGCCAGACTCACCTGGCACACGAGGTAGCAAGTCCCCCACCCTCCCCCAATCTTCCCTCCTCTCCTGGATAGACAGTTGTACACAGACTCCTTCAACACTCTTTCTATGGAGATATTAGAAAGAAACATATTCTCCCAATAACCGATAGGCATCCTGGCCATTCTGACATTGCTTAGCTCCAGTGGCTGCTTAAGGCCAAACAGACTGTGGTTGCAGCAAAGGTGGCTCGATTCTCCACAGCAGCACTGGGGATCCCTGGGAAAGACGAGATTAATCCACCATAGCTATTTTACACCACTGATGTAGGAAACTCTTTTGGATTACTACTCCTTTGCCTTTTAGTATTTAATGGCTATTAAATCACAGGTTAAGGACTGATGTTATAGTATCATTAGGCCATGTGTAACTGACAGATTGGATGTCAAATTGAGATTTTAATATAGATTTTATCTGTGGTTTATTATTTCATTCTAGAATTTTTAAGGGGATATTCCTTGAGTGTTTTTATTTGTTCTGGTCTTTGATTGTAATAATTTGATTTGATGCAATTCCATTTACCAAGAAGGGGACCTAAAAAGACATATGACAGATTTGACTGTTCCCCATGTAGTGAATACTTTTCTCAGATAAAGGAACAATTCATGTGTCTTCAAGGAATTCACCATCACACTGAGGTTGCAGTTATCATATCTAAAAAATAGAACCACTAATTAATTAATTAGTGGACAGGGGCCTTCTGCCTAAGGATTCATGGCTCTTAAGACTCTATCAGTTGTGGATAATGAATGAGAACAGCCTGCCCCAATCTGGTGGCCTCCGGATGTTAATTCATGCATCCTCGTGATTCGTGCTTGGCAACAAATAAGGCCACCTTCCTCCGAGAAGAGAGACCCAGGTGTGTTTGCCAACACTGGTGTGGCTCCATTTGTAGACCGGAGACTGAACCTTTGATGTTGTGTCTGTTGCTGCTGCAGCCCTGGGAGAATTGGAATAAAAGGGGAGCTCAACATTGTGACCAGATCCTTGGACTTTCACTTGGACCAGTAGCTCCCAGTCATTGCCCAGGCCACTCTCCTCTTGTAGGGCACCTCAGTTATCTGGATCCTGATGGAGAGAGCACAGAAATGGCCTCTCTGCCTTTTGATCTCCAACCTTGGAAGGGGAAATTTGTGGGCCTGATTCCTCAAGGAAATCCTGCTGTTTCTGAACAGTTACTTAAAGGTGTCAACTGGGCTTTGGCTGTTATAACTATGGGTGTCCTTTATAGAAACTGCTGCATAAAACTTTATATCTTGCATATATGAAGAATTGTGAACTGTGTGTTTGCGTGTGTATTTGTGTCTTTTGGCACAATGGTCTTTTTTCTATACTTATCTTTTTCTTCTTTCTACTCCAGCTAAATTCAATAAATTTAAAACTAATAATTAATATATTTCAGTTGCCAGAGATGACAAACACTGAATTAAACAGTATAGGAATTCCAACATTTAGGATCCTTTGGCTTTATGTCCTCATGGTTTACGTCCTCATGTTTTGCCCAAATCCAGTCTGCAAATTGTGCACGAGTGGATGGCCTCTAGGAGGCCCCTTCTCCATTCCAACATCCAGCAGGTGCATCAAGTACAATTCCAAGAAGGACCAGGGCTGGGTGGCCCATAGGTCAGAAGCATCCACGATGATACAATCAACGCTCTGCTGGGAATTCTGGGAGTTGTAGTTGAACCTATCTGAAATGGCCAAGCTGAAGAAAGCCACCCCAGGGACAGATTAAGAGACCTCCTGGATTCCCTCCTGCATATCTACTCTATGTTTGCACCCAGGAGTTCTTTCCCCTCTCCCACTTCCTGCCTCCTTCCTCAGTTCCAGGAAAGAGGAAGAATCCCCTGCAATGAGTCATCCTGATTGGCGGCCTCCCACTTGTGGGTCCTCTCCTGTCTTTGCTGCTCTGGAGAAGCCACTCAGAAGAAACCTCCAACCCTCCACAAAAGGCCAACAAGGAAGATGGGATCAACCTGAGATTTGCTTAATGACCACGCTCATTTGCTTAACAACTGTGACAAACAGGTTGTAAAATGAGGCAGAACTTACTTAAGAACTGCCTTGCTTAGCAACAGAAATTGTGGTCATACATGGAGGACTGCCTTGATTGCCTGATAGTCCATTGGAATTTATCTCCAGAGATGTTCAGGATCTTGTAATAAGAACTTCCCCTTTCTTCTCCGTTCTGCTAGCTTCTGAGGAGCCTGGAGCTGAGTTCTTGGTAGGGCTTATTTCTGGGGCTTCTGGGGTTGGAAGCAGCCTGAGATGACTGAGGGCAACCCAGCAGTCAGACCTTCAAGAGTTGCACTGCTGGGCTTCTCACCTTGAAGAGAGGGAGACCCTCTTTCTTTCCTCCGATGGAGTTTGAGACACACCCGATCTCCTGCTTGCAACTATTCACCTGGTACAGCCACAAGGAGCCCAATCTCCTCAGGATGCAGTCTGACTCTCCTGTGGGGTTTCTCCACCCACATCTTCTGGACTCCAGTCTCAACCTAGCCTATGCATTGGGGAAAAGAACTGGCTGTTTGTGATGTCCTTATAACCCAATAAGGGGATGGAGACAGGATGGTGGATCTCATAGAAAAGCTTCTTTAACAGGGCAGGAGCAACTATGGGAAAGGTGAACTAAGTAGGTCTCCTTGGATGAGAACATCGAAGCAAGAGGACCTGGAGGCCCCCACCTTCTCTGACTTGGTGGGATGGCCAATGGTTCTCATGGAGATTATCAAATAACATGGTAGTTGGAGCTTGGCTCCCATAGAATCTATCTTACCACTTTTTTATTCATTCTCTCACACATACACTTTTAGTGCTCTCCATAGGAATCTTTTTTTTAAAAAAATGTTTTTTAAAAGGTGTCAAATTCATTGGCTGTTGGTGAACAACAAATTCCTCTGAATGACTTTCACAGAGTTCTCTTTAGCAAGATTTATTGAGGTGAAAAGGAAGGCAGTTATAAGAATTAAAATCCTTCAACAATTTCCCATTTGGAAACATGTAGATATGTTCTTTGATTCCTGCATACTATCTAAGTGGAAATAATTCAGGTATTTGTTCAAATAAATGGACATTATACCATTCTTAAATATCATGGTGTTTTTTCTCATGTTTTTACATTTGTT
Source organism: Natrix helvetica (assembly GCF_964273705.1). NCBI lineage: Eukaryota > Metazoa > Chordata > Lepidosauria > Squamata > Natricidae > Natrix > Natrix helvetica. The sequence continues at coordinate 139,287,988 of NC_138551.1, forward strand.
CTGGCCGTGAGATGCTCCTTTGTGTTCAGCTCTGGCCTCAGAAGGATAATGTAGCACTTGGGGATGAAGATGCAGCCCAGCAGCCCAGCACTGGAGGCCAGGATGGAGAAGACCTGAACAGCCACCATGTATTTCCCTTTGGTGCTCAGGTAGGTGGGCACAAAAGTCACCCAGACACTGCAGAAGACCAGCATGCTGAAGGTGATCAGCTTGGCTTCGTTGAAGGCCCCAGGCAGATTCCTGGCCAGGAAAGCCACCGTGAAGCAGATGGCAGCCAGGAAGCCCATGTAGCTGAGGGTGACGTAGAACATGACAACAGCCCCTTCGTTGCATTGCAGGATGATCTCTCCAGGCTGGGAGTGGAGGTCAGAGTCAGGGAAGGGGGGAGAAACCCCCAGCCAGATGGAGCAGATGATAATTTGGGCAGCAGAAGAAGAAAGGATGATGGAGTTGGCCAAGCTCTTTCCCAGCCATCTCTTCATCCGGTTTCCTGGTTTTGTGGCCAGGAAAGCCAGCACCACCGTGATGGTTTTGGCCAAGAGAGAAGAAATGGCAACTGAGAAGATGATGCTGAAGACCGTTTGTCGGAGAAGGCAGGTGGCTTTCCTTGGTTGACCAATGAAGAGTGAAGGAGACAAGAAACAAAGCAGGAGGGAGCCCAGGAGGATGTAGGAGAGGTCCCGGTTGTTGGCTTTGACAATGGGAGTTTCTCGGTATTTAGTGAAGATTATTAAAACAAGGCCTGCAATTAGGAACAAGACCAGGGCAAAAGAGACCAGGATGATGCCCAGATGTTCTTCATAAGACAGGAAGGTTATAACTTTGGGGATACATTGGATTCTGTCCTCATTTGGATATTTGTCATCCGGACACTTGATGCATTTTCCTGCATCTGAGAAAAAAAACAATATTCCCTTACTATTCTCTCCTTTTACCTTTCAGGAAATACCTTATTTGGACAACAAGTGATACCAGGAGATATTGTCTAGGGCACATTTATTAGTACCTCTAGTGAGAGACGGTAAGAAGTATACATCTTTTTCTTTAAATCAATTTTTGTTTAATCGTCTATGAAAGTGAGAGAAGAATTGGGACCCAAATAATTTCCTGTGTGATGTTCAGAACCAAACTTTATTATTTGCTGTATGTAATGAATCAGTTCCCCTTCCTTTTCTCCAGTCTCACCCACCTTCCTGAGTGGAGAAGGTCCCCTCCGGACAAGGAACGCAATCATAACAGCAAACTGGCTCTCCTTCTCGAGCCCTCTTGACAAATCCAGGATGACAACTTTCCACACATCTGGACTCAGGCAGGGACTGAGCAGAAAAACAAGGAATGCCAAAGAAAAGATGTTAGGACTCTCCGTCCATGGAAAATGGAGGGAGAAATGGATGGAGACAAGTAGCCTCTGGTCTTCACTGAGGTAAATATGAAACCTCTGACTACTTCTAAACAGATGCAGGAGGTAGAACAACTGGCAGATTCTTCATTTAGTGCCTTCCTTTTCCTTTTGGAATTTAACATTGCAATAAGGTACTTTTCTACTTAATAGTCTAGAGGGATTGGATTGAAAAAAAGATTTAAGTATGATGATATATTCATATTAAAACTGAGAATAAAGTTTGCTATAAAATTTTTAGGAAACTTTTATTCCATTAGATTTTTTAAAGATAAAATAAAACTGTGATGAAGAAAGAAACCTCTGACCAGTACGATCTTGAAAGGTTTCCATAAAACATGGCAAAACTCCTTCACTTAGGTCCCATCTGTTGAAGAACTTCCATTATATGACACCAACTGGCATGGGAGGCCAACCACCCTGGAGACTCTAGGCTTTGCCCACTTGAAATGGGACCTCAGGCTTTGGAAAACAGAGAAAAGACACCAAAATTTATCCCACCTTATTGAGCAACTTTAGCTGCGAAAGAGCATCTTGTCTGATAGAAAGTCTCTGTTTTCGAAAAAGCCCCAGAGTCTCTTCCTTGAAATCCTCTTTGGGGAGAACCAAGAAGCCCAAAATTAACAGATCTGCTTTTATCTCTCCATTTTGGTCCAAGTACAGTTTTCTATCAGAAATATTCCAAAATTCATTCTTCTCCAGAAAGGGATGAAACTAGAATGGGAACATCCAGGAATATGAAAAACAGAAAACTTTGTTTCTTATCCCACATTGAATCTTTCTTCTACAATTGTCCAATCTCCAAATATGGTTAAATAGGATACAAATACTGCCATAATCTTCATAAGTGAATGAAAAAGTTTGAGAAAAATTTATCAAACTATAGAGAAAATATAATAGACACAGTTGGTCAATTATAGGGAACATTTTAGAGCAGATAACAAATAAAATGAACAGAGAAAAAAACCAACAGATTGATTCCCAGAAATCATGGGTTGATCAACAAGAAATCTGTCAGGCTAATCTTCTCCCTAATCCTGATGGAAAACACCTCCAGATCAGAGGTGGGTTCCTACCTGGACCAGTTTGGCTGAAACGGTAGTAACCTGGTGGCCTGGGTGGCTGGAAGCAGCAGTAACCCAGGCTGGCTACACCCCTGAACAGGTTCTCTCGGCCATATTGTTTTTGGCTTCTACACATGCTCAGAGCAACCGGCAATAGCGGTAGCCAGAACCCACCCCTGGCTCAATCCCACTTAGGAACCTCAGTTTACTCGTGAGCCCCATTGGCCTTTCTCCCTGCCTCTCCTGGCCAATGTTGCTCACGAGTAAACTGCAGCTGGGATCTCCCGCGTGTTGCACACCCCAAAATGGCATGGAGGCATGGTTGAAAGCTGGGAGGGAGGTGCAACACATGGGATGGGACCTGGCCAGCCCTGCTGTTGCTGTTGCGGCCCCTGTCTCTGCTGCCTCCCCCCCAAGGACTCTGCAGCCCCCGAGACGCTCCGGTTCCAGCACCCTTCGGACTTCAGCCTGGCAGCCGGGCGGAGCTGGAGGGCCAGAAGGGCCCCTCGGGGAATGTGCAGGTGGCCCTCCGTGACGGCCATTCAGACAGCTCCGCCTCCCTAGAAAGCTCTTTCTTCCTCCCGCTGGATCCCTTTCTCTTCCACTCCGTCTTCCCGGGGCTGATCGAGGCTCCCGGGGATTTTGGGTTGGTGGTTGAGTTGGACTGGCTGGGTGGGTTTTGCTCAGCTGTGTAAGAGTGACGTAATAAGAGGACGTCACAAATAGGCTCCTCCAGGCACTCCGTGGCAGCTGATGAGGGAGGAAAAGGGGAGGAAGGAAAAGACGGGAGCGGGGGGGGGGGCAGGGGGAGAGAAGGAGACCAACAAACGAAGCAAAGAGAGCTGCATGGGGGTCTTTTCCGAAGAGGCCATCTGATTGGTTTGATCTCTGAAGTTGTGAGCGTGTCGGGCTGATTCTTCTTCAGTTATTTGTAGTTGCAAAGTAATCCGAAGGGAAGGAAAGGTGAAGGGGTTTATTTCAGTTCTTCTTCCCCTTTCTGTTTCCCTTTCTCTTCTTCCAATTTCCCTTCTGCTTCCTTTTCCCTTTCCTTTCCCCTTCCTGCTTGTTTCCTTTTTACTCTGTTTCTCTTTCCCTTCTTCTTCCCCCTTTCCCATTCAGCTGACACAGAGTTAAGGCAAATTCCTCAATCATTAGGATAACCTCGAGTATCTCGTTGGAGAGGAGACCACACAGAAAAGAGACTTTATTTAACAGAGGGAGATGGGCATTCATCATCATTTCAGGCACTTATAAAATATGTATGAGAGAAATAAAAAAGGAGCTGAGAGAGGCCCCCCCAGGACCATTTCTTGCATCGCTATTACCCCAGGGCTCCCATTCAGACGATCGGAGGCTGGGAGAGTCCAGACGGAGAGGAAACAGCTCAGCGTCACTTTGAAGGCTGGGAAGAGACCGGGAGACTTGCGATGCTGCCTACAAAGGACTCTGTTCCCTTGAGACCTACCAATCCCTCTGGGGAGGCAGCGCTCTGGTTAAATGAGGGGGGGGAGAGAAGTGGGAGCTGAGGGGCCTCAACGCAACTGCCGCTGGGAAAAGCAGAGGCAGAAAGGGGGCTTTTCTTTCCTTGGGGGGCAGCGCCCCTCGGCTGCCCCTCCAGGGGCTTCTCGGCAGGCAGAAGGACCGCCGCCCTCGGAGTGCCCGGTCGGACAAAGACCGGGGAAGTGATGGGGAGGGGTGGAAGTGAGGGGGAGAAAGTCTGAAAGTCCTTTCAGATCATGGGGGGGGGGGTAGAATTGAGAAAGCGCAAATCTCCGGCTGAGGAGAAGCTCCAGGGGATGCAGCGGCTCTTCCAGCCTTATTTGGATGCAGCCAAGAAAAGGGGGGATGTTGACACCTTCAACCTCCCCCCCAAAGAGGAGATTCTCTTCCCTCCCTCCTCCCCCTTCCAAGAGCCTCCAACGTTGCCCCCACCCACCCTCACGCCCACCGCTGCTGCTCTTGGCCTCTCCTCCTCCCTCCGCGGAGCCGGGCGCCGTTTCTCCCCCGCCCGACGGCTGCACCCTTGGCGGAGAGAACGTGTCCCAGAGTCCGGCGGTGCCTGATGTGCTCCTCCCAAGGCCGGCTTCCCCGCCGCTCCCTCCGCAGCACCCGTCCGCCTTGCAGAGTCTGCCCCCCCCCCAAGACTCTCCTTGGTCGCAGCCTCTGCAGACGGAGCCCCGACGTGGCCCGGGAGGGAAGAGGCCCCGGCTCAGAGAGACCGCCTGCCAGGGATGGCCCTGACCGACCTGAGAGCGATGCAGCGGGGCATTATGGGTGCGCGACGCCCGCACACGACCCCCCCTGCACTCCCCCCCGCTTTTGCCAAAAAAGTTTTGCCATCACTGGTGTAACTGAAAGATGCTCAGACAAAAGTTTGGAATCTTTTCAGGGTTATTCCAGAGAGTCAGTCCTGGTAACATGAACTCGGGGACAAGAGAGGAGATTCTGGCCGAATGAGAGGGGGGAAATCCTGAAAGGAGGAGCCCTTTGAGAGCTGAGTGGACAAAAGCATCAAGTTTGGAGTGTGTGTGTGTGTGTGTGTGTGTGAGAGAGAGAGAGAGAGAGAGAGGACGAGGCTGCTGCACGTGGAAGCGCAGAGGAGAAAGTTTGCAGGAAGCCGTTGAGTCCAACTTCTGCCTTGAAAGATCTCAAGGGACCTGTGGCAGCAGAAAGCGAAGTGTGGGGGGGGGATGTCATAGGGAGCCCCCCCCCCTCTCCATGCAAGGAGACCAAGCTTTGTAAGCAAAGCATCCCCAGCAATAAGATGGGCGACCCAGCAGGAGAGGAGGGGGCAAGGGGAGATGCTGCCCACTAGCTTCGGCTGTCTCGAGGGAGCTGGGTCAGGATGGAATAAGTTGCACCAGCTAAGTCAACATGGGGACAATTGCCCCTTTTTGTTCCATCGCCCCCTTGAAAAACGAAATTAGACCCTGGGGGGCAATATCACCCAGGTTAAGAACCACTGCTCCAGATGACAAGGGATCTCAAACAGCCAGATTTTTACTGTTTTTACTACTTAAATTCATTTTTCAAGATGACTCTGTTGCCCTGCCTGGTTGATGCTCTTAGGACAAACCATATAAAATATATACCATCCTCATTCTGATGCTGTTAAGTCTGCTCTTCTCTATAATCATAACAGGTAATAAGGTTTGTACTGTCCATGGGATGAGTCAAATGTACAGAAACATAAGCGAGGGCATCTTGGTGGCAGGTGCTGAATTATGTGCAGTCCCCCCACCACACCACCTGCTGTAAAGTCAGACATCCCCCAAAATAAGATTTAATATCCATTTTTTAAATATTTAAAATCCTCATTAGGGCACAGAACCCGTTGTTACATTATTTGAATCCCACCACTGCTGACAGTTGGGGGTCCCATCCGAGCATGTCCAGCACTGGCAGGGGGCCTGACCATCTCCATGAAACGGACCACATTTCCCACCAAAGTGGTACCTGCACTCTGTGCACAGTTATTAGGCAAGCTGTATTTGGGAGGATTAATTGTGTTATTGAACAACTCCAGTGTTCTTGGTCAATCCAAAATGTTAATAAACCTCAAACCTGAACATTGAAGAAAGTAAAAGTGAGGTTTTGGCTTTCTTTGGAGAATATCTGTGTCTGCACAATTATTGGGCAACTATTAGTCTGCAGAATTATTACACAACAAAATGAAAATTTGCCCATACACTCATTTATTTACAGAATAATAAACAAACAACTCAAAATGTACAAATAAACATTTCTGAAAGTTCACAAAAAGAAATAAGTGACCAATATAGCCACCATTCTAACCAACCCTAACCCTTCCATTCATGGAGTCAGTCCGTTTCTTGATCTGTTGAGGATCCAGTTTGTGCAGCAGGCACCACAGCCTCCTAGACACTGTTCAGAGAGGTGAACTGTTTCCCTTCACCATAAATCTCCCCTTTAAGGAGGACCCACAAGATCTCAATGGGGTTTAGGCCAGGTGAGGAGGTCACCTCTGAGTCGAAGTGGAGCTCTGTGCTAGTTACTCATCCAGCCACGGGTCCATCCATCAGGTCCATCTGTCAGAACTGGTGCGGCCATCCAGTGAGAGTCCTCAGAACTTCCTCGGAGACTCTGGAAAATGACTTTTGTCATCCTTGGGGTCCATGTATGATTTAGCCTCTGTGTTGAAGGTGCTGCAAGTGTCACCAGAATCACCAGCTGAAGATGAGGAGGCCTCCATCACTGTGGAACCTCCATACTGGAATCCATCAATCCCAACATCACCATCATTGATGGAAGACGATGCCAGACGTTCAGCCCTGGTCAACAATGTGATGGTTGCTGCAATTTGTCCTGGGGCAAAAGAAACACAGATTGAATATTTTAAGAATAATGAAATAGAAACAAAGCAATAAAAAACAGAGCAACCAAATTAAAGGCTCCTAGTTTTCTTTCCTATTAGTTTCCATAGTCCAACCACCCCCACACAAAACCCCAAAAGCAAGAAATGCAAAACAACAAAAGGTATTAAGATATTAAATAACAATAACAACAATAATAATAACAACAGAATACCTTTAAAATAGAAAAATAAAGAAAACCAAATTAGGTCACTTACCAACCATCACATTGTCGTGCAAGGCAGAACGCCCGACATCCTTCGCTCATCAATGATGGGGATGTTGGGGTAAATGGGTTCCGGTATGTACGGTTCCACCGTGATTATGGCGGCCTCCACATCTTCATTTCGTTGTTCTGGCGACACTTGCAGACACCTTTTTCTGGGGATTAAAGAAGAAGAAAAGAATCAAATATAATTGAATGGTACATTGTTTTCTTAACAATGATAAGGAGGGAAGCCAGTGCCAGACGAACAGGTGAGTCCAGGAGGGAAGTGAGCGGAGTGGGGGGGGAGAGGGAACAAGTTATTCCAATAGAGGGTTGTTTGATTACAACGGTCGCGGGGAGGGGGGGATGCGAGGACAAAAGAAGATTACAAGGTCGGTTGGGAGACCGCGGCTGCTGGCTACGCCCGGTCGTTTGTACCAACCCCCGCAACCTAGGTGGCCAGGAACTACAGAGCCAGGGCCTGCGGCTGATGCTTTGCATTAATGCCCTCATTAATGAGCAGATCTCTGAGGGGGAGCTGGACCTTGCAGGGATAACGGAGACCTGGTTGGGCCACGAGGGTGGTTTACCCCTCGTGGAAATGTGCCCACCAGGTTTCCGCGCATTCCATCAGCCTCGGGCCCTGGGTAAGGGTGGTGGGGTGGCGGTAGTTATACGGGAAGGTCTAGAGCCGAGGGAGTTCACTGTTCCTCAGATATCCGGGTGTGAGTCCCTTGGTGTGAAATGGGGCCCAGGGAGGCAGTTGGGTTTGCTGATTGTATACTTGGCTCCTCGCTATACATCAGCGGCCCTGCCCGAGCTCCTCGAGCTGATCTCGGAGACGGCGGTTGAGATCCCCAGGCTTGTGGTTATGGGGGATTTCAACCTGCCGTCGACGGGAGCAGCGTCTGAGGTGGCTCGGGAGTTCATGGCTTCCATGACAGCCATGGGCCTGACCCAGTTAATTCAGGGCCCCACACACGAAGGTGGCCACACATTGGACCTTGTTTTTGTATCTGAGCAGTGGACGAGTGATCTGGGTATAGGGGACTTTGTTGTTACACCCCTGTCATGGTCGGATCACTCATGTCTCCGGCTGGACTTCCCTGGCGCTACCCCCCACCGCGAGGAGGCGGGACCAGATGGTCCAAGCTGGTACCGCCCCAAGCACCTGATGGAGCCGGATAGGTTCCAGATGGAGCTTGGGCCATTACCTGTAGCCCTGACCCGCGCTCGGTCGGAGGACCTAGCGGCCGCCTGGAATAGGGCGGCGGCTGGGGCCTTGGACCGGTTTGCGCCTTTGCGACCTCTCCTGCGGCAGCGACCCACCCGGGCTCCTTGGTATACCGAGGAGCTGAGGGTGATGAAGCGCCATAGGAGACGTCTAGAGAGCAGGTGGTGGTCCTCACGCTCCGAATCTGATCGAACACAGGTAAGAGCCTATTTACGGACCTACCTTGTGGCATTAAGGGCGGCCAAACGTAGATATTGCGCTGCTCTTATTGCGTCCGCGGATAACCGCCCTGCCGCCCTGTTTAGGGTGACCCGCTCCCTCTTGTCACAGAGGACGCAAGGGGCACCCTTGCAGGGCAGAGCAGAGGAGTTTGGGGAATATCTGCAGGATAAAGTCGCTCAGATCCGGAGCGGATGGGCCCCCCTCAGTGGACCGGACGGGCCGCCAACAGCGAGTCTTGTGAGACCATCCTAGGAGGAGTTTGATTCTGTTGCCCCCGAGGATTTGGATAGGTTGCGTGGACGGCTGCGACCCACCACATGTTTAATGGACCCGTGTCCCTCCTGGTTGGTACTGGCATCTTGGGAGGTGACCCGAGGCTGGCTTCTGGGCCTGGTGAATGCCTCATTGGGTGAGGGATCCTTACCAGCCGCCTTGAAGGAGGCGGTGGTGAGACCCTTACTTAAAAGGCCTGCACTCGACCCAATGGAGCTAGCTAACTATCGTCCAGTCTCCAACCTTCCGTTTTTAGTGAAGGTTGTCGAGAATGTGGTGGCGCAGCAGTTTCCACAACACCTTGACGAATCCGAGTATCTAGACTCACGCCAGTCCGGCTTCCGACCCGGGCACAGCACAGAGACAGCCTTGGTCGCGTTGGTCGATGATCTCTGGAGGGCCAGAGATAGAGGTTGTTCCTCTATCCTGGTCCTATTAGACCTCTCGGCGGCTTTTGATACCATCGACCATGGTATCCTATTGCACCGGTTGGAGGGGATAGGAGTCGGAGGTACCGTTTTGCGGTGGTTCGGCTCCTACCTCTCCGACCGGAGGCAATGTGTGTTGACAGGGGGACAGAGGTCGACCCCGAGGCCACTCACTTGTGGAGTGCCACAGGGGTCGGTCCTCTCGCCTCTCCTGTTCAACACATACGTGAAGCCGCTGGGTGAGATCATCCGTGGTTTTGGGGTTGAGTATCACCTCTACGCTGATGATACTCAGCTGTATATTTCAACCCCAAACCACCCCAACGAGGCTGTTGAAGTGATGTCCCGGTGCTTGGAAGCCGTCGGGGTCTGGATGGGGGACAACAGACTTAAACTCAACCCCTCCAAGACCGAGTGGCTGTGGCTACCGGCACCTCGGTTCAGCCAGCTGATTCCATCGCTGGCCATAGGGGGCGAACAATTGCCCCCTGTGGAACGGGCGCGCAATTTGGGCGTCCTCCTTGATGCCCGGCTGTCAATGGATGACCATGTGGCAGCCGTGGCGAGGGGGGCGTTCCACCAGGTTCGCCTGGTGCGCCAATTGCGCCCCCTACTGGACCGGGATGCCCTACGCACGGTCACTCATGCGCTGGTGACGTCCCGCCTGGATTACTGCAACGCTCTCTACATGGGGCTGCCCTTGGGACGCGCCCGGAGACTGCAGTTGGTTCAGAACGCAGCCGCGTGGGCTGTGATGGGGAGTACGAGGTACTCCCACGTAACACCTCTCCTGCGCGAGCTGCACTGGCTACCTGTGGTTTTTCGGGTGCGTTTCAAGGTGCTGATTGCCATCTTTAAAGCGCTCCATGGCACGGGACCTAGTTACTTGCGGGATCGCATCCTCCTACATACATCCCTGCGGCCAATTCGCTCACACAGGGAGGGACTTCTCCTGGTGCCGTCCACTAGGCAATGCCAACGGGCGACACCAAGGAGTAGGGCCTTCTCTGTGATGGGCCCAACCCTCTGGAATGACCTCCCCCCCGACATTAGAACCACTTCTGACCTCCACTCCTTCCGGCAAAAATTGAAGACTCACCTGTTCCGATTAGCAGGCCTGGCATAATTACAACTGTCCCTCCTGGCATATGTATTATTATCTGGTTATTTTAGGGTTTTTTTAATCTGTTGTGTCTGTTTTAGGGATTTTAAAAAATTATATTTATTCAGCTTTGTACAGTTCTTTTAATTGCATTTTAACCTCCTCCAAATTGTACATATTTAATATTTAATTTTTTATTGTATTTTTGTGATATTCTCTATGGACTGTACACCGCCCCGAGTCCCTTCTGGGAGAGGGGGCGGTCTAGAAGCACAAATAAATTGAAATTGAAATTGAATAACAAAGATAATTCTCAATGGAGGCTCCAGATTTTCAAGATTGGGGGTTGGACTAGAAGACCTCCAAGGTCCCTTCCAGCCCTGGGGGATTCTATACTCTCTCCAATTAGTTGTACCAATATTTGGGGGGGCTTTCAGTGCCCCAGGGCTCCCCAGGTTGTGGTGATGATACTCCCTTTAACAGGAGCAACTTACTTGCATAGGTGGAGAAATACGCAGAGGCCAACGAATACATAGACCCCAAGGACGAACAAAGTCACCTTCCAGGGGTCCCCAAGGACGTTCTGGGGTCTGTCGCTGGATGGCCGCAGCTTCTCATTGGGATCCATTTCTGAAAGAGAAAAGGGATGGAGGAAGAAGAGTCAATTTCTGGATTCAATGGTTGGTGCTTCCCCAACAACTAAGGTATTCATCCCAAGGTCAAACTCCCAAGCAGGAAAAAAATACCAGAGACAAAGAACCAAGTCCTACTCACCTCTCAGTCTCTCTCTATCTTTCTCTTTCTGTTTCTCTGTCTCTCCTCTGTCTCTCTGTCTCTCTCTCTCTCTGTCTCTCACTGTCTCTCTCTCTCTCATCCACTCAAGCTTTTATAGCCTGCAGGGCCCCACCCATCAACAGAAAAGAGTTCCAACAGAATCCAGGTATCCAGGTAACCTAGAGGTCAAACAACACTTCTCCCTCTACTCAACCCTTGACCCCTCCCTCCCTTGGATCCCCCCCTTTCAGCTCAGAAGGGAAGGTTAACAGTTGAGTGTCACTCAGCAGTGGGGAATCCATGGGGTTCTGCCTAAGCAGGGGGTTGGACTAGAAGACCTCCAAGGTCCCTTCCAAATCTGCTATTCTGTTAAATTCTGTCTGCCTGACACCCCCCAGCAACCAGCCGTGGCAGGCAAAGCACAGAGGACCCACCTGATCAAGGATGGGAGGCTAAGAAGGCCTGACAGGCTCACCTGCTCTTTGCAAAGGGCACCTCCTGCACAAGACCTGAGGTGCAGCCTAAAAGAAAGGCTCTCCCACGTCATCCCTTTTCCTTCTTCAGCCACGTAAGAGGCTCCGAAAGCCCCATCCCTCTTTGGGGCATCTTCAGCGCACATCCCAAAGCGGCTTTTCAAAAGACAGCTGGTATTTCTTCGGGTTTTTTCCTTGAAAACGTTTCACTTCTCATCCAAGAAGCTTCTTCAGTTCTGACTGAATGGTGGGGAATGGAAGGATTTGTCCTCTTGGCAGCCGTTTGGTGGTTAGCCTTGTGAAGGTCAGCCATGAGCTCTCTGAGAGGCCTTGAGGCCACCTGGGGGTTTATCTGCCCCCTCAGGGTCACCTGAATCAGAGGGCAAATGGGGGGGGGGGAGAATCTCCTTGGAACTGGTGAAAGGACCGTGTTGCTGTCTTGGGAGAGAACAAAGTCCACCCTCTGGACAGAGGAGACCCCTGGTTGGAAAGGGGGGTCCAAGAGGCCATCTATCTTAAAACTGAACAGCCCTCTCTCAACAGAGGGGGAGGGGTACGATCCCCCCTCTCTCTCCTGGCTACCACACAGTCCTCCTCAATCCACCATCTCCCCTCCCTCCCTTCTCCATCCTGGATCCTCTCGTCTCCTCCTTTCTTAGAACTGACTCCGTTCACTTCATTTCCCTTGAGATTTCCTATTTTGTGAGGTGGGAGGCAGACAGGGCAGCTGGGAAGGTCCAGAATTGGAGGAAAGATCGGACTCCAAAGTCTTTTGGCCCAGAGGCAGAAAACCTCTTTCCCTCAAATGGCCCAACAGACGGAAAGAGGGCTTCGCTCTGCCCCACAGATCCTAAACTCACCCAGATGGCTCCCACTTCCCCAGCCCCCTCCCCCTTCTAGCCAGAGCCCTGCCCTCACCTCCCTAGAGGGATTGGTAGGTCTCAAGGGTTACGGAGTCCTTTGTGGGGAGCCTCCATGGCAAGTTTCCTGGTCCCGGCCTCTTCCCAGCCTTCAAAGAGACACGGAGCTGGTTCCTCTCCGTCTGGACCCTCATAGACTCCGGGCACCGGGGATCATCTGAATGGAGCCCTGGAGTCATAGTAATGTGGAAATGGCCCTGAGAGGACGTGTGGGGCGTCCTGCTGCTCCTTTTTTTATATCTCTGATACATATTTTTATAAGGATCTGAAATTTTGATGGATCTCATCACACTGTTAAATAAAGAAAGTGAAGGTGTCATTTCTGTGTGGTCTCCTGTCCAATGAGATGATCAAGGTTATCCTAATGATTGAGGAATTGAGGCATGAACTCTGTGTCGGCTGAATGGAGGGGGAGGGGAAGTTGGGAGGAGGGGAAGGCAAAGGATAGAGACACAGGAAGGGAAGCAGAAAGCAAAATGGAAGCAAACAGGAAGAGAAAGGAGAAAAGGAAGCAGAAGGGGAATTGGAAGAAGAGAAAGGGAAAAAGGGAAACAGAAAAGAGAAAAGAGAAGAAAAGGGAACTGAAATAAACCCCTTCACCTTCCCTTCCCTTTGGATTATTTTGCAACTACAAATAACTGAAGAAGAATCAGCCTGACCCACTCACAACTTCACAGAGCAAACCAATCAGAAGGCCTCTTCAGAAGGGACTCACACAATGAGTCTCCCCCTCCCTCCCTCCCACCCTCCCTCTCCCCCCTCCTCTTTTCCTTCCACGGAGTTTTCCTCCCTGATCAGCTGCCAGTGTCTGGTCAGTGTCTGCAGCCTATTTGTGATGTCGTCTTATTACGTAGCCCTTACACCGCAGAGCAAAACCCACCTAGCTAGACTTGTCTGAATAAGCAACCCAAAATCCCCGGGAGCCTCGATCTGCCCGAGGAAGACAGAGATCTCAGCCACAGTTGGAGAGAAAGGGATCTAGTGGGATCCCAGCTACTTTGAGAAGTTGGGCAGGAGGAAGGAAGAGGCTCCTGTGACGGTGGAGCTGAATTCCCATCAGGAAGGGCCCACTTGCAGAGAGTCCCTGAGGGGCCCTTCAGCTCCGCCTGGCTGCTTGGCTGAAGTCCAAATGGCGCTGCTATTGGAGCGTCTCTGAGGCTGCAGAGTCCTTTTGCAGGGGCGGCAGAGAGGGCCTTGGTGGGGCCGAAACCTTCGGCTAAAGGGGAGGAAGAGTGGGGGAAGGGCGACACAACCACCTGCCTTCAGTCTCAGCGTCCAGAGGCTTCCGAGCGCTCAGAGGTTTGGGACTCTTGGGCGGGGCAAAGGGAAGGGAGGGGCTGGGATTCTGAGAAGGGGGGGGGCAAATGCAGAGAGCCCCACTTGTCTTCGGCGGAAGAAAGAGGCAGGAAAAGGGTCCCCTGCTGATGGCCGGTTGACTTGGGCCCACCCCTCGCCTGCTCCACTCCCTCGCACCCGGGGCCGGCAGGAACAAGCCACGCACACACACCCGCCGACCATAAAGCCGCACTTTGGGGAGGATCCCAGCAGTCGCCCCTTCAACCTCCCACCCGTGGAGGACACGCCACTTTCCACCGCCAATTAATACACTCACATCTCATTTTCTCAGCTTCCCATTCTTCTAGCCCTGGTGGTGTTACCTCGATGGGTCATGAAACGTCTGCAAGAAAACAAGGAAGCTCCGAGAGCCCAAGGGGCCTCAGGTCAACCCTGAGCTACAAATAGTCTCTTTCATTGGCTCCCAGTTTTGCCTCTAGGAAAAACACGCTTTCTTTTAATGCTCTTATCAGACCCCGAACAGCATTCAGGAGGGCAGAAACCTCTAAAGAATGGGAGGGGGGCTGCTGACCCCTCAGGAAGGTGGGTGACACTAGAGGAAAGGAAGGCCTGGTGGAAAAGGATTTTATCCACAGCATTTTGAAGAAAGTATAACTTAAAAAATTCATTGAAGATCAACTCTTTTTTTATGACCAATGGGAAATCTCCCTTCTTCAGCGTCATCGGTCTCCGGGCAGAGTCTCCCTTGACTTCCTCCCAGCTCTATTCTGATTGATTGAAATCCTAAATGGTCAGCAGCATCCCAAGTTGGGCATGGCTAAATCATGTTTCAAGCTACAGCATATAAAGGATACCTTGGTCGATAGTATGGAAGCCTTCCAAGCAGTCTAAGAAGATTCTATGTGTTCTGTTCCCAATATTCAATTCTCTTTGAAGGTCTTCCCCTTAATGATCAGATTTAGCCAACTTGAAATGGGTTCAACAGCTTTCAAAAATAAAGAAAAGATACCGATATTTCACCCACCTTGTTGACCAACTTGAGCCGTAAAAGAGCATCTTGGCTGATAATAAGTCTCTCTCTTTGAAAACTCCCCAGCTGCTCTTTAAGGGCATCCTTCTTATGGAAAGTAACCCAGCTTATGATATTCAAATCTGCAGCTACATCTCCATTTTGATCCAAGTACAGTTTCTTCTTGGAAAGGTTGCAAAATTCACTCATCTCCCGAAACGGATGGAACTGGAATAGAAACACCCATGAAGGTTAAAAGCAGGAAGCTTGGTTTCTTACCACTCATGGTCTTTTCACATGTGAATCTTTCTCCTAGAGTTGTCTAATTTGCAAATTTTGTGAGTTGGGAAATAAGTGTTATCCCTGTCTTCAAAACTGACAAAAGTTCAGCAAAATTTGTCAATCATATATTGAAAAACTACATTTGTATTGATGAAATATCATTGACCAGATTTCTCTATGAAAGAGGATATTTTAGAACAGACTACAAATAAATTGAACAAAGAAACAAACAAAGAGATTATTTGTAAACTCCTTGGGAAAAACAGGGGGATTACCAGAAAACGTGGATTTGTCAAGAAGGAAGTTGCCAGGCTAATCTTCTCCCAGGTACACCAGGTAGGAAACACAACCACATGAGGTGACCCGACTTTATTGGAAGGCCACATCAAGACAAACTCGCAAGTCTGAAAGTTTAAATCTCCCACCAACCCCTTTTCAAGCCTGGAGAATTACACATGATCTAAAAAAATGTTTACGACAGAGAATGAGGTGGCTGGACGGAGTCTCCAAAGAAATAAGTCAGCAAACATATCAAACACACCCTCCTCTTCTTATTTTTCACACAACAACAAGGGTTGTGGCTGAGACAGTGTGACTAGTTGAAAGTCACCCAGCTGGCTTTCACGGCTAAGGCAGGACTTGAACTCAGGATCTCCAACTTTCTAGCCTGGTGAAGATGTTGGTATTATATTATATTTGCACATGTCATTACACTTCCTTAATGGATTGTGGAAATGCTGGTGATGTAAAGATTTCAGCAAAGTAGTAACAATCTACTTGCTGATAACTAATTAATTGAGATAATTAATTTTAATGTCCCTCATAAAACTGGGAATTTATGAATAACAATTAGTCCTTGATCATCTATTTTTCTATATTGTCATTAATGCAGGCTGCTGGTTGATAAAATATGATTTTCTGATGCAACATTTATTTCAACTTTTAAATATATTTTGATGTCATATCAAAAATATGTAAATTTTAGCAGTTAGGACTTAACAAATTATGCTATTTTGTATAAGAACATTTTTATTAAGATTTCATTTGCACCTTTTCTTAAATCATTTCTTTATTTATAACTTAGACCCAGGCATAAAATTCAAAATAACATCTTGATGGTTCACCAAAATTGTCTGAAAACCCCCCAAAAGGAATTTAAGAGAGAGAGAAGTGAAGAGATCTTCACTTAGAAGTAAAATGTGATGCAAGAGAAAAGGGATGATGGATACAAAACTGGATAGGAACATTTGGTGAAATGATCTCAACATAGTCATTGATTGGAAGCCACAGCAGAGCAAATATTCTTGTCTGGGGAAAACCCAACTTAAGGTCCCCTTGTAGGCACCACCCTTGGGGAAGACGTGGCAGAATATCTGGCTCAGGAAGGGCAAGGAAGGGGAAAGGAAGCTGCTGCCATCTTGGCTGCCAAAGGGCCCTATTGAAATAAGGCAGATGAAAATCAGAGGGAGCCTGGGACCATCCTTCCATGCAGTCATAGAGTCAGAGGGCTGGAAGGGATCTTGGTCTTCTAGGCCAACCCCTTACTCAATACCATCCCACTCAAATGGTTACGCAGCCTATTTTTGAAAGCTGCCAGTGATGGAGAATCCACAAGCCCAAGAGGCAAGCTCTTCCACCCATTAAACAGTTCTCGCTATCAGGAAATTTCTCCTTCCTTCTCGGTTGGATCTCTCTTTAACAGGCTCCCACCCATTGCTTCTTGCCCTGCCCTCAGGGCCTTATAGAATAAATGAAACCCCTCTTCTTTAGGGCTGCCTCTCAGGTACATCTGTTATGTCCCTCCTAATCCTTCTCTTCGATTAACTAGATATTCTAGGACAATCTCTCAATTGGCGAATGGAGGATGCAGCCCTCTTCCAATGACGGAAAGATGTCACACAGAAGCTTAAGATCTGTTTACTGTTATCCCAGAGTGTCAGGCATGGAAAAAATGAACTCAGTTACAAGAGAGGAAACTCAGAGAAGCAGAGGAGTTCAGTCTCCCCTTCGCTGTTTGTCTTTCTCAGGCGCAAGTAGCCAAGAACAGCAGTTGATCTCAAAGTCAACAAAATCCATGGGGGGGGGAGGGGGGAATGGAGTTGTTGGAATATAATGTTTCTAACAAGATGATGCATTGAACCCCCACCTGCTCAGCTCCTACAATCTTCATGCAAAGACCAAGCAGTCATCAGACAGAAAAGCTTCAATTCCTGCAGAGAGGAGGGGTTGAGCTAGATGGTCTCAGAGTTTCCTTCAAAGGTATAAATATAAAATTCTATGGTGCTAATTTCAAACCCCTGCCTACAGTATTTTATTGAAAAATGTATGCATGGTTTTAAAATTAGCAGTGTTTAACACACCTTTCCATGAATAATTAAATTGCCCCAAACTCTTGGCCTTTTGTACCCCAAAGAGCTCTGATGGTTCCCCTCCGTCTCCTTTGGATCAGTGACGTGCAGTCAGGTGAGGCAGGGGAAGCACAGCCTCACCACTGTCATCATGAAAAGGGAAAAAAATGTAAAAGGAAAAGGGTGAGGGCTGAGGTAAGGCTAGCTAGCTGTTGCTTCACCGTGAATGACTGCCTAACTGTTTAAAAAAGCCTCTAAAATGCGCCCTCTACTATGAGGCAGGAGAACTGTGTGCCTCACCTAGTCTAGTCTGACTTCTAAGGCGTTTTATGATCGCTTGAGCAGAGTTAAGCGAGGGCTAAAAGCCTAAAAAATCCCGAGGTAGGTGAGGCAGGCAGTTCTTCTGCCTTGAACTCTCTCCTGAAGTCAAGGGAGACTGCCCGGAGATTGATGACGCTGCAGAAGGGAGAATTCCCATTGGTCCTCTGGGGCTTCATTTGTTCCTGGGAAAATGCAATTCGCTGGTTGTAGCCTGCATTTCTCTGCACATCCGGCGTTGCTCAGGCATTGCGTCCTCCCTTCACTTTTTGGAGTGAGGGAACCAGAGTGGAATTGGACTGTCTGAGCCAAAGTGGTCAAAGGGATCTTGAGACTTGATTTTTGAGCAGTACCAATCCATTCCACTCTTTCCTTTCCCTTTCAGTCCTTCTTCTATCTTCCTTTCCTTTTCCTTTTCTTTCTCTTTTCCTTTCTCCTTTCCTTTCTTTTCGTTTCCTTTCCTTATTTCCTTTCCCTTCTTTTTTCTTTTCCCTTCCCTTGCCTTTCCCTCCTTTCTTCATCCTTTCCTTTCTTCTTTGCCATTTCCTTTCCTTTTTCCTTTCCTTCTTTTCTATTTCCTTTCATTTTTCCTTTCCTTTCACTTTTCCTTTCCCTTTTCTTTTCCTTTCTCCCTTTTCTTTTCCTTTCCTTATTTCCTTTCCCTTCTTTTTCTCTTTTCCCTTCCCTTCCCTTTCCCTCCCTTCTTCATCCTTTCCTTTCTTCTTTGCCATTTCCTTTCCTTTCTCCTTTCCTTCTTTTCTATTTCCTTTCCTTTCCTTTCTCTTTTCCTTTTCCTTTCCCTTCCTTTTTCTTCTTTCCCATTTCCTTTCCTTTCCCTCCCCATTCCTTCCCTTCCTTCCTTCCTGGGGGTCTGAGGGAGAGGGAGTGGACCCTTTTCCTCCTTGCCCCCCTTCCCAACATCTGCTCTGATGGCAAATGTGCTTTTTTGTGTGCTACAATATGTGTAAAGAATGCTGATATGAGACCTTAAACATAACCCTTTAACTGCTGCCAATCAAATATTGGATAAGATAATTTGTAGGAATTTAATGTTTGTAAATCTGATTGTGATGACATCAGTGCCTCACCAGCCATAAACCTCACAGCACGTCACTGCTTTGGATGCTTCCTAAAAAGTAAGGAAATCTGATAGATCCTTGTCGGGACCCCTTACCTGCCATGGCTGCAGCCTTGGAGGCCCCAAACTCTCTTCGACCCCTTTGTTTCTCCTCCTCAGAATGGAGGAATAGGCAGCATTCAAGGCCTGGGCCAGAGTCTTGGTGATACTGTACACATTGGGATTATTTAGGACCTGGATCCTGTTCCATTTCCACTGGGTCTCCAGTGGGGCTTTCTGGGGGCATCTTCCCCTGTCTTTGACCGAGAAGATGGACTTTGAAACAGAACAGTGAAAATGCTCATCTTGATATTGAGGTCCCGCAAAGAAACTGTCTTTAGAGGGATCATCCTTAGGACTTTTTTTTCCTGAAAAGCCAAGTTCCAAATACTGTGGACATATTTGAAAAGCCTGTGCCTTCTCAGTGTCGCTTCGCCCAAGATTGACAAGATCCAAACTTTCCCTTCAGTGGGTCCTGGCAAGTGTGCAAGTGCTGAATGGAAAGGAAGAACTCTGTTTGCAAGAGGAACATGTTCCAGGATGTGAACAAAGACATGGACTTGTCTCCACTTAGAGAGGGGAGCTTGTTAGGGTGTAACCAACAAGTTGGGTAGACAATATATTGTTATATATCTTTAAGAGAGGAGATCTGCTAATTGGTAGATTGCAGCATATAAATTGCAGCTGATGTTCTCTGTCTCTCTCCCTCTTGCCTGATGTATGATAACTGCTGTCTAACTGTTATTACTGTTGCTACTACTTACTGTGTGTAAGTTATTGGACTGTTTTTCTCTGTGTATGACTTTTTGGCTGTGTTTATGGATTTTGCTATATTCTTCAGAAAGTAAAGTTTATTTTTGTTACTTTACTATCCATTATTCTGTGTGGTTGCTTTATATATATCGCACGCTGCGTATACTTTACAGGGTTGCTCTGTTATAACCTCGACCTGGGGTTCATTGCTAGTGCTTAATCGCACCAGTACCACTAACATTGGTTATGGGCCCAGACACCCTGCCTTAATATTTTATTTTTATGCACCACTTTTTGGATAGTTTATTTTTGTGAATATGGCACATGAACAGTCTGCTGCACTCTCCATGATTACCTGGTTTGATGGAACCAACTATGTTTCCTGGTCCTTGAAGTGTTCCCTACTTCTGCGTAGAGAAGGACTGTGGTCTGTGGTTCAGAACCCACCGGATGTTACAGGTTGGGATCCTGCTGATGATGAGGATGCGAAGAAGATTGTGCAGTTTAACAGGGACAATGAGAGAGCTCTCTGCATTATTGGACTAACACTGAATGACCAGCAACTGGTCCATATTCGTGGCGAAGAGTCTGCTGCTAGGTGTTGGAACACATTGCGGAGAATTTATGTTTGGGACAGTGTGGGTGCTCATATTCATCTCACACGGAAACTGTTTAGAGCCTGTTTGCAAAAAGGTGGTGATATGTTGGCTCATTTAGACTTCATGAAGAAAACTTTGCAGGATTTGCAAGAAAAAGAGTTAATTTTTTCTGAGCTTCAACAGGTGTATATTATTCTATCATCGCTTGATGAAAGCTACGACTCTTTTGTTTCCTCATTGGAAGTTCTTTCACGTGATGAACTGACATTATCTGAGGTTACCGGGAGATTGCTTGAAGAGTCCAGACGAAGAGAGGATAGAGTTCAGTTCAGAGACAATCAATCACAAGAAGAAACACAGTTTTCAACTGTAAATTTTGTTAAGAAATGTTATTCTTGTGGTGGTAAGGGGCATATTGCTAAGAACTGTAAAAATAGCAAGAAAAGGAGTGTTGCTAATAGTAAAAGAAAAAGCAACAATGTTACTGTAACTGTAGCTAAGGTAGATAAGGTTGTAAACCATAGTTTCTGGGTGGTTGACAGTGGCGCATCCCATTCTATAACTAAGGTTAAAGAAAGGTTTGTTACTATGAAGGCTAGCAAACAGCATATTTCCTTAGCAAATGGTTGGAAAATTAAGGCTTCAGGTGAAGGTACAGCGTATTGTCCACGTATTAATGAAAAATTGGAAATGTTATATGTACCTAAAATGAAATTTAACCTATTATCTGTAAAAGACCTTGTGAAATGTGGGTTTACAGTAACATTTAAGAATGATAGATGTATTATTGAAAAAGAAGGTAATAGTGTTATTGCCAATTTGGAGAATAATTTATTTATTCTACATGAGAACTCTTTAAATATTGCGAGTTCTGAACCTGGTTATAAGAATAAACAGCACCATGATAACTGTATACATCTACTTCATAGACGTTTAGGCCATGTAAATTTTAAAATGGTACGTCAAACTGTTATTCTATCTAATGGAATCAATTTGAAACCTTGTTCAAAATATCTTAACTGTAATGCCTGTAACCAGGCTAAAAGTAAGGTTACCCCTGCAAACCGGTTTAAAGGATTCAAGACATCTAAACCACTGGAAGTAGTGTTTGCAGACCTAATTGGCCCTAAGAAACCTAGCTTAGGAGGTGCCTGCTATATACTCAGCATTATGGACCATTATTCTAGGTATGGTTTCTGTTATGTAATGAAATCAAAGGCAGAAACTTTCCAACATTTTACTAAATGGTTAAAGTTTGTTGAACGTAAGATGGATAAAAAAGTACTTTGCCTAGTCACTGATAATGGGTCTGAATTCACTAATCATAGGTTTACATCAATGTTGGAGAATGCTGGTATAGAACATAGGCGTTCTGCCCCCTACAGGCCAGAACATAATTCATTTATTGAAAGACGTGGTCAATCATTGCAGGCAATGACCAGAACTATGCTAGTTGATTCTGGTTTGTCAGAAAAGCTTTGGGGTGAGGCTATAATGTGTGCAAACCATATTCTGAACATAGTAGTTAACTCAACTACTGGTAAGATTCCTTATACTCTTTGGCATGGTAGGAAGCCTGATTTGAGTTATTTACACACATTTGGTGTCCCTGCTTGGGTGCATATTCCCTCACAGACTAGACGGAAGGATCAAAGCAGAGCTAGGAAGATGGTTTTTGTTGGGTACAATTCCAATCATAGATCGTTTAGGTTCTGGGAACCTGGAACTCGGAGAATTATGCACAGTGCTAGTGCTAAATTTTCAGAACATGTTGGTTGGGAGAAGCTAGAACAAGAGTTTAACAAGGTTTGTGGTGATATAGATGTTGATCGTTTGGTTAATCACGATACACCAAATGAGCAGTTAGAGAGTCAGGATAGTCCATCAATTACTCTGAAAGGGGAGGAAGATGTAGATGAAGAATCTACTCGTGAGGTGGAACAGGATGATCCTGCAAGTCCTGTATTGCCTAGGAGGTCTACTAGGGACAGGCATCCACCCGATAGATACCAAGCCAGTGCAGTATTGCAAGTTAGCATAGAACCTTCTAGTTTTGCAGAGTTAAGGCTGTATCCTGAAAAGGAAAAGAAATTGTGGAAGGCAGCTATGGAGAAGGAGTTGAAATCCTTACAGGAATTGAAGGTTTATGAAGAAGCTAAGCTCCCTTCAGGGGAGAGTGCAATTGGATGTAGATGGGTGTTTAAAATTAAAAACGATGCTGCTGGCAATGCTATTTATAAGGCTCGTTTAGTTGCTCAAGGGTTTTCCCAAACTGAGAGGGATTACGATGAGGTTTTTGCTCCGAGCTTGAAAGCCTCTACGTTGAGGGCAGCATTGGTGTGGGCTGCTAAGTATCAGTGTAATGTTACCCATATTGATGTTGAAACAGCGTATCTGCATGCTCCATTGCAGCATACCATTTATATGAAGATGCCACCAGGTGTGGATTCTAATGGCCAGACTGGTTGTTGGAGACTTAAAAAGAGCCTTTATGGTTTAAAACAGTCCGGTTTTGAGTGGAACAGATGCATAGTTAATGAACTAAAAGCTATGGGATTTATTCCAGGTTTGGCTGATCCTTGTTTGTTTAGACGGGTGAAAAATGGTTTGATCTCGTTGTTGCTTTTGTTCACGGACGATATAGCTATTATTACTAGGTCTGAACAGGAAGCTATTGACATTGTTTCACAATTAGAGAGTAAATTTAGAATCCGGAATTTGGGTGAAATTAAGCATTATCTGGGCTTAGATGTGGTTAGAACCAGTAAAGGTTTTAAGCTGTCACAGGCTGGTAAAATTAATCATTTACTTAAGAAATATAGCATGGAGCTATGTAAGACTGCAAAGACACCAATGGCATTGGGGTTTAAATCTGAGGTAACTGAGGGTACTGGTTTTGATAAAGGAATCTATCAATCTTTGATAGGTAGCCTAATGTACCTAAGTAATTGGTCTAGACCAGATATATCATTTAGTGTGAACCAACTAGCTAGATTCAATGGTAGTCCTTCAGAGAGGCATTGGCAAGCAGCAAAGCGTGTGCTGCGTTATTTGAAGAAAACTATCCACTATGCATTGTATTTAGAACCAAATAGGGATTTAGTTTTGACTGTTTATGCTGATGCGAATTTTGCAGCTGCTATAGATAATAGGAAGTCAACTTCCGGCATAGCCTTTATGCTAGGTGGTGTACTGATTGGATGGAAGTCGATACGACAGAAACACATAAGCTTATCCACAATGGAAGCTGAGTTTTCATGTTTGTCGTTGACATGTACTGAGCTGATATATTATAAGCAGTTGCTTATAGATATGGGATTAAGTATCAATGAACCTTTTACTGTGTATGAAGATAATCAGGCAGCAATAAAAATGGCGACTAGTTTAGCTATTAAGACGAGGTCGAAGTATACTGATTTGAGGTATCTTAATGTTCGACAAAGCATTAAGGATGGCCTGATAAAGTTGGAATATTGTTCAACTGAAGACAATTTAGCAGACAACTTCACTAAGGCACAAAGTTCAGTGAAACATACCTCATCATGTGAAGGTTATCATCTTACATTGTAAGTGGATATATTGATCTACCCAAAGGGGAGAATGTTAGGGTGTAACCAACAAGTTGGGTAGACAATATATTGTTATATATCTTTAAGAGAGGAGATCTGCTAATTGGTAGATTGCAGCATATAAATTGCAGCTGATGTTCTCTGTCTCTCTCCCTCTTGCCTGATGTATGATAACTGCTGTCTAACTGTTATTACTGTTGCTACTACTTACTGTGTGTAAGTTATTGGACTGTTTTTCTCTGTGTATGACTTTTTGGCTGTGTTTATGGATTTTGCTATATTCTTCAGAAAGTAAAGTTTATTTTTGTTACTTTACTATCCATTATTCTGTGTGGTTGCTTTATATATATCGCACGCTGCGTATACTTTACAGGGTTGCTCTGTTATAACCTCGACCTGGGGTTCATTGCTAGTGCTTAATCGCACCAGTACCACTAACAGAGCTGTATTTCCATCTGTGGAGAATCGTTGTGATACAACAACACAAATTCCATTCCTGACCAGCACAGGGGTGAAAATCCTCATGAAATTCTCTCCCTTCTTGGTGTCTGAAGCAAAGAGGCCAATCAGGGTCCATCTGAAATAGAGGAGCAGCTGGACAATGGCTGGGTACTGGAATCCTTCTTTGGGGAACATCTGGTGGAAAAAGGGGAACTGATTTTTATCTCTTAGGGTCTCTGAAGCAATTCTATCACTGATCTAAAAAAGCAATGAAGAATGCCGTGTTATATTGAGGGTTAGATCAAATCCAAAATGTTAGCATTTAATAAATCCAACCTGGTTCTCAGGAACCTATTAGAAGAATTTATTATCAATTAGCCATTAAGCCATGTCAAGATGAATAATGTAGAACACAGAGCATCAATAAGTCCATATATAAAAATGGAAAGTAATAAAAAAATAAGTGAGAAAGAATATGAATAAAGACTGGAAAACATATTTATGCATTACCCTTAAAATTTGCCACAGTCATACCCACATATCCAGTTCTCAATGGAAGAGTTTTGCTCCAATAAGGAGCTGCATTATATGTAATTTTGGAATTCTGACCACCCAGGAAATCAATTGTTTGGATTTAAGCAATGGGTCATTTGTCTAACAATGCAGTCCAAGATCTTTCTCTTTCTTAGACAGTAGACATTCCAATAACAGATTTATTAAGATGCATGACTGGGGCTCCACAAATAAAATCCTTTTCATTATAAGCAGTTGATTATATTTCTTTAATTAACCATTATGACTAGTTTTTCAAATCTTGCTCAAATAAATACGACCCTGAGATATTAAGGCATTTCTGTGTCTCAATACGTGGCAATTTGGGAGGTCTGTTTGTAGCAGCTCATCCACTTCAATGTGCCAACCTTACTGAGGTTGGGTGTATCTTTCTCTGCTCGGATATGCCAGATTCTTTGTGCAGCCTTCTCTTGAACTTGTTCTCCGAGGACGCAAGAGACAGGGAAACCACAGCTCCTAATAGATTTGTCAGATGTTCAAGAAAAGTGGTCTGTAATTGAAATTTTGTTGGTTCTGACAGACCAGATTTTGGGGTTCTCTCATTTTCCACTAATTTCATTTTAGATCAATAATAATATTCCCTAATTTTAGTGAGAGAGAAAAATGAACAACTTCCTAAATTAGTTCTGAGGGCAGAAGCTAAAGTTCTTTTATCCATCTCTAAGATACTCTTCAGATGCTGGGACTGGAATTGTACTGAGCATGAACTATTTTAACTATAGTTTGATATAGGAGCTTGGAAATACAGACTTTAATATATTGGGCTAAGGAAACTG
Source organism: Natrix helvetica (assembly GCF_964273705.1). Classification (NCBI taxonomy): domain Eukaryota; kingdom Metazoa; phylum Chordata; class Lepidosauria; order Squamata; family Natricidae; genus Natrix; species Natrix helvetica. The sequence continues at coordinate 139,313,539 of NC_138551.1, forward strand.
GATGGTTTTTAAAATTTAAGCAGCAAATTCACTGAGTCCCCTGCTCTAAAGGCGCTTCATTGAACAAGAGTGAGTGAACTTTCAGTTCTGGAGAAAAGTACCCTAAATAAGGAAATATGTTAATTCACTCTATTGACTCACCATCAAATAGCCATCTATGGCTATGATGTTATTTTCCAAACACCCTAACTGTTGACTTTCATTTATTAATTTTAAAACAATTATTAGCAGAGTGGGAACCAACTCTTCTCAACAACCCAAGTTGAAACTATAAAAGTAATATCATAACATCAGCAAAGAGGCATTTATCTCCTAAGGCATCCTTACTTCATGCCTTGATTTTGACATCTTTTCACTCATTTCTTTAAACCTTTCTCCCCCCCTCCCCCTCTCCTTGCTTTCTTCCTGCATTCATTCCATGGGGTGAGAAGCAGCCCTGATTTCATTTTTTCTAACCTCTCTCTCTCCCCCCCCTTCCTTTTTTTTTAACTCTGCAAAATTCTGGTAATTAGTTTTTCAATAAAGTTGATTTTGTTCTTGGAGACAGGCCATACTATAGCATCAGCCCTTTTGTGTGGTGCCCTTGAGCATTAGCTTTCAAAATAAAGTACATTTTGGTTCCAACTCAGCTGCCAACTATTTCAGTTCTGTGATATGCTCTGGCATTAACTGGTCCCTGGAGTTTTGTCTTTTATCACTATGCCAACAAATCTCAGATTTATTTGTTTCTTCAGCCACAGGTGCTGTGTATTCCCTCTGGCCTCAGTTTCAAGCATGGAGACCCCAAATCTCTCAATTCTAGATGATGGCTTTAATTCGATATCTGCCCCTGTTATTATGAATCACATGGGGATTATTTCCCTTTCATTTCCCTCTACAGAATTTCCCAACAACCTTTGAGTGCAAGAACTGGTTGAATTATCCAGGGATCTCTCCTGAGAGGGAGAATTATGATAAAAGTTTCAGCCCTGCTCTTTGGCCGAATCCTCCACGGGAGACTTTGAGCAGAGAAATATGGAGTTTTGGGACAGGCAGGGTCTGTGCTCTTGAATGTCCGTCTCTCTCCTTTCCAGATGAAGCTGAGTGTTTCTCTGTGTTTCAATCAGGAAAGCAACTGGATCATATTCCACCTTGTGAGAGTCCTTTGAATTCTTCTAATTCTTCTTGAGAAACAGAAAAGGGATTCATTGATTCACCCCCATGAATGATGGACCTCCTGCTTCTGCTTCTGATTCTGCTGGTGTCCCATTCAATCTCTGGGAAGCTGAGAATGAAATGCCCACAGAGTTTGGAGAACCAGGATGGAAAACAACCACAGAGCTTTTACAGCCCAGGAGACCATCTCATTGGTATAGTCGCCACTGGAGAGGAAATATTGCATACAAACTTGCTTTTCAACGTGGCTCCTTCTCTTCAGTTTGTTTTTTGTGATCTGTAAGTCATTCAGGGTGATAGAGTTGCACTCCCTCCATTCTAACACTCTCCTTCTTTTCTGTTTTTATTTTTCATTTATTCCTATATTGGGGATTATGTCTAATTTCCTGAATGATTTGGATTTCCATGGCTTCTCTCTTTTGTCTGATTTTGTGAAAGAAACTCAAATCGAAAAATAGGCCTGAAAGGGCTGCAGATTATTTTCCCCGCTCAGTTCAATCCTTAATTTATCACTTAATTTATCACTTGAATAATGAATTTTATTTAAAGTAGTGGTGGAACCAGTTGTAGTTGCTGTACCTCAGCCCATTTCCATATTTGTATAACTGATCATTGCTTTTGGATCAATGTTGGCTTAAGGATCAGTAGGCTTTCAGAGGCTTATATATTTTTAAAAAGTATTTGTTGCTGCCCATGATAATCATTTTTTTTAATAATAGGTATGCTAATGGTTTTCCAGATGCCTTAAGATTCATTTTCAACATTCAAATGGTCAACAAGAATTCCCAGCTCCTGCACAATCTCACACTTGGCTACAACATCCATGCCAACTATTGGAGCACTTTCCACACTTCAGATGCCTTGGTGGACATTCTCTCCAATGGAGAAGCCAATGTCCCCAACTACGGCTGTGGAAGGAAGGAGAACCTTCTGGCTCTTCTTGATGCAGCTGGAAGGGACATCTCCATCCAGATGTCAACATTAGGAGGCACCTACAAAGTCCCACAGGTTTGTGTGTGTTTTTCTCCTTCTGGTAAAGTGTGGGGTAGGTGGTGGTGGGTGAGCAATAGATGCAATCATGTCTTCTCCATGGAATTCAAAATCTGCTTTTCTCCATATTAGCAAAAATGACAATATTTTACCCCATTATGTTCATGTTGAAATTAATCATAAAAGGCCTGAAATGGAAGCAATACATTCCCCGGAGAAGACATTCTACCAACTATTTAACTGATCAAAAAATATCCCTGGTTGTTGGGGCTTCTATTGGCATCTTCATTTCCACATATAAATAATATCCAGTTGGATTGAAGTTGGCAATAGTAGCATTTTATCTATCTAAATAGTGGAATAGAAAGGACTCTAGCAATTATAGACCAAATATACTAGCAGATATTGTGGCTGAAATGTATGCCTGGATCCTCTTAGTTAAACTTGAGAAAAATGCATTCCTTGCAGAAGAAACAGAAGGTTTTAGGTAGTGAATAGCTATATAGATTTTATAAGAAATATTGCATGTCAATAATCTAATATTGGTAACAAATTTGTCTTGAAATATCTAATCTATATCAGCGAAGTAAAACACGGTTTTGCTGGCTTTCTAGATGTTAGTGCATTTGTCATAATTAACAGAGAAATATTATATAGGAAATTGATTGCCCTCAAAATGGAGCTTCACCTGTTGGCCCTGATCCAGGCTCTTTCTCCAGGTCCTTGTTTGAGAGGGAGGTTTGGGCTCAATGGAGCAATGAGAAGAAGGATTGATACTTACCAAGGAGGAAGGGAAGGATGCATATTTGAACCCTTGTTATTCTCTCTTCATATTGACAATTTACTTCAACTAATGAAGGATCCAAAAACACATCATAAATAACTGTCATTTCTTTCTTTGCCAAAAAATTACTAAATTAGTGGACCAGTGAAATGCAGTGCACATAGTTTCCAGTACTTGGATTTTAGAAAGGCTTTGACAAAGTAAACCACCATCTACTTCTTGGTAAGCTAAAAATATGTGGGATAGACAGCATCACCCCCAGATGGACTCAGCCTGTGGTCCTCAATGGAACTACATCTACATGAGGGAAACAAGCAGTGGGGGACCCCAAGATTCCATTTTAGGCCCACTACTCTTCATCATCTTCATCAAGGGTTTGGATGAGGGATAGATGGGGAACTCATCAAATTTACAGATGACACTAAACTGACCGGAATAGCCAACAGCCCAGAAGATAGGCTCAAGATCCAGATGGATCTAGATGGACTTGAACCCTGGGCCTATCTCACAAAAGGAAATTCAGTATAGAGAAAAGTAAAGTAATACAATAGCAGAGTTGGAAGGGACCTTGGAGGTCTTCTAGTCCAAACCCCTGCCCAGGCAGGAAACCCTATACCGTTTCAGACAAATGGCTATCCAACATCTTCTTAAAGATTTCCACAACTTCTGGAGGCAAGATGTTCCACTGATTAATTGTTCTGACTGTCAGGAAATTTCTCCTCAGTTCTAAGTTGCTTCTTTCCTTGATTAGTTTCCACCCATTGCTTCTTGTTCTACCCTCAGGTGCCTTGGAAAATAGTTTGATTCCGTCTTCTTTGTGGCAACCCCTGAGTCTTACACTGAGGTTAGAAAAACCAAATGTACAGGTACAGATTAGGTGAAACCTGGCTCAATAGCAGGAACTGTGAGAGGGATCTTGGAATCTTAGTGGACAATCTCTCAAATGTGAGCCAACAATGTGTGGCAGCAGCCAAAAAAAGCCACTACAATCCTAGGCTGCATCAACAGAAGGATAGAATCCAAATCACGAGAAGTATTGATACCATTTTATAATGCCTTGATAAAACCACCCTTGGAATAGGGCATTGATGGCGAACCCTTTTGGCACCAAGTGCTCTTGTCAGGGACGCAATCTGGAAGAGAAGTTGCCCAGTGTACATGCCAGTACGTACATGTGCACCAGGCAGCTCCTCTTCCGGTTTCTGGCACGCACCCACATGACAATCAGCTGGCTAGTGCGCATGCGCTCGCAGAAACCGGAAGACCAGCTCTTCCAGTTCCTGGCACTGCCATGCGCACATAGGCCAGCTGATTGTTGCACACACATGCGCACCAGAAACCCGGAAGAGCAACGGGCAAGGCCATGCGTGCCAGGTGACATGGCTCTGTGTTCCACTCAGCCTGAGCTAAGAAGCTGAGGCAGAGGGCGCCATTTTCCAATCCTGGGGCCTCTGTGCATCCTGTTTTTGGCCTCCCCAGCCCCCAGAAGCACTCTGCCGGCCAAAAGCTTTGGTCTTACTTTGCAGTTTCAATCCGTGGGTGGGGACTGGCAAGTGGACGGGGTGATTTGGGCGGGGCAGCCTCATGGTCCCACGTGGGCCAGATTAATGGCTTCAGTGGCCTTTATCCGGCCCGTGGGTCATAGTTTGAGGACCCCTGGTATAGGGTCTCCTACTTGAGCAGGGGGTTGGACTAGAAGACCTCAAAGATCCTTTCCAACCCTTTTATTTTGTGATAAGTTCTGTTATAGGTCCATATGTTTAGCATGCTAAATACCTATTGGAACATGCTGATTTACACTGTGATATTATTATACTTACACATTGGATTATATACCCTGTGATTTGGGAATTTACACAATTTCTACTTTGTCTAAAATCAGAAAATATGGGTATTTGCATTAAATTTAATCTATGGAAACTGACAGACTCTGAAAATTGTGGCTGTTAGAACAGACAAAACTTCAATAAAAGACCAATCTTGGATTCTACTACTGACAAATTGTATGAGGAACTGAGGTCTCCCTGTTTCCTGTACAACTGGAGAAGCTAAAAAGATTCCTCCACAAAGAATCTGGGCCTTAGAAGCATTAAAATATGCACCAATGCTCAAAAATTATAGTAGGCCGTTTATTGGAATAGAATACTTCAGTTGGCATTTGCACATGTTTATCTAATTGCAATAAATTGTAGGGGTGAGATACAGTAATATGACTTACGGTACATTGTTTATAGTTTTTTAATTTATTTATTATTTTCCACATTTATAATACAATCTTGCTAATATTCTGTCTTTAATATTTTAAACAATGTCTAATTAACAAATTATTCTAATGCCTTCATGAGAACAAGATTGGATTTATTAAAATATAATAGTTTGGACTTGATTTGACCCCAAATATAACACAGCATTCTTCATTGTGCAAGGTTTTTGAATGCAGCTCAGAATCTGATAAGTCCAGTGAAACGAAGACGAAGCTATGGATTATCAGCTTTTATTTCTGCAGAAAGCAAAAGACTGGATGACCTTTGTGTCTCCCACCTTAACAGAGCAGGCAGAGAGAGAAAAACAGGCATGTGCCAAAAACTTTTCCAAACATCTTATAGCTTGCACAGAACGTCATTGCTATAGAAACATAATTTGATATCACGCAAATTTCATGATTTTTGTTGGCGCTCTGAAAACCATAGACTGTAGAAGGGAAAAGAAATCCATTTTGGGAGTATAACTCATAGCTTTGTTAGGGAATGCTGAACACACGTTTTAAGGTACAAGCAAGGCTACTTGGCAGATTCCATATTTTACTTTTCACAAGACGTTACTTTGCTAGGCTAAGCTTGGCAATTCACCTAGAAGTTTTATCTATGTAGTTGGCACGTTAGGTTACAATGGAGCTTCTCTCAACAGCAATTTAACAAAAGATGAATTAGGTTACACTCTGTGTATGCTCTAATGCAGTGATGGCAAACCTTTTAGAGACAGAATGCCCAAACTGCAACCCAAAACCCACTTATTTATCTCGGAGTGCCAACATGGCAATTTAACCGGAATAATGAGGTTTTAGTTTAGAAAAACAACTAATTCATGATTAAAGTCTTTTCTCTGAAAACCCCCCCACAATAACAGCGCTTTCAATGATACAAACATCTTTATATTGAAAGGTAAACATTTGCCTTTGTCATGCTTTTGATTAATGTGATCTTTGCTGTTGAATGCAAGCTGATAATTTTTCTAACCTTGACTCATAGTTTGTAGGTTTGAGAGCAACACATGCAGCACTCAGGTCATCTGTTCATCCAGGGGTGTCAAACTCAATTTCAATGAGGGGCCCATTGTGGTTGACTTCGAAGGCCATGGTGGGCATGGCCAGCTCTCACTGCTGCTGTGCTCACTCTCCTTGGTTGCCCATGGTGTGTGCAGGAGGTAAAAGTATGTGTGTGAGAGGGAGGCCCACTCCCTGTCCTTACGAGACCTAGCTTTGTGACCAAAGCATCCTCAATGATAGGATGGGAGACCACCAGGAGAGGTCAGGAGGATGGGACAAGGGGATGGTAAAAGGCAGCAGGGCCGCTGGTGATCAAGTGCTAAGGCAGGATTTACCTCACACCCTCACCCTCTCTCATTATAATCTCGTTCCTTCCCTTCTTTTTCCTTCCCTCTTCATTCTTCCTTCCCCTTTTTCCTTCTGAGACTGAGAACAAACCAGCAAAACTGTCAAAATGATGGCTCTGGTAGTTGATCAGAGCGCCTCTGTTTTTTATGTACAACAGCTTTAGCATTTAAGAGCAGAGCTAAGTTAGTTGCTTTTCTATGAATACATAAAGATCCTTGAAAGATCTCTTCTTCTTCTTTTTTTAAACAAAGTTTTATTGGTTTTTAAAAAAATAATAATAAGGAAAAGGGTATTGGAGTAGGTTACAAAATTTTGACAGTTACAATGTGTGAAGGGTATCCCCACCCCCACCCCCGTACTCATGGTATTCATTTAAACAAATAATTCAATATTACATAGTGATAGTTTGTCAGCATATAAATTCATATAAAAATTTCAATCAATTTATATAAAGCCGAATTCCTTATTCATTTTTGTGATGAGTTTTCTTGGTATTGCCCCCTCTCCCCCCGGCAGCAGAGCTCCGGCCCCTCCCGTGTCCTGTATGTCGGGTTTAAGATCATCAGGTATATCTAGGAGTGCTTTAGTTTTTTCCATAAAGGCCTGTGCCTCTATGGTTGTGTTGATTCTAACTCTAGTATCCTCCCAGAAAATTAACATACCTTCAGGCATCAACCATCTAAACCACACCCCTTCCTGGTAAAGCTTCTTCGCTAATTGCGAATAGTTTTTTCTTTTCTTTCTAACTTTCTTAGGGATCTGTTTCAGAATGGTTATTTCTCTATCTGGATATTTCAGCACTTGCCCTCTTTGTGCACTCAGAATCTCATCTCTTGTGGTCTTTCTGAGAAATTTAACATGTACCTCCCTGGGAACATTGTGTGTTCTAGCATATGCTGAGTTTACTCTATAAACCAGATCCAGTTCCCACCCCATCTGTTGTTTTTCTTTCTGTATATATTCAGCCAAGATGTTTGTCATGAGGTCCCTTAAACCTTCATCATCTGCCTCCACTACATTTTGGAACCTGAGTAAAAAGGACATTCTTTCAAATTCTGTTTTCATTTAGTGGATTTCAATCTCCTGATTCCCCTTCTGCACCCCTCGCACTTCCCCCCTCATCTCAGCTGTCCCTCCCTCCAAAAGATCCAGTCTCTGTGTATTTTTGCTGGTCTGGTCTTGATTCGCTTTCAGCTGCTCTCTCATTTCCTCTAGTTCACTTTTTATGTCCTCCTGTCCCTTTAAAATTTGTTGGAACATCTGCTGAAAGTCCGTCTCAACAGATTTGGGCTGGATGAATGATGATAACGTTTGTTGACCGGTCGGACTTGAGACTGTAGATGTGGGGGCGGAGACAGCAAAGCTCGGCTTCCCCTGGGGTGGTCTTTTAGGTGGCATTGCATTGAGCAGTAAAAGTTCAAAGTCAATACAGAGAGGAAATTAAGGAGGGAAACCGCCGAGAGAGTTCAGAAGGCTAGGAGTCCAAGCAGAGAGGAAATATTCTAATTACTTCTGGCAGTAGAGTAAAAAAAAAAAGTCCTTTGTTCCAGGGAGATGCAATTCAACAGGAGATTTGTCTGAGTGTCACAGAGGACAAAGACAGGAAGCCTGAACATCTATAGGTGGAGTCAATTTTCAATGTTTATAAAGACAACTGAAGTGTGCCATCTTGCCCTGCCAGCTTCGGGATTTAGAGGCATAGTAAAAAGTTTCCAAAGCTTCCAAAGTTTTCAGATCATCACCTCATTTAAGAAGTTAAAATCCAAAATCCGCCTTTGTTATGGGCGTGAAATCATTAGTAAGATCTCTTCTGTAGGGACCCTGCCTTGGTCTAATTCAGACTGGAAATGTAGCAAAGGAAACTATTTCCCCAATTGCTTTGTCTTTTTTTCCCCACTGGAAACAGCTGTTTGCAACCCACAAGGAGGGGATACTTTCCTAAGAGCTCAGAATTCAAGGATACCAATGTGCCCATGACCACTACCAGATGGATTCGTAACTGGCTAACCAGCCCCACTCAACGTGTAGTCCTCAATGGAACTGCATCTACATGGAGGGAGGTATGCAGTTGAGTACCCCAAGTCTCTGTTTTGGGCCCAGTACTCTTCAACCTCTTCATCAATGATTTGGATGAGGGAATAAATGGGGAACTCATCAAATTTGCAGATGACACCAAGCTGGCAGGAATAGCCAATACTCCAGAAGATAGGCTAAAGATACAGAAGGATCTTCACAAACATGAACATTGGGCACTATCTAATAAAATGAAATTCAATGGTGAAAAGAGTAAGGTTCTACATTTAGGCAACAAAAACGAAATGCACAGGTGCAGTATAGGTGGTATCTTGCTCAACAGTAGTAACTGTGAAAGGGATCTTGGAGTCCTAGTGGACAACCATTTAAATATGAGCCAGCAGTGTGCAGCAGCTGCCAAAAAAGCCAACACAGTTCTAGGCTGCATCAACAGAGGGATAGAATCAAGTTCACGTGAAGTGTTAATACCACTTTATAAGGCCTTGGTAAGGCTACACATGGAATATTGCATTCAGTTTTGGTCGCCACGATGGAAAAAAGATGTGGAGACTCTAGAAAGAGTGCAGAGAAGAACAACAAAGATGATTAGGGGACTGGAGACTAAAACATATGAAGAACAGTTGCAGGAACTGGGTATGTCTAGCTTAAGAGAAAGAAGGAGTAGGGGAGACATGATAGCATTGTTCCAATATCTCAGGGGTTGCCACAAAGAAGAGGAAGTCAAACTATTTTCCAAGGCACCTGAGGGTAAAACATGAAGCAATGGGTGGAAACTAATCAAGGAGAGAAGCAACTTAGAACTGAGGAGAAACTTCCTGACAGTTAGAACAATTAATCAGTGGAACAGCTTGCCTCCAGAAGCTGTGAATGCCCCAACACTGGAAGTCTTTAAGAAGATGTTGGATAGCCATTTGTCTGAAACGGTATAGGGTTTCCTGCCTGGGCAGGGAGTTGGACTAGAAGACCTCCAAGGTCCCTTCCAACTCTGCTATTGTATTGTTTCTCAGGGTGGGGAAGGCCATGGGGGTCCTAGTGATAGAAGAGACCCTCAAGGCCTCCCCAACCCACTAAGATGCCTCCTGGTTCTCCCTCCCTTCCTGCAACAAGGACTCACTTACTTTCCAAACCTCTGTCTCCTCTCTTGTTTCTCGGCTTCTTTGCCTTTGAAGAAGGGAGAGGAGAGTTGGCTGGGAAGTGCTTTTTGTGCCGAGAATGGACGCTCCCCTTGAGATGCACCCGAAGACTACAGCTAGTTCAGAATGCGGCCGCTTCGGCTATCATGGGGAGGACCAGGTACTCCCATATAACACCACTCCTGCGCGAGCTGCACTGGCTGCCTATGGTTTTTCAGGTGCGTTTCAAGGTGTTGGTTACTATCTTCAAAGCGCTCCATGGCACAGGACCTAGTTACCTGTGGGATTGCATTTCACCTCATACATCCCTGCGACCAATTCGCTCCCACAGGGAGGGACTCCTCCGGGTGCCGTCCACTAAGCAATGTCAATGGGCGGCGCCCAGGAGTAGAGCCTTCTCTGTGATGGGCCCAACCCTCTGGAATGACCTCCCCCCCGATATCAGAACCACTACCGACCTCCACTCCATCTGACAGAAACTCAAGACCCACCTGTTCCAATTAGCTGGCTTAACTGATTTATAGTCCCACTTTTAACCTCCTGGCAAACATCTTATTCTGGGGTAGTTTTTAAGGGTAATTTTTAAATTTTTTAATTCGAATTTTAACCATTACTGTACAGTGTATATGTCACCTCCTCCGTCTGTATATATCTATATTTATGTATCCATATTGTTGTTTTAATTTGACTGTACACCGCCCCGAGTCCTTTCTGGGAGAGGGCGCGGTCTATAAATTAAAGTATTATTATTATAAGTATTTTATTATTAGCAACCCACAAGGAGGGGATACTTTCCTAAGAGCTCTCAATTCGGGAATAACAGGGGGGGGGAACCCTGCGCTTTCCACGCCCCATTTTGGCCCTGGAAAGCCTCCTGCACCAACCTGGAAGCAACCCCCCCCCCAAAACCCTGCAACTGTTTGAAGGCTGAAGGAAGCCTCCAACTGAGCCAGGAAGCACTGGAGAGCCAGGCCATTCACACTCACTTCCAGCCCACCGGAGTTTCCTGCACAATGTGAGACCCCCCCTGCATTCTCACGCGTCCCCCGCCCTGGCCCTCCACAAAAGCCCAAAAACCAGCTGGCCGGCAGGAGGTGTGCCTGCATGTGGATGCTAGTGGAGCTGGGCTGGGGCGGCTGGCGTGCCGGGAGAGGACGCTCTGCATGCCACAGGTTTCCCATCACGGCTCTAATCCTTTCAATTCCTTTTCCAGATCAGTTTTGCAAGAGCTTCAGAGGCTCTGAGTGATAAAAGTCGATTCCCCTTTTTCCACCAGATGGCCCCCAAAGAAGGATTCCAGAACCCAGCAATTGTCCAGCTGCTCCTCCACTTCAGATGGACCCTGATTGGCCTCTTTGCCTCAGACACAGAAAAGGCAGAGAATTTCATGAGGACTTTCCCTCCTGTGCTTGTCAGGAATGGAATTTGTGTGGTTATATCACAACTGTTCTCAACAACTGGATATACTGCATACCTCAGGGATTCCCTCTCTAAGTGGAGACAAGTCAACGTCTTTGTTCACTTCATGGAATATGATTCCATTTGGGACAGAATTCTTCCTTTCCATTTAACTCTTATGCGTCTCCCAGGACCCATTGAGGGGAAAGTCTGGATCCTCACAAATTTTGCAAATTATGAAATAAACAAGCGCAGACTTCTCAAATACATCCATAGTATTTGGCTCTTTAGTTATCTGCTAAAAGAAAGGCCAAAAGATTCTGCCTTTAAAACCTATTACTTTGTGGAAGTAAAGATTAAAGATCATTATTTTCATTGTTCTCTTTCAAAGAATGTCTTTTCTGTCAAAGGCCGCAGAAGATGCAACCAGAAAGCCCCACTGGAGACCCTGGAGAAATGGGACAGAAAAGGGGCCCAAAATTCCTACCACCATTACAGTCTCATGAAGACTCTGGTCCAGGCCATGAATGCTGCATATTCCTCCAGATTGAGGAGGGGAAGGAAGGAGGATGAAAAGATCTTGGGGTCTCCAAGGCTGCAGCCATGGCAGGTATGGGGGCCCCAATATGGATCCATTAATCTTAGATACTTTGGAGGAGGAATCCAGAGAAGGAGGGGAACCATCTCAACAGATCTGGCCAATTTAATTATTCAGGGAATTAATGGTTCCAAAGAGTAGATACCATAGCATTTTTATATTTAGAACTGCTAATTGGAAAATGCTGAATTCTTTTTAAAATAAATTCCCGTATTTGTGGGTTTGTGATTAGCCTGGTGGAATTCTACCTTTCTTCCATCCCCATTGCAGGTGGGTCTGTATGCAGCTGGAGAGGCAGCTAAGCCCCCCTGTTCTCCTCCAATGAAAGGGAGCCTGGCGTGGATCTGGATGCTTTATTGGGAGAGGAGGGCAGGTGAAACTGAGGAGATGCAAAGAGTGGAAATCAAATAGAAAGACGAGATAGGCAGCATTAACTAACAGCCAGCAAAGAAGCAGCTGGAACCTCCCCAGCGATGCTCCGTGTGAGGGACGGAGGCCGTCTCCGGATGACCAGGGGTCTCGGTCACAACGGCTGCTTCCGTCTTCTCCAAAGGCTGACAGAAAATGGAGTCTGGCTTCAGACCTTATACTTAGGCTTATCTGCCCCCGGCCACTAGGTGGGGCTAGAGCAACAACAGCACAGCAGTTACCGTATTTTGGGGAATATAAGACGCACCTTTTTCCCTCCAAAAAGAGGCTGAAAATCTGGGTGCGTCTTATACATCGAATACAGCATTTTTTGCCTCCCGAACCCACGACCCCTTCACCAAAATGGCTGTGCATACCCTTATGGAGGCTTTCAGAGAGCTCCTAGGGGCTGGGGAGTGCAGTAACGAGCAAAAAATGGACCATTTTGTCTCCCCCCCAACCCCCAGCAGCACTCTGTAAGCCAACATAAGGCTATGCATGCAATTCTTTTGACAAAAAAACGGGCTTGTTTTTGTGAAAAACAGGCCATTTTTTGCTCATTTTTGCCCCCCCATCAGGATCACTCTGCAAGCCCCCCCCCAAGGCTATTTATGACTTTTAAAAAGGGGGGGGGGCGTTTTCACAAAAACAGGCTGTTTTGGGGAGCTTTGCAGACTTTTTTCCCCCTCTTGGAAAGCTCTTTAACTGGTTGATGAGAATTACATTGATCAAGTGCTTTGCCAGCAGAAACAAAGTCTTAGGTGCTGCAGATTGTCAGAGATTTCCTTCTCCAGCACATGGATAAATACACCTGGAAACATCTACCTACCTACCTACTCTCTCTCTCTCTCCCTACCTATCTATTGTATTTCTCTCTCTATCTCTTTTTTTTCTCTCTCTCTATCCCTTTACCTACCTACTGTATTTCTCTATCTCTATATTTCTCTGTATTTCTCTCTCTATCCCTTTATGTACCTCCCTGCCTCCCCACCTAACTACTCTCTCTCTCTCTCCCTACCTACTTACCGTTTTTCTCTCTCTTTCTCTCTCTCTTCCTACCTACCTACTTAAAAAAAAATTGCCTCTTCAAAACCTTGGTGCGTCTTATACTCCGGTGCATCTTATACTCCGAAAAATATGGTACATGTTGTGGCATGACAACCTTTATAAATTAGGAGGAGACCCTGAGACCATCTAGCCCAATCCCCTCCTCTCTGCAGGAATCCCAGTTCAAGCTTCTTTGACTGATGGCTGCTCAGTCTTTGCTCTCAGACGATCCATCAAGAGGAGACTGAACTTCTCTGCTTTATTAGCTCAGCTCTAAAACATCTCATCCTTTTATCATATTTTCTCTCTCATTCAGCTAAAATCTCCTCTCTTGTAATTAAATTCACTTTTTCCATGTCTGACACTCTGGAATAAGAGTGAGCGGATCTTACACTCGTGTGTAACAGGAGTCAGTTATTGGAAGAGGGTTGCATCCAGTGGTGGGATTCAAATCTTTTTACTACTGGTTCTGTGGGCATGGCTTGGTGGTCTTGTGACTGGGTGGGTGTGGCTTGGTTGTATGACTTGCTGGTCATGTGATTGGGTGGGCATGGCTTGGTGGTCATGTGATTGGGTGGGTGTGGCTTAGTGGTCATGTGATTGGGTGGGCATGGTTAACTTGACATCACTCATGACAAGGTAGATACCTCTCCTTGCGTCAACTACATATAATTTCCCTGTCTATTTATTTACAACTACTGAACATCTAAAATACACAACTGAATCCTATGTATAAATGCCATATGTGTACATACATATTACATAGTTTAGTGTGTAAAGTATATATTGTATACTGTATGTACACACACACACACACAAAGCTCTTCTAAAACTATACACATTCAACCTCACTTATTGCGTTTGGAAAAACACACCCAGAGTCCACTTTCTGCCACACATTTAACTATAACTTCTGCACGTTAGAACATTACACAGGCCTTCAGATGTTCTTCCCTAGCCTGCACATGACTGTTAGAGCCAGGAGATGTCATGGATTGAGTAAAATGTGGCAAAGCTCACTTAACAACACTCTGGCTTAGCAACCAAATTGTTGGGCTCAATTGTCATAAGTCAAGGTCTGTCTCTGCCTTCCTCTGCATGGCAGCCTTGTCCTAGTAAACTCCTTCTCCTTTTCTGGCAATTTTCCTCTCTGTTAAAGGCACCAAAATAATCCAGAGGATATCAGGTCTCCTGCTGGAGCAGGGGGTTGGACTAGATGACCTCCGAGATCCCTTCCAATCCTAGATTGCTGTGCTGTTTCAAAGAGTCTTCTGGAGCCTTCCTTCCTCTCTTCTTTTTTCTCTCCCTCCCCCCCTCCCTCCATATATGTATATATACATCCATCCACCCATCTATATCTTATTCACTTTCTTTTCCCTCCCACCCTCCCTCTCTCTCTTTCTTTCTTTACCTTTTATTTCTTTTTTCTTTTCTTTCTTGTTTCTCCCTTCTTTTTCTTTCTCTCCCTTTCACCCTTTCTTTCTTTCTCTTTTATCCCTTCCTTTCCTCCTTTCAAAGCTAGGAGATCCACCTGAAACAAAAACTCATTTGGATGAAACCAGCCATTACATATACACACTCTTTCTCCCTTCCTCCCTCCCTCCCTCCCTCTAACAACCATCTCTGTGCCTCGCCTCATTGTTTGCTTTTAGCGGCAGGCCGATCACCAAAGTCCTTTCCAAGGGTGCTCTGGGGATCCCCTCCCCCAAAAAACCCAGGTTGCTTCTGGAGGGGGCAGGCAGATGGGTAGCATTCCCCTCTCCCTGGGTGCCTGCAGCCTCGGAGCCTGCAGCAACTGCAGCACAGCAAAGGCAATGAACAACTTCTCACTCGCCAGAGGATTTTCTTTAGTGTGGAAGGGCCCAGAGTTGCTCCACGGCTGCAGGCACCCAGGGAGGGGGGGTTGGGGATGCTGTCCATCTTCCCTCTCCCAAAGCAACCTTGGAGGTTTTCAGCTCCTCTGCAGAGGCATTTTTTAAAAGAAAACCTCCCAAAAGCCACAAGATCCGGAGCTGCCAGTCTCCAGTAAGATGTGCATCTCGTGGCCTGGCCCAGCGCATCCCCTGCCCCACCCACCACCCCCAAATTGCACCTCATTGTGAGCGTCTCTCAGCCATTGTGTGCAGGGAAAAACCTTGCACAGTAAAGAAAAACTTCCCAAGAGTTTGAGAAATTGTTAATTACCTCACACTCACAAGAAGGTTTTCTTTACTGTGCAAGGTTTTTCCCTGCACACAACGGCTAAGAGACGCCTGCAGTGGGGTGCAATTTGGGCCCACCCCTCACCCCAAGGCAAGGCCAATCAACCCAATAAGACTCAATAAGCCAGGTGGTTGCTCCCTCGACCGGCTCCACCAAAGATCCCCTTCATCCTTTTTGAGTTGCTCCGCTTTGCCGCCCGGTGAACAACTGAGCCAAACCGCTCCTGCCAAGCGGCATCCCCCAACTCCCCATGCCCGACCATTAAGCCAACCGATGGTTATGCAACCGGAGCCAACTGGGCGCAAAGTTGGGTTGACAATGAGCCTCCGAGGTCTCCCTCCTGCCTGCTTGCCCAGCACTTGCTCAGCTGCCCCCTCTGATCCCCCGGCTGGACTCAGCCACTCACCGGTGACTGGAAAGTGAGGTCATCCACCGCCTTCTTGTCCAGCACTTGCTCAGAGAGCCCCAACCCTACTGCTCACCCCCCCCAGCCTCCCCCCCCAACCTCCCCCATGCCTGGGCACAGACACTCACCGGTTCTTTCTTCTTCTGTTTCCAAACTAAGCCCCGGTTGGTTGGTTGGTTAAAGTGAGCTTGGATCCGAAAGCTCCATCACTGGAGGCTTTTAAGAGGGAGAACTTTTCGGCTGCCAGCTGGCAAAGAAAGCTCTCAGCCATGACCGGCGCTGCTGTGGCTCCCGCAGGCTGGGTGGACAAAGGAGCAGGTGGCGGCTGCGGCCTCAGTCTGGCACGAGCTGAGGGCCTGGTCTGGGGAGGTGGGGAGTGGCTCGCCCAGGCAGCTACTGCAACAGCAGGGCTGGCCAGGTCCCACCCCGTGTGTTGCACCCCCCTCCCAGCTTTCGCCCATGCCTCCATGTCGTTTTTGGGCGTGCAACATGCAGGAGATCCTAGCTGCAGTTTACTCGTGAGCAACATTGGCCAGGAGAGGCAGGGAGAAAGGCCAATGGGGCTCAGGAGTAAACTGAGGTTCCTAAGTGGGATCGAGCCAGGGGTGGGTTCTGGCTACCGCTACTGCCGGTTGCTCTGCGCATGCGCAGAAGCCAAAAACAATATGGCCAGAGAACCGGTTCAGGGGCATGGCCAGCCTGGGTTACTGCTGGTTCCAGCAACCCAGGCCACCAGGTTACTACCATTTCAGCCAAACTGGTCGAAACAGGTAGGAACCCACCTCTGATCTGGAGGTGTTTTCCATCAGGATTACAAGGGAGAAGATTAGCCTGACAGATTTCTTATTGATCAACCCTTGATTTCTGGGAATCAATCTGTTGTTTTCAAAGAGTTTATGAATAATCTCTTTTTTCTCTGTTCATTTTATTCATTCACTTATGAAGATTATGGCAGTATTTGTATCCTATTTAACCATATTTGGAGATGAGACAATTGTAGAAGAAAGATTCAATGTGGGATAAGAAACAAAGTTTTCTGTTTTTCATATTCCTGGATGTTCCCATTCTAGTTTCATCCCTTTCTGGAGAAGAATGAATTTTGGAATATTTCTCACTATAAACTGTACTTGGACCAAAATGGAGAGATAGCAGCAGATCTGGCCATTTGGGGCTTCTTGGTTCTCCCCAAGAAGGATCCCAGAAAAGAGTATCTGGCACTTTTTCAAGAACAGAGACTTTCTATCAGACAAGATGCTCTTTCACGGCTAAAGTTGCTCAATAAGGTGGGATAAATTTTGGTGTCTTTTCTCTGTTTTCCAAAGCCTGAGGTCCCATTTCAAGTCGGCAAAGCTTATAGTCTCCAGGGTGGTTGGCCTCCCATGCCAGTTGGTGTCATCTAATGGAAGTTCTTCAACAGACAGGACCTAAGTGGAGGGGCTTTGCCATGTTTTATGGAAAACTTTCAAGATCTTACTGGTCAGAGTTTTCTTTCTTCATCACAGTTTTATTCTATCTTTAAAAAATCTAATGGAATAAAAGTTTCCTAAAAATTTTATAGTAAACTTTATTCTCAGTTTAATATGAATATATCATCATACTTAAATCTTTTTTTCAATTCCATCCCTCTAGACTATTAAGTAGAAAAGTACCTTATTGCAATGTTAAATTCCAAAAGGAAAAGGAAGGAACTAAATAAAGAATCTGCCAGTTGTTCTACCTCCTGCATCTGTTTAGAAGTAGTCAGAGATTTCATATTTACCTCAGTGAAGACCAGAGGCTACTTGTCTCCATCCATTTCTACCTCCATTTTCCATGGACGGAGAGTCCTAACATCTTTTCTTTGCCATTCCTTGTTCTTCGGCTCAGTCCCTGCCTGAGTCCAGATGTGTGGAAAGCTGTCGTCCTGGATTTGTCAAGAGGGCTCGAGAAGGAGAGCCAGTTTGCTGCTACAACTGCATTCCTTGTCCGGAGGGGACCTTCTCCACTCAGGAAGGTGGGTCACATTGGAGGAAAGGAAGTGGAACTGATTCATTACATACATCAAATAATAAAGTTTGGTTCTGAACATCACACAGGAAATTATTTGGGTCCCAATTCTTCTCTCACTTTCATAGACGATTAAACAAAAAATGATTTTTTAAAAAAGTCTTATACTTCTTACCATCTCTCACTAGTGGTACTAATAAATGTGTCCTAGACAATATCTCCTGGTATCATTGTTGTCCAAATAAGGTATTTCCTGCAAGGTAAAAGAAGAGAATAGTAAGGGAATATGGTTTTTTTTCTCAGATGCAGGAAAATGCACCAAGTGTCCGGATGACAAATATCCAAACGAGGACAGAATCCAATGTATCCCCAAAGTTATAACCTTCCTGTCTCATGAAGAACATCTGGGCATCATCCTGGTCTCTGTTGCCCTGCTCTTGTTCCTAACTACAGGCCTTGTTTTAATTGTCTTCATTAAATACCGAGAAACTCCCATTGTCAAAGCCAACAACCGGGATCTCTCCTACATCCTCCTGGTCTCCCTCCTGCTTTGCTTCTTGTCTTCTACTCTCTTCATTGGTCAACCAAGGAAAGCCACCTGCCTTCTCCGACAAACAGTCTTCAGCATCATCTTCTCAGTTGCC
Source organism: Natrix helvetica (assembly GCF_964273705.1). NCBI lineage: Eukaryota > Metazoa > Chordata > Lepidosauria > Squamata > Natricidae > Natrix > Natrix helvetica. The sequence continues at coordinate 139,331,937 of NC_138551.1, forward strand.
ATTTCTTCTCTCTTGGCCAAAACCATCACGGTGGTGCTGGCTTTCCTGGCCACAAAACCAGGAAACCGAGTGAAGAGATGGCTGGGGAAAAGCTTGGCCAACTCCATCATCCTTTCTTCTTCTGCTCTCCAAATTATCATCTGCTCCATTTGGCTGGGAGTTTCTCCCCCCTTCCCTGACTCTGACCTCCACTCCCAGCCTGGAGAGATCATCCTGCAATGCAACGAAGGGGCTGTTGTCATGTTCTACGTCACCCTCAGCTACATGGGCTTCCTGGCTGCCATCTGCTTCACGGTGGCTTTCCTGGCCAGGAATCTGCCTGGGGCCTTCAACGAAGCCAAGCTGATCACCTTCAGCATGCTGGTCTTCTGCAGCGTCTGGGTGACTTTTGTGCCCACCTACCTGAGCACCAAAGGGAAATACATGGTGGCTGTTCAGGTCTTCTCCATCCTGGCCTCCAGTGCTGGTCTGCTGGTCTGCATCTTCATCCCCAAGTGCTACATTATCCTTCTGAGGCCAGACCTGAACACAAAGGAGCATCTCACAGCCAGAACAAATGTAAAAACATGAGAAAAAACACCATGATATTTAAGAATTGTATAATGTCCATTTATTTGAACGAATACCTGAATTATTTCCACTTAGATAGTATGCAGGAATCAAAGAACATATCTAGATGTTTCCAAATGGGAAATTGTTGAAGGATTTTAATTCTTATAACTGCCTTCCTTTTCACCTCAATAAATCTTGCTAAAGAGAACTCTGCTAAAGTCATTCAGAGGAATTTGTTGTTCACCAACAGCCAATGAATTTGACACCTTTTAAAAATCGTTTTTTAAAAAAAGATTCCTATGGACAGCACTAAAAGTGTATGTGTGAGAGAATGAATAGGAAAAGTGGTAAGATGGATTCTATGGGAGCCAAGCTCCAACTACCATGTTATTTGATAATCTCCATGAGAACCATTGGCCATCCCACCAAGCCAGAGAAGGTGGGGGCCTCCAGGTCCTCTTGCTTAGATGTTCTCATCCAAGGAGACCTGCTTAGTTCACCTTTCCCATAGTTGCTCCTGCCCTGTTAAAGAAGCTTTTCTATGAGATCCACCATCCTGTCTCCATCCTGTTTTTTGGGTGATAAGGACAGTAGAAACATCCGGTTCTTTTCCCCATGGTCCAGGTTGAGACTGGAGTCCAGAAGATGTGGGTGGAGAAACCCCACAGGAGAGTCAGACTGCATCCTGAGGAGATTGGGCTCCTTGTGGCTGTACCAGGTGAATAGTTGCAAGCAGGAGATCGGGTGTGTCTCAAACTCCATCAGAGGAAAGAAAGAGGATCTCCCTCTCTTCAGGTTAAAAGCCCAGCAGTGCAACTCTTGAAGGTCTGACCTGCTGGGTTGCCCTCAGTCATCTCAGGCTGCTTCCAGCCCCAGAAATAAGCCCTACCAAGAACTCAGCTCCAGGCTCCTCAGAAGCTAGCAGAAGGGGAAATTCTTATTACAAGATCCTGAACATCTCTGGAGATAAATTCCAATGGACTATCAGGCAATCAAGGTAGTCCTCCATGTATGACCACAATTTCTGTTGCTAAGCAAGGCAGTTCTTAAGTAAGTTCTGCCTCATTTTACAACCTGCTTGCCACAGTTGTTAAGCAAATGAGCGTGGTCATTAAGCAAATCTTAGATTGCTCCCATCTTCCTTGTTGGCCTTTTGTGGAGGGTTGGAGGTTTCTTCTGAGTGACTTCTCCAGAGCAGCAAAGGCAGGAGAAGACCCACAAGTGGGAGGCCGCCAATCAGGATGACTCATTGCAGGGGATTCTTCCTCTTTCCTGGAACTGATGAAGGAGACCTGAAGTGGGAGAGGGGAAAGAACTCCTGGGTGCAAACATAGAGTAGATATCCAGGACGGAATCCAGGATGTCTCTTAATCTGTCCCTGGGGTGGCTTTCCCCAGCTTGGCCATTTCAGATAGGTTCAACTACAACTCCCAGAATTCCCAGCAGAGCGTTGATTGCATCATCATGGATACTTCTGACCTATGGGCCACCCAGCCCTGGGCCTTCTTGGAATTGTAGTTGATGCACCTGCTGGATGATGGAACGGAGAAGGGGCCTCCTAGAGGCCAGCCACTCGTGTGCGATTTGCAGACTGGATTTGGGCAAAACATGAGGACATAAACCCAAAGGATCCTAAATGTTGGAATTCCTATACTGTTTAATTCAGTGTTTGTCCTCTCTGGCAACTGAAATGTATTAATTATTAGTTTTAAATTTATTGAATTTAGCTGGAGTAGAAAGAAGAAGAAAAAGATAAGTATAGAAAAAAGACCATTGTGCCACAAGACACAAATACACACACAAACACAGCGTTCAGAAATTCTTCATATATGCAAGATATAAAGTTTTATGCAGCAGTTTCCGTAAAGGACACCCATAGTTATAACAGCCAAAGCCCAGTTGACACCTTTAAGTAACTGTTCAGAAACAACAGGATTTCCTTGAGGAGTCAGGCCCACAAATTTCCCCTTCCAAGGTTGGAGAGATCAAAAGGCAGAGAGGCCATTTCTGTGCTCTCTCCATCAGGATCCAGATAACTGAGGTGCTGTCAGCCTCTGCATCGTTATTCGCTTTCGGCTGCCATTGAAACAGGGAGGGGGCCATGGTATTTGGGAGGGGATTAATTGGTACACGAGAGATAGTGGAAAAGGGAGTTTTGTTCTCACCATCTACTGGGCATGCTGATGCCTGGGGTTTAGAGTTGGTCAAGGCCAACCGTCCTGCATACCAACCTGATGATTTTTCTTGGAGATGCAACCCACATGACACCCGAGGGATTTACGGATTGGACAATGGGATGGGGGTGGTTGGGGGGAGGGGTTGGACATATATTGATATGTATGATTTCGCGCGCTTCTGCTTCAGACCTTGCTTTACTTTGCTGCTATCTTTTCATAACCAGTAAAAGTACTCTTAATTCTACAAAGTGGAGTTGAGTGGTTTCTTTTTTGGTTGCTGAAGGAGGCTGGTCTGACATTAAGCAAGGTCTCACCTGTGCACTCATCCCTGAGCTAACACCTTCCGAGGGGAGTGCAATATAAACAAGCTTCAAAGAAATGTCCAACCTGTGCAGCGACCAGGAGGACGACTTGGGGGGCTGCAGGATCCTCATGTCCTTTGGAGACGGAGCGGATGGTGGAACTGAATTTGGAGGAAAGATCCATCCGCCCCAGCTGTTCATTGGGAGTGGGACAGAAGTATGATCCTGAGGAAATTCCGCCTGGAATTACAACCAGCCAACGTCGGAGACCGGCAGCTGCTTGGCAGGAAGCCGAAGAAGAGGATCTCATGATGTCCCACGCGATGAAACTCTTTCAGGAGGCTTGGGAGAAACGGCGTTTTTGTGAGAGCAGGTCTGAAAGAGAAGCTGATTTCCCTGATCTAGAGGAGAGACCTGCAGAGGACTGGTCTCACCCGGGGGGGGGGGGGCACTGGGGGTGGACAGTGGAGCTGATCAGGATGGGAGAGCCCCAGCAGCCGCAAGAGCCCTTTCAAGGGGAGGAGCCCCCCTCCCCCCGCAGACGCCAGAAGGGAGTTTTGTTGTCACCATCAACTGCGCATGCTGATGCCTGGGGTTTAGAGTTGGTCAAGGTCAATAGTCCTGCATACCAACCTGATGATGTTTCTTGGAGATGCAACCCACATGACACCTGAGGGATTTATAGATTTAAAGTTTCTTTCTCTAGCTCTAACTGGTGGATCATCGTGTTGGCATGGTCCAAGCTTCCTTTGTTGTCCAGCAGAGTTTTCTGCAGGTCTTCTGTTGTGGTCTGAAGTTGATCCACTGTCTGCTTGAGACAACTGTGCTGCTCTTTCATCCGTTGTTTGTCTTTCATGGATTCCTGGATCTGAAAGTCAACAGAATCTGGTTAATCTGGAGATCATGGAGGCCATCACTGCTCATTGAGAAAACAGCCAAGGATATTCCCTAAAGGACCGTTTCTTCCCTGCTGCTGACCTGTTTGGAAAATGGAGAGACACAGTCACTTCTTCTCTCAGTTCAGGGGACATTTTGTTACCTGGCCTAAAGTCCACAGACTTCAGGTGGCCCCAGTTTGAGAAATTCTGACTTAATCCATCACAACTGATCTCCCTTTAAACTATCATGACTTCCCATTTGATTCTGACTCCAATTCGAGGCTTCTCTTCTATCAAGACTCTCCAAAAGGAGTCAGAATCTGTGATTGGTCAATTCAGCCACCTCTGGCACTGCTAGGGGGCTTCACATGAGAGGGAAAGGGGGGGACCATTCGGATTAGGAAAGAGCCCCCCCTCCAAGAATTTACCAGTCCCATCCAAGGCAGGAAATCCTGGTGGGTCCCCTTGAGCAAGTCCCTCTCTCTCAGCCACAGCCTACCTCACAAGCATGTTGTTGTGAGGATGATGGAGTCTTCAGTATGTTCACTGCCTTGAGCTATTTAGAGAAAGAACCCAGTCACAGGACCACCTAGCCACGCCCACCCAGTCACAGGACCACCTAGCCACGCCCACCCAGTCACAGGACCTCCTTGCCACGCCCACCCAGTCACACGACCACCTAGCCACGCCCACCCAGTCACACGACCACCTAGCCATGTCCACAGCCCCTCTAGTAAAAACATTTGAATCCCACCACTGGGCACATGACATGGATTTTGTAACTAGCTATCTAACATAGTCACATGCTGAAACTTGTGATTGGGTTGAATTGAAGACCACGGACCCAACCACACCCTCCCCCCTGTGAAAATACAGGGAGAAACTCAATATGAAGTGAAAGGAAAATACTAGGCTCTAGATTGCATAGAGGTCCTTTGTCAGGCCTGTACTTATGTTCTTTTTAGGATCTTTGGCCTGCCACACTTTCTTATAATTTTCTATGCTGTTTCAATAGTGTAGTAGTTGGGAGGGGGGAATAGAAAGGAGTAGGATTGTAGAATGGATTGTTGACATTCTTTTGTAGAAGCCAAGGTCATCTTTTGTCTCCGCATCTCGACACCTGGCTGGAAGAAGATGGGTGTACATGCCAGCATGGAAGATGATGATTGGAACATGTGATGGATTTGTGGGTGTGGGGAGAGATCATGAACTTTCAACTGGGTGGATTTCCAGGATGTAATCCAGAGTTGGAATTTTCCATAGCCGTGCTAACATGCCTGCGGAATAAATTGCACCTTTAAGGATGTTTTGCCTTGGACAATGATTTATTTCTGCATGGTATTTAGAACCCTAACATTATTCCAACTCTCACCTTTAAAATAATTCACTAGCACCCTCCCCCTCTCAAGGGGGAAGGGCTGGTGATGGAAGATCTGGTGATGAGGTCTCGGCATTCCCAATGCTGACCGGGACAGCGTAAATATCAGCGAAGAATTAATGAGAAGCTTTTGGTGATAAGAAGCTGAGTGCGGAACTTCAAAGGCAATGGAATGCTGTTTCGAGTTTAATTGCATCTGGAGGAATGCAGGAGGAGACGCGACAAGACGAAGGAAAATCTCAGACGTACTTCTTCTACCTCAAATGTGAGTGCACTCTTCCCCTCCTTCCCCCCCCCCCAGCTTGGAAGCAAGGCTTGGAAAAAAAAAAACCTAGAACAGAGGTTTGGGCTCCTTCCAGACGGCAATAAATGAAATGGCTTATCACCCTGCAACTAGCTGGGAGAAAGATTCCCTTTCAAAATGGGAATTTCAAAGGAGGCAGGAAGAAGGGATTTTTCCAGCATCTGTCACTTGCAAGCCACCACAAATGGGGCTGCAACCAGTAAATGAAGCAAATTGGGCAGTAAATTGGGCATTCCTCCCAGGACTTGGATGGAAGAGATGCTACTTACCAACTCCTTTGCCATCAGCATGGGGAAATGCTCCAAGCCAGCAGAGGGCACCTACTTGGCCCATAACTCATCCAAGCCAGCAAAGGGCACCTACTTGGCCCATATCTCCTACAAGCCAGCAGGAGGGTCCTTGGCACGTAAAACCCCCTAGCCAGCCATCATTGGTTGAGCTGCAACCTGTGAAGCAGGCAACCCCGGGATGGGTCTTAACCCCAGGTCATGGATGGGAGGGATGCCAGTGGGCACCTGCCCTCCCTCAGCAGATGGCACCATGGCAGAAAGCTGGGCAGTGGCCAACTGAGGGATTGACCTCCCCACCGGTTCCAGTCTCCCCTGCAAGGCCCAAAAAGGTTCTTACCAGACCTTTCTACAGAGAAGAAATCTCCATGGAAGAAGGGATTACCAAACAGAGGCCTGCATTGTGGATGGCAGGAAAATGTGTGCCTGCAAGGCCCCAAGTGGTTCTTACCCCACCTTCCTACAGAGTAGCAATCACCAACATGGAAGAAGGGATTACCAAAGCCAGGCCTGCAAGATGGGAAGAGGGACAAGGTGCATCTGCAATACCCCAAAAGGTTCTTACTCCACCTTCCTACAGAGAAGCAATCTCCTCCATGGAAGAAGGGTTTACCAAGGGGGCAGCTGCAAGTTGGAGAGCAAGGCACTGTGATGAAACGGTTCCTGAGTTTAGAGATGTAACTTGGTTCCATTCCTCGTGGGGCCCAATTAAATGCCACCATTGTTGTCAACTTGGCCACAGAGCGTCAGAGTGCTTGGCTCCAGCCCCAATGCCACAAACGTGCGCACCAACCACCACGGCGGTAAAGAGAGGGTCCCAGATGCCACCACAGAAGAGTCATCTGGGCCAACAACCTCTGGAAGAGGATCCCCAACTTAAGGTGAGGAAGTGTCCTACCAAGGGGGAGGCCTCGGAAGAGGAAAAGGGCAGACATTCTCCGGAGGAGGATCCCCAACTTAAGGTGACAAAGAGTCCAACTAAGGGGGAGGCCTCGGAGGGGGGAAAGCCTAAACGACCTCTGGAAGAGGATCCCCAACTTAAGGTGACAAAGAGTCCTACCAAGGGGGAGGCCTCGGAGGAGGGAATTGCAGAAGAACAAACGTGTGTACCAATTGCCACGGTGGTTAAGAGAGGGCCCCAGATGCCCGCACAGAAAAGTCATCTGGGCCAACAGCCTCTGGAAGAGGATCTCCAACTTAAAGTGACAAAGTGTCCTACCAAGGGGGAGGCCTCGGAAGAGGAAAAGGGAAAACAATCTCCAGAGGAGGATCCCCAACTGAAGGTGACAAAGAGTCCACCTAAGGGGGAGGCCTCGGAGGAGGAACAAGGCCAGCCGTGGATGATTGGATCCAAGAGCCCAGAACCTACAGCACCTGCAGCAGAGAGCCCGAAACGGCCATGGGAAGAGGTCGCAATGGACTTCATCATGGAACTCCCAGACAGCAGTGGGCATAAAGTAATTTGGACTGTTATTGATTTGTTTTCTAAGCAGGCACACTTCATTGCTTGCTCAGGATTGCCATGCGCAAACGAATTAGCGAAAATGTTTGTGAAACACATTTATCGCCTGCACGGAGTACCCAAGAGGATCATTTCAGACCGTGGAGTCCAGTTCACAGCCAAGTTCTGGAGAGAGGTCCTGAGATCCATTTGGTCCACGCAAGAACTGAGCTCAGAGGTTCATCCCAGCATGAACGGTGCAGCAGAGGGAGCCAATGCGGTGGTGGAACAATACATCAGGTGTTTTGTGGACTATCAGCACGACAACTGGTCGGACTTGCTACCCTTCGCCGAAGTGGCGTACAACGATGCGGTCCACAGCAGCAGAGGATTAGCGGGCTTCCAGATTACCAGTGGCATGGAAGTTGTTGCAATGCCTGAGTTGCCTAGAGAACCTCCTTCCTTCATGTCTTTGAGTGAATGGATGGACATGCTAAAGAAAGGATGGGAGAATACGAAGAAGGCTCTAGCAGTTGCAGCAGAAGCCTACCAGAAGCAAGATGATCAACGTCGCTCACTCCTAAACCCCTACCGTGTGGGGGACAATGTTTTTGTATCTACCAAATACATAAGATTAGAAATGCTTAGCAAGGAATTTGGTCCAAAATTTCTAGGTCCATTCCCAATAGTGAAGATAGTTAACTCAGTTACAGTTCAACTCAGTCTACCCAGAAGTCTAGGGGAAATTGACCCAGAATTTCATTGTAGCTTGTTGAAACCAGTAATTGGGTCTAACAGAAGAGCATCCACCCAAGCTCAATCTCCTCCTGTGGTGATAGAAGGGGAAACACAATCTGAGGTGGAAAAAATTGTAGATTTCAGGCTGAATAGGGGTTGCTTACAGTACTTAGTGCATTGGAAGGGTTACCCTTGGTCTGAAGTTAATTGGGTAAACAGTGGGAACCTAAAAGTGGAGAAGTTAGTAAAGCAATTCAATGGGAAGTTTCCCGAGAAGTCAAGGGGTTCCCCTGGGTGGAGAAGAGGTGGTTAATTTTGTTATGTTAACTTTTATGTTATTCTCTTTGCAGGAAACGTTTTTCTTTTGAGGAGAGGCCGCCTGTCAGGCCTGTAATTATATTCTTTTTAGGATCTTTGGCCTGCCACACTTTTTAATAATTCTCTATGCTGTTTCATTAGTGTAGTAGTTGGGAGGGGGGAATAGAAAGGAGTAGGATTGTAGAATGGATTGTTGACATTCTTTTGTAGAAGCCAAGGTCATCTTTTGTCTTCGCATCTCGACACCTGGCCGGAAGAAGATGGGTGTACATGCCAGCGTGGAAGAATATGATTGGAACATGTGATGGATTTGTGGGTGTGGGGAGAGATCATGAACTTTCAACTGGTTGAACTTAGAGGATGTAATTTAGAGTTGGAATTTCCATAGCCGTACTAACATGCCTGCGGAATAAATTGCACCTTAAAGGATGTTTTGCCTTGGACAATGATTTATTTCTGCATGGTATTTAGAACCCTAACAAAGGGTCCCTGGGTCAGTTGAGGCTCTGGACTCCCCCCTGAAGATCTGGGCTGCCTGGATCCCTCCCCATCAAAGGGGGAAAGAAGGGCTGGGTGCAAAGCGAGCCCCCTCCCCAAACCCCTTTTTCATCTCTGCTTCTTTGCAATTCCAGGGATCTCCTCCACAAAGCCCCTTTCTGCACAGGAGGGTTAGGGGGGTCCTGGGCTGTGGCTGCGTTTTCCCCCCTGCCCCCCCCCAATTGGGGTGTAGGAAGTTATCACCTAGCCCTCTCCCAGAAAAATGAAATATCCTAGGAAATATTGATAAGGCAGAATATTATATTTTCCTGGATGTGAAAAAGGGAGAAACACATTTTAAACAAAGTAAATTCCTACAGCTTCCGGCCCATCCCCACTTTGTCAATGGGCCCTTAAGAAGGCCAAGCTAGTCCACTTTACATAATAAAGAGTTCAGCTCCAGGGGGATGGGTGTAGAGTTCTGGCAGTGACAATGAAGGCAGGATAATATTGCCTTTTACTCAACTGACCACATGGCATCTAAACTCAATCAAACCTGAATTCAAAACTCACCCTAGAGGGTTGGCCTTGCATGGGCCCATGGGAGTCTGGCAACCAATCAGAATACACTTCTTACACAGGAACAGGAAACAGATAGGTGGGACAGAACAGATTATAAAAAGCCCTGCAAGCCCTTTTTCTCTCTCTCTCCTCTGCTCTTCTCTTCCCTTCTCTTCTTCTCCACCAACATTGAAGCATGTGATCACCTTTTCTGCTCAGGACTCAAGCCATGCGGTCCTGTCCACCATTAAAACCATCTTTCCAAGCAGCCTCCATGTCTCCAGTGTCTTTTTCCCCACTTGGAGCCGAACCCAGAAGGACATTTCTTCCAACAGGGGCAAGGGCTGGGAAAGAACCTCTGGGGCTCCTGCAGATGTGGAAGATGGATGTCCCTTCGCTGGGCTGGGAAGCGCAGCAGATTCCACTCTGCCGCCTGTGATAGAGGTGTGTGTGTGTGTGTGTGTGTGGTGTGTGTGTGTTGATAGAAACAGTAGAACTCCACAACCCGTAACCATTGTGCCTACTGTCCCCGTTTACTTTTATTCATTTCATTCATCCTCATGTTTATTCTTATCCCTGTTATCTTGTAAACGGTTGACAAATCTCTCCCCCCCAAAGCCCCCCGCCAGTGGTTCAAGGAAGGGGAAAGAGGGGGGCACGTACCGCTGGCGTCGCCTCATTGCAAAGAGGGGGGGCAGAGCGAAGCCGGATTGCCTCGCGCGACCCCCCTCCCGTGGAGCCCCCCCCCCTCCCCACAGCCTGACGGAAGTCTCTGAGCCTCGCACGCACAATGCCGGAAAGAAGCTGACTCGGCAGTTTCAGAGGACAAACGGAGCATGTGCGAAAGAACGTTGCCCGCAGCAAATGGATGGGGGGGGGGGGGGAGATTCCACGTGGGAGGATCTGTTGCAAGAAAGCCGCTTCTCCTTTCCGCTCTAGGACTTAACACCTCTTTGGCGCTTTTCTCTTGCCTCTGGCTCGCAAAGGGAGCTGCCGTGGCCGGTGGCAACCAGCAGAGGGCTCGCTCCGCAATTGGTGGCGAAGTCCTGGCAGGCTTCAAGCTTCAGAAAAGAACTGAGCATGCGCGTCTCCCTTTTGCCCATTTCTGCTTCTTTCACTCCCCAACCTGATGAAAAATCACGGAATGGAGCGGGGCTGCTTCCTCAGCTTCGGCCCCTTTTGCAACTGCACAATGACAGCCCCCGCCACGCACATCGAACCAAGAAGCTGCAAGAGGGTATGGCAGGGAGGGAGGGGCCGGGAGGAGCATCCCCAGGAAAGGGGGCTCACCAGATGGCAGGCTGCAGTGGGGGTCTTGCAAGGGTTAGGGGGTCGCGGGGGGGGGGCTTCCTATCCCTTCTGAGCCACAATCGGAGCCAGTGCAGGGATTTCTTTCCTTTTAGGCTTCCTTCCCACTTGATGCCAGGAAAGTTTGGATGCTCTTTGTGAGCCCCAGGAAGGAATCCCGCCTTTAGAGGGTCTCCCCAGCATTGCTAAGGAAAGGGTGGGTGGCCACTGCCCCCCCCCACGTCTCTCCCATGGACAACCCAGGATTTCCCTGCAGGAAAACAGCTGCTGGCAGCATTGCTGGGGGTACCCTGCAGGGGGCTGGCAGGGGAACTTTTGGGGACCCCTCCTGGGAGGGAGAGGGATGCAAGGCTCCCCCCTCTGATTGTGTGTCTGTGTCTCCCTGGGGGAATCTCACTTGAGACTGAAAAAAGGCTCCGTCTGAAGGCAGCAAAGTCCCAGGAGTTCCCACCTGCCTCCATTCATCCTCTTTGTGCGCAGTTGTTGGTTTTTGTGTTGAATGGTGCTTCACCATTTGGGAAGGAGGCTGCCAAATAATTCTATAGACAGTCCTCGACTTATGATCACAATGGAGCCCAGAATTTCTTTTTTTTTCCAAAGAGTTTTATTGGTTTTTTTAACATTTATAGGGAAAAAGGTAAATGGAAGGGTATACAAATTTTGGCAGTTGCAAAGTGTGGCAGGCTCCCCCTCCCTCCAAACTCATAGAATACATCTGAGTATAAAACATTAATACATAATCATATAAAATCAGCATATTAGTTCTAAAAATATTTTCAATCAGTTTATATATTGTAATAAATGATCTAGATATAATTTCATTATTACTTTCGGTCTGTTTATAACAATATGGTTTTCTTATTCATTTTTGTGATCTGAGCTTTCTTGGTATTGCCCCTTCTCCCCCTGCTGGCAGAGCTTCGGCCCCTCCCGTGTCCTGCATAACCGTTGTAGAGTCTTCTGTTTTTTCTAGGTTTGCTTTGTTTTTTTCCATAAAGGCCTGTGCCTCTATGGGTGTATTGATTCTAATTCTTGTCTCCTCCCAGAATACCAGCATGCCTTCAGGCATCAACCATCTAAACCACACCCCCTTCTGGTATAATTTATTCGCCAATTGCGAATAATTTTTCCTTTTTTCCCTAATTTTCTTGGGGATCTGCTTCAAGATGGTTATTTCCCTGTCGTGGTATGTCAATGCTTGCCCCCTTTGTACAGCCAGAATTTCATCTCTTGTGCTTTTTCTAAGGAATTTGATATGGACCTCCCTGGGTACATTGTGTGTTCTGGCATAAGCTGAATTCACTCTGTAAACCAGATCTATCTCCCATTCCATCTGTTGTTTATCTTTATGTATGTATTCAGCTAGAATGTTAGTCATAATGTCCCTTATGTTTTCCCCATCTGCTTCTATAACATTTTGAAATCTAAGATAAAAGGACATTCTCTCAAATTCTGTTTTCATTTGCTGGATATCAAGTTCTTTATTTCCCTTCTGCCCTGCTTCTACACCCCCCCTCACCTCCGCCACCCCACCCTCCACAAGGTCCAGTCTCTGTGAGTTCTTATAGATTTGGACTTGGTTCTCTTTAATTTCTTCCTTCATTTCCTTTAATTGCTTCTTGATTTCTTCCTGGCCCTGTATAAGTTGCTGAAGCATTTGTTGCAGATCCATCTCTGTACTCTTAGGTTGCATCAGTTCTGTGATCTTTGATTGTCCAGCAGGACTGGATGTTGCAGATGTCGGGGCAGATGTAGCAAAGCCAGGTTTTCCAGGGGGTGGTCTTTTTGGAGACATAGTTTATAACATAAAGAGATCAGTCAGTATGGAGAATGGACAACTGGAGAAGTAGAGCAGACAGGCGAGTCCAGGAGGCAGAAGATCCAAGCAGAGGAGAATTTCTTTAGTCAGTCTAACAATAGAGAGGAATTTTCCTCCCAGAGAGTTCAGGAAAACAGCAATCCACAAGAGATTCTTCTGAGTGACACGGAGACAAAGACCGGAAGCCTGAATTTTAAAGGTGGAGTCAGGTTTCACAGTTCATGAAGACAACGGAAGTGTGCCATCTTGCCCTGCCAGCTTTGAGCCCAGAATTTCTGTTGCTAAATAAGACAGTCATTAAGTGAATTTTGGCCCATTTTACAACCTTGCCACAGTTGTTAAGCGAATCTGGCTTCCCCACTGACTTTGCTCACCAGAAGGTCCCAAAAGGCCATCCCATGAGTCCAGGACACTACGACCGTCATAAATATGAGACAGTTGCCAAACGTCTGATCACGTGACCATGGGGATACTGCAGTAATTTTAAGCATGAAAAACGGTCATAAGTCCCTTTTTTCAGTGCTGTTGTTAACTTTCAACTAAAAGAACCGTTGTGGGTGGAGGCCCTCCTGTTCTTTGTCCAGGGCTGTTTAAGCGGAGACACAACTGTCCTCACAGCTGCCTTATGCCTTAGCCGGAGTCCCTGGATGCTCTCCAAGGGCAGCCCCACGGAGAAGGGAGAAGGGAGAATTCGTATTGGTCGGCTGGGTCTTCATTGGATCCTGGGAAAATGCGATTTGCTGGTTGTAGCCAGCATTTCTCTGCACATCCCGCGTTTCTCAGGCATTGTGTCGTCTGAAGGCCCGTTCTCGGCTCGGCAGCGCGTGCGTGTATCTGATGCTTCCAGCCCCAGAGGAGGAATCTGGAAGGGATGTGAGCGTTTGTCTCGGATTTCAGAGGTGGGAGGGAGGGCAGCACCAATGAGAATTCTCTCTTCTTGAGTGTCATCGGTCTCCAGGCAAAGTCCTTTGGGGCTACAGCTGAAGGAGGCAAGTCAGTTCTAAGGAGAGAGAGAGGCGGGGAAAGTGGGAGGGAGGATCTTGGCCTGAAGAACCAACTGGGGCTTCTTCTCTGCTTGGAATGCTCTCATGCACTGGATAGAGGGACACTCTGCCTGGAGACCGATGATGCTGCAGAAGGGAGAATTCCCATTGGTCCTCCGCCTTTCTGGACCCTCCCAATCCCAAAGTTCAAGGAAGCCCCATTCTGGGCTCTGCAGAGTTTCTGCGATTCCTTCGCTTTGCGTAGAGAGTGAGAGCCACTGGGGAGCTGGACTGCCTGAGCCAAAGAGGTCCATGGGATCTTGAGACAGGTTGTTTTCTCGGGGGGGAACACACCCTCAGGAGGGGATTGGGGGGCAGGCCGAGACAATTCAGCCAGTTGGCCGAACAGCTCATACAATTAACAACCCATTTTAGGGAATCCGTGGGAACTGTCTGAATTCCACCCCTACCTGGTTCCATGTTGGGCCAAGTGATACGTCCCTCCCCCCCTCCCTCTTGTGGGAAGACCAGAGGTATCTGGGGGTCAGCATGGATTTTAGACTGACCTCGGTCTGATCCATCAAACCTTTTCTACCTGCTTAAAATGGAATTTGCAAAGTGACCCGAGTGGCAACCAGAAGCCATTCTGAAACCTCAGGCTGACTCCTGATCCACCCACAATCTCTGTGGTTGGAAAACAGAAGACTTTCCATGGGTGCCTCTTGCCAGAAACCTGGAAGTGCCCCTCGCATCCCCGTTACTCCCCCTCCCCTTCTTGAATTGGATGAATAGGCGGCATTGAACGCAGGGAAAGGCTTTATGGACAAATTATAGAGTGGGAAATTAAAGGGCGGGAATAGTGTTAGTTGATGCTATTTTCATTCTCTGAATGAGGAAGGAAAAAATAGAGTGGGGATTTCTAAAAGGTAGATACTTAAATAATAACAAACCCAAAGTGAAACCTCAGACAGCTGTTCCGGTCGATGCTTTCTGTGAAAGGAGTTTTATCAGAAAATCAAGAAAGAAGGACACAATAGATTTTTGATTTAAAGTGTATAATCTAATATGAACTATAAGTAATGACTGTGGAAGAAATGCACGAAAGTTATTTGTAACCAATTGACACGCTTTCTTCAAGATGTAATGAAGGATGATTCTTTTTTCTTTTTTTGGTTTTTTGTTCAATTAAATTTAAAAAAAACTTTTCAAAAGAAAAAAGAAAAAAAGAAAGAAGGACATAATAGCGATGGAGAGCAGGTCAATCCCTGCATTCCAGGTCATTCTGCCATTCCAAGGCTTCTCATGGAGATGATCCAACAACACGGTTAGAGCAGGGCTCCTACAGCTCTCATATGACCTTAGGATCTTACTCTCTCTCTCACATACACAAACTTTTAGTTTCTGTCAGTAGGAACAAGTGCCTCAATTATTTTTCATAAGGTGTCTGGTTCATTGGTAGTTGCTGAATATTACATTCCTCTGAATGACTTTCACAGAGTTCTCTTTAGCAAGATTTATTGGGTTGAATAGGGAGATACAAGAAGTTCAGCCATTCAGTCATTTCCCATTCTGAAACAAGTAGATTAGATTTTCTTTGGCTCCTGCCTACTATCTAAGTGGAAAGAATATCTCCTTTCAAATAAAAGAAACATTAACAATTCTTCCAATATCATCATGTTTTTACATTTATTTACCTTCAAATAAAAGCCAAAGGGGCGACTTGGAGCCAATCACCGGGGGACTCGAGTTCTAATCCTCCCTTAGGCATGAAAACTTCCTGGGGGACTTTGGGCCAATCACCAGGAGACTCCTGAGTTCCAGTCCCACCTTAGTTCTTATTGAATGGGGCTGTGAAAGTTGGAGATATTTTCTCAGATTAATTTGGGATACCAGAATTGGGGATCCCTAGAGTGTGAGATGTCCGAGTGTCCAATATTGTGGTGTGTGATGGAAGAAAGTGAAATTGTGCAAAAATGTCTGTTCCATGTTGAGCAAAGTCATAAGTCTCTGCCTTCTTCTGCTTGTGGGAGAACCAGAGGCCTCTATGTGGTCCCTGTGAATCTGAGACTGACCTTCTTCTGGTCCATCAGATCTTTTCTTATCTCCTTAAAATGAAATTGCCAAGGGATCCTATTCCCAATTAGAAGCCATTCATAGACCTAAACATTGATTACCAACTGATCAGCAATCTGTGTGATGGGGAGCAGAAGAGCTTCCATGGGTGCCACGTCCTAGAAACCTCAAAGTCCTCCACCCCCTAATTCAGCCCCTTCTTGGACCTGGATGGATATTATGAAGCATTGAAGGTTTGTGACCTGGTCAATGATGCGGCTGCCTTTAGACAGGATCCCTCCAACCTCCTTCTGGGGAGAGTCTCAAGGTCCCCTTTCTCTGGACATCTTCTCCAGCCCTTCACAGAGAAGACAAGCTTGGAAGAGGAGCAGAGAAAACGCTTTAGGTAGAAATTGTAGAGTGGAAAATTAAAGGGTGTGAAAACCGTTATTTTAATTCTCTGGTTGATCAAAGAAAAAAAATACAGTGGAAATTTTACACATTTTTTTTACTTTGTTTTTATTATTTTGGTGTAAAGTTCATACCAAAATAAAAACAATCCCAAACTGAAATCCAAGACAGCTGTTCTGCTGAACACTTTCTGCAAAGGAGGTTTTGTCAGAAAACCAAGAAAGAATTATATATTCGATTTCCCTCCCCAGCTGACAGCCAGTCAAACATGGCATTTCACATCATTCTGGCATTCTCGGGGAGAGGATCAGGAAACCATGCTGGTTCTTGGTTCCCACAGCTTCCTCCTGAACTCTTTTCCTGCGCTCCCTCTCTCTCTCTCTCTCTCTCTCTCTCTCTCTCTCTCTCTCTCTCTCTCTCTCTCTCTCTCTCTCTCTCTCTCTCTCTCGCACACACACACACACACACTTTTTTAGCTGTAGGAACAAGTGCCCGAATTATTTTTAAAGGTGTCAAATTCAGTAGCTGTTGCTGAGCAGCAAATTCCTCTGAATGACTTTCAGCAAGGTTTACTAAGTTGAAAGGGAAGGGAGCTAGAACAATTCAATAATTTCCTATTTTGAAACATATAAATATTTTCTTTGACTCCTGCATACTATCAAAATGGAAAGAATATCTCCTTTGAAATAAAATAAACTTTAACAATTCTTCCAATATCATAATGGTATTATATCTCATGCTTTTACATTTATTCTGGCTGTGAGATGCTCCTTTGTGTTCAGGTCTGGCCTCAGAAGGATAATGTAGCACTTGGGGATGAAGATGCAGACCAGCAGACCAGCGCTGGAGGCCAGGATGGTGAAGACCTGAACAGCCACCATGTATTTCCCTTTGGTGCTCAGGTAGGTGGGCACAAAAGTCACCCAGACACTGCAGAAGACCAGCATGCTGAAGGTGATCAGTTTGGCTTCGTTGAAGGCCCCAGGCAGATTCCTGGCCAGGAAAGCCACCGGGAAGCAGATGGCAGCCAGGAAGCCCATGTAGCTGAGGGTGACGTAGAACATGACAACAGCCCCTTCGTTGCATTGCAGGATGATCTCTCCAGGCTGGGAGTGGAGGTCAGAGTCAGGGAAGGGGGGGAAAAGTCCCAGCCAGATGGAGCAGATGATAATTTGGAGAGCAGTAGAAGAAAGGATGATGGAGTTGCCCAAGCTCTTCCCCAACCATCTCTTCACTTGGTTTCCGGGTTTTGTGGCCAGGAAAGCCAGCACCACCGTGATGGTTTTGGCCAAGAGAGAAGAAATGGCAACTGAAAAAATGATGCTGAAAACCGTTTGTCGGAGAAGGCAGGTGGCTTTCCTTGGTTGACCAATGAAGAGCGAAGAAGACAAGAAGCAAAGCAGGAGGGAGACCAGAAGGATGTAGGAGAGGTCCCGATTGTTGGCTTTGACAATGGGAGTTTCTCCATATTTAATGAAGATAATTAAAACAAGGACTGTAGTTAGGAACAAGAGCAGGGCAAAAGAAACTAGGATGATGCCCAGTTGTTCTTCATAAGACAGGAAGGTTATAACTTTGGGGATACATTGGACTCTGTCCTCATTTGGATATTTATCATCTGGACACTTGATGCATTTTTCCACATCTGAGAAACCAAAAAGCAATTTTATTTAACATTCTGTCCTTTTATCTTACAGAAAATACCTTCTTTAGATAACAACTGATACCATGGACATTTTCCAAGAAGTATTTTCTTAATGATTTCATTAAAAAGAGCATAAGAAGGATTTATATATATATATATATATATATATATATATATATATATATATATATATATATATATATATATATATATATATATATATATATGTGTGTGTGTGTGTGTGTGTGTGTGTGTGTGTGTGTGTGTGTGTGTGTGTGTGTGTGTGTGTTTTTTCGTAGATTTTCACGGGTGTAGGTATGCTGGTTTTGTTGTATTCGGGTCTTTTCCTGTGTAAGGTTGAGATTGTCTTTGCAACGTTTTGGCAGGATCTCACCTGCCATCTTCAAGCGTGGGCTTAAAAGTATTTGAAGTTGAGGGAAGTCCTAGGATGTTAATTATTTCCTGTGTAATGTGTAGAATCTTCTTAGGGAGCTACATTACTAGAAATTAGTAATGAATCATATAATCTTTTCAGGCAAACATCCTGAGTCCTGCCACATGGCAGTTAATATACTGGACTTGGAGGATACCTACAGTATCTTGTAACATTTAAAAACAATCTTGAATTAAGGAGAAACTTCCTAATAGTAAGAACAATTAACCAGTGGAACAGCTGGCTTCCAGAGGTTTTGGGTTCTTCAACACTAAATGTTTTAAAGAAGAGACTGGACAGTCACTTGTCTGAAATGGTATAGGTTCTCCTGCTTGAGCAGGGGTAGAAGATCTCCAAGGTCCCTTTCAGCTCTACTCTGATTTATTGATCTACATGACTGGCAGAATATCTGTGTAATGAGTTCCCCCCATAACTATCCACAGCACCACATTATGGACCACTGACACCTTCTCAGTGATCCTCAAGGGGAGGATTCAATATACAGTGAATTGCAAGGTCTTTCAGAAGGTGGACCTAAAACAATTCATCAAGTTTCAAAGAACTCAGGTGTTCCTAGAAAGGTGAACTTAGCAGCACAAGTCCAAACTAAAAAGCAGAAGAGATATTTCCTTAAATAGTAGTAAAGCTTGCTCAGTCTTCCACCTCCTCCTCCCAACTCTTCCCAGCCCCTCCTTCAAAGTTTTTTTTTATTTACTTCCTTTTAAATAATAAATTGTGCAGGTTAAAAATAAAAATTAAAAAACTGGGGAACTTCAATCTGTCTTTTAACTTGCACTTTTATGAAAATGTTCTGGATGGATCCAGTTCCACAAATCCTCCCATTTTCCTCAGTGTGACCCACCTTCCTGAATGGAGAAGGTCCCTTCCGGGCAAGGAACGCAGTCATAGCAGCAAACTGGCTCTCCTTCTCGAGCCCTCTTGAAAAATCCAGGATGACAACTTTCCACACATTTGGACTGAGGCAGGGACTGAGCAGAAAAACAAGGAATGCCAAAGAAAACATATTAGGACTCTCCGTCCATGGAAAATGGAGAGAGAAATGGATGGAGACATGTAGCCTCTGGTCTTCACTGAGGTAAATATGAAATCTCTGACTACTTCTAAACAGATGCAGGGGGGATAACGACTGAAATATTCTTCATTTACTTCCTTCCTTTTGATTTTGGTATTTAATAAAGTACTTTTCTACTTTAAACTTTTATTAATGGATTGAATTGGAAAAAAAATTAAGTATGATGATATATGTAAAAGATTTAGGAAACTTTTATTCCATTAGATTTTTAATATAGAATAAAACTGATGAAGAAAAAAACCTCTGACCAGTAAGATCTTAAAAGGTTTCCATAAAACATGGCAAAGTTCCTTCACTTAGGTCCCATCTGTTAAAGAACTTCCATTAGATGACACCAACTGGCATGGAAGGCCAACCACCCTGGAGACTATAGGCTTTGCCCACTTGAAATGGGACCTCAGGCTTTGTTTGGGAAACAGAGAAAAGACACCAAAATTTCTCTCACCTTATTGAGCAACTTTAGCTGTGAAAGAGCATCTTGTCTGATAATAAGTCTCTGTGTTATAAAATACGCCAGAATCTCTTTCTTGGCATCCTCCTTGGGGAGAACCAAGAAGCCCGATATGGCCAGATCTGCTTTTATCTCTCCATTTTGGTCCAAGTACAGTTTTCTATCAGAAATATTCCAAAATTCATTCTTCTCCAGAAAGGGATGAAACTAGAATGGGAACATCCAGGAATTTGAAAAACAGAAAACTTTGTTTCTTATCCCACATTGAATCTTTCTTCTACAATTGTCCAATTTCCAAATATGGTTAAATAGGATACAAATACTTCCAATATTTTCATAAGTGAATGAAAAAGTTTGAGAAAAATTTGTCAATCACATACTGACAAAATATAAAGAAAATATAATCCACACAGTTGGTCAATTATAGGGAACATTCAATAAAATTAACAGAAAAAAAAGATGATCCAGAAACTCTTTGAAAACAACAGGTTGATTCTCTGAAAGCATGGGTTGATCAAGAAGAAATCTTTCAGGCTAATCTTCTCCCTTGTAATCCTGATGGAAAACACCTCCAGATGTGCTAATTCTGCTTTATTGTAATGTGACTTTAACAAAAAAATTAAAATCTGAAAGAACAAATCTCCCACGAACACTTTTCTCAGCCTGAAAAGTTAGGGAGGATCCTTTCTGAATTTCTTTCTCTCCCATTATGCAGTTGCAGGATTCTCCCCTCTTATCTGATCCTTCCCTAGTCAGCCTCTTTTCTCCTCATACCAAAAGTCATTCTCACATATCATTATACTTTCTAAATGGATTATAGGAACTCTGGTGATAGAACTGGATTTCAATAAAGGACTCACAAAGAATTTTGTGAATTTTGTGGAAACTTGAGGGGTGGTATGATAACTAAATGGATAAAAACTGTCTCCAAAATGTTAATCAAATAATTTTTAACAATTTTTAATCTTTCTTATGAAACCTGAAGGTGATGGATTATAATCTGCCATTGGTCATCAATTTTTCTGTTATTAATACGGTAATTAATACGATCTTAGAGTAAGCTAATTTGATGTGATTTAAAGAATATAAAGTCTTTCAACTTAGAAGCTTTATTTGAAACTTTATTTTAAATTTCAATTTAAAAGTTTGATAAAATAACAATGGTTTTAAATCAATTTAAAGGCAATAATCAGAAGCAAGCAACAATTGTTGAATAGGATGGATTGGATGGATGGACTGGAATTTAATTTGCTGCTGGCATCCCTGAAGGAGGAGTCTGGTTTGAAGGCAGGCTGCTTGGAGATGGCTGGAGAGGCCATGGACCCTGAAGATTCAAAGTGGGCAGAACAGAGGACTGATGAAATGGATTCTTTCAAGAAGATTGAGGGAGATTGGGGAATGAACTTGTCATATTTAACTGGAAAACAAGTCTTAAGAGCCGTTGTTTTTCCATTTACAGGAGGTCCTACGACTTTGGGGAATGGAAAGCAGTTGTTGGGAAAGATCCTAATTAACATTTTAAGGAAATGTATTATTATTAAGAATCAACCAAAGATGTTTAACCCTGGACAGATTCTGGATGGATCAGAGGTAATTAATGTGGTGGTCTGTAGTAGATAAGAAGCCCCTATAAATATTCTGTGAGTTAAATACAACAGCAGATAACACAGAAGTTTGAAGTTTTGAAATTTAACTTTATTGTTGGACTGCCTATTAACTATGTTTTTTATATACAGCAGATAGATGACAAGTCCAGGAGATAATATAGTTTATAATTGTGGGCCTATTTTGCAAGTGGGAGAAACTATTATTGCTGTATTGTATTCAATTGGGGAGACAATATGCATGCTTTTGTCTGTTTTTAATGCACATTTCTTTTTAAAATGTGTTGTCTACTTTTGTTTTGTCATTGTAATAGTTTTATTTTACCTTTTTGAATAAAAAATTTTTATAAGAGGAATAACAAGTTTCCAGAAACAATATTTATGATTAGCACACAGGGAAGGGTGCATAAGTAAAAAGCAGTAGAAAAATATCTGATTTTTAGCAACTAGGACTTGACTAACAATAGAGTCTCATATAAGAACATAGATGGACTGGAAAAAAGATGAAGGACACTGTGATTGTGCGGCTGGCTGCCACACGGCGACGACCTCGTCTGCTTTTGGGACCCTCGTGAGGGTGCACCTGAGCTAGGCTTGTGGACCCCCGAAGGGGTGAGAACCCTCGTTAGGGTGAGCCTAAGCTAGGTGGGTCTGGCTCTGCTAAGGAAGCACGGACACCAAGATGTGTTGGAACGCATCAACCAGCTCAGCGAGATGCCAAAAAGACCCCCACTGGCTGATTGAGACGGTATTTATTAAGGCATACAAGAAGGGTTTTCGTAATACAACATACGGTTACATGATTGGTTAAAAACTTGTTGCAGGGCAAAACTTAAGCAGGTTAGAAGCTTTCCATAGGATGTGGTTTTCTCTCATGCCCGGAGTTCTCCAGACAGGCTTTGTGGTTTAGCGTTTCTGCGTAAACTACAGGTGCTTTAGCTCGACAAAGGATGTGGTATTTATGTCTTTAAGCATGTTAGCTACATCTCCTCTGTTTTTACTTTATTAAAGCTGAAAACATGGAGCTTTTACGTGAGGTGAGTGCTATCTCAGGTCGCGAGTTGCCCTCCGACCCCAAGCTTCCTGTGTCCGCACCTACCATACTCTCAGCGTCATCTTCCGAATCGTTATCCGAGGAGAAATGTAGTAAGGGTTGCTTACTTTCATCTGTTGGCACCAACATAAAAATAGGTAATAAGCAGGATAATAATATACATCCCATAGCAATCATTGCAACAAATATAAAAACAGCTTTTAAACCTGGGAATTTGGGTAAAATACCATCAAACATACCTCCAAAATCAAATCCAGTCCATGTCTGTACAGGAACATGGGCAATTTTAATCATTCTGTCAGTGATTTCCTTGATTACATGACCACTGTCATCAATTTCAATACAACAATTACTTCATACAGTTCATGGTTATGTGGTGGGAACAGGATATGCAGAAATATACACAGTGCAGCTACATTTTCTACATTGCAAGCTGTTACTTCCTCAGTTTGAAAGTCCCTGTTAAGATGGTTTCGATATTACTTTAGCTTTGCAAGCACAGCTTTCTAATTTGGGACCTCCCAGTGGGCATCCATCTCAACCCGCATTTACTACTCAATTTATTCCAGTCCCAAATTCCATATATGTGTTCCAATCAGGAACAGTTAACAATGACAAACTATTTGAGATAGTATGAACAAAGATTGGCAAAACACAGGGTAATATTATGCAGCCTAAAGCAATCATTCCAATAAGCGCAACTACAGTTTGCAAACCAGGCAATTTTGACCACCATCCACTAAAGGCATCAGAGAGGTCCATCCCCTTCCATGTTTGCACAGATTGTTGGAGACCATGGTTTTTCAGGGCAGGTGCCAGGCAGTGGAAGGATTTTTGTGCAGGGTCTGTAATGCTGGAGAGCTTCCTTGTGGCAGAATTATTCCATTTGATGCACAATTCCGCAGGAAATGAGATAAAAAGTGTCACTGAGTAAGTGTTGTTCACAGTGTGATGGTTTGTAAAGTCATCTTCTTACAAAGGGCTAGAAAAGGACTATTATCAGGAGAGGGATATCCCTGCAGTTGTCTATACAAGACATAAACCTGACCCTGGGCCAACGTGAGAGGTGGTTTTGGAATTAAACATGTAGAAAGCAAATTTTTTCATACCGTGTTTCCCCGAAAATACACCATGTCCTGAAACTAAACCCTTGCGACATTTTTCGTGTGCGCAAAAATATAAGCCCACCCTCGAAAATAAACCCTCTGGACAATCCCCCCCTCCGACCAGGCAGAGCACCGCTCGCCGACCTAGCGGTATCCCGAAGGCACCAAGCCACGGGAATGAGGTGGGGGCAAAGGCGCTTGCGTTGCTTGGTGCTTTCGGGGTACCGCTAGGTCAGTCAGCGGCGCTGTGCCCAGCTGAAGAAGGGGGGGTTGCTGGGCAGCTGCTCTCTTGCGAGCGGGCTCCTGAAGAGCCGGGCACAGCCTCAGGGTCGAATGGCTGTGTTGCGCTGTCGCAGCAGCAACGCAGCAGCCATGAGGTGACCAAGCTTATGAGCAGCCGCCCGGCAACCCCCCTTTCCAGCCGGGTACAGCGCCGCTGACCGACCTAGCAGTACCCGGAAGGCACCAAGCAACGCGAGCGCCTGTTCACCGCCCTCCACGTCCCGTGGCTCGGTGCCTTCGGAATGCTCCTAGGTGAGTGAATGGGGCTCTGCATGGCTGGAGGGGAGTTTCGCAGCGGCTTTTCCTCTCCCCGCTCGCGCGAAGGGCATCTGCGCTGCTGGCGCCGTCCGCCGCTTGGTTTTTTTTTTCAAAGCACGGAGGATGGATGCCGCTCTGGAAGTACGCTCTATGGTTGTGGAAGGCAATTCGGCACGTCGGGGTCACCAGTTGTGATTGTGCGGCTGGCTGCCACACGGCGACGACCTCGTCTGCTTTTGGGACCCTCGTGAGGGTGCACCTGAGCTAGGCTTGTGGACCCCCGAAGGGGTGAGAACCCTCGTTAGGGTGAGCCTAAGCTAGGTGGGTCTGGCTCTGCTAAGGAAGCACGGACACCAAGATGTGTTGGAACGCATCAACCAGCTCAGCGAGATGCCAAAAAGACCCCCACTGGCTGATTGAGACGGTATTTATTAAGGCATACAAGAAGGGTTTTCGTAATACAACATACGGTTACATGATTGGTTAAAAACTTGTTGCAGGGCAAAACTTAAGCAGGTTAGAAGCTTTCCATAGGATGTGGTTTTCTCTCATGCCCGGAGTTCTCCGGACAGGCTTTGTGGTTTAGCGTTTCTGCGTAAACTACAGGTGCTTTAGCTCGACAAAGGATGTGGTATTTATGTCTTTAAGCATGTTAGCTACAGGATACCAAACTTGATATGTATGATTGTGAAAAAAATCTCAAAATCGTAGTTAACTCAAATAATGTTTAACCCTTTTTAATCTTTCCATAAAACCTGAATATGATGGATAACAATTTGCCATTGGTCATCAATTTTTCTATGTTGTCATTAATATGGTCATTATTACTATCTTTTTTTAAATAGGTTTTATTTTTTTTCTTTAAAAAGGACAAAACAACACATACAGAACAAGAGCAAGGAGGGGGAAAAAACACAATTTCATCAAGCATGTCGTTTGGTTACAAGATTTTGTGCAGCGGTTTTTACAATTAAGAATCAAGTCACTAATTATCCATTAAACATAGTTAAATATTTCATTGAGCATTGTGTGTTCAAGTTACCATTAATATTCTTTCATTTGTGACAACCCTTGTTTCTTTACATCCATAATTATCTACTAGGTAACAATAAGTCTTTATAAAATTATATCACCAATCTCTAAAAAATAAGAATAAAGATTAAGTCATAAAAAATTCTCATTAATTCATATAAGACATTTCTACTTTCCATTAGCCATAGAATTTCCAATCATCCACAACTCCAAATATAATTTTCCATTATTATTTGTCAATCCATGTGGTCATTAAGTATTTCAGTCTATATTTATATCCATTATTCATTACATCATCATTATTCCACTTTATATTATAAAATAGTCACCAGCTACAATCATACCTAACAATTTAAATCATCTCACTCTTATATATTAAATACATTATTATTCTTATATCGTATAAGTAGGTAGTCTGTTTCATAGTTAAAGCTTAACACATATAAAAAGAGAGAAAAGAAAGGAATTTTTTTTTCAACATTAAGTATAGCTTTCTATTATTATTACATAGAAGATAAGATAAAGGGGGAAAAAAATTCATTTCCAGGTTTTTTTATCCAACCATTGATAAAACAAATCCCATACTTTATAGAATTGCTCATCCTCTAGTTCTCTAATTTCAAATGTAAGTTTACTCATTTCAGCACAGTCCATTATTTTCCGAACAATTTCTTCCTCTGTTGGTACTTTCTCATTTTTCCAGTTTTTAGCAAATACAATTCTAGCAGCTGTTAACACATTTATGATCAAATATTTCAAGTCTTTATTGTATATTTCTGGTATTATTCCCAATAAAAAAAGTTCTGGTTTCAAGTCTATATGTTTATGTATCATTTTCTCCAACCACATGTGTATTTTAGTCCAGTATCTTTTAGCTTCAGCTCAAGTCCACCACATGTGGTAGAATGTGCCCGGCGTATGTTGACATTTCCAGCATTTTTCAGACTTATTCTTCGACATTCTTGCTATTCTCGATGGGGATAAGTGCCACCTACAAAACATCTTATACAAGTTCTCTTTATATGCATTTGACATTGTCATTTTATAATTTTGAGTCCACAGTTTTTGCCATTTTTCTAGGTCAATCCGATGTCCAAAGTTTTTCCCCCAAGCTAACATAGTTCCTTTCACTTGTTCTTCATATAATTTCATCTCTAATAGATAATCATAAAATTTTTAATTACTTTTTCATCATTACCTGTTAAAACTTTATCTAATTCAGTCATTTTATCATAAAAGCCCTCATTTTTTCGATCTTCAGTATATCTAGAATGTATTTGCACATATGAGTACCAATTGAGTTCAATACCTTCCTGTTTCAATTCTTGTATGGATTTGAGTTCACTCTCTGTATTCAATAATTCAGCATATCTAACTGTTTCTTCCCTTTTATATACTATTGGATATGTAAAAGCTTCAATAGTTGATATCCAGACTGGAATTTTCAAGTAGTGCAACCTCTTGACCTTCTCCCAATTTGATAACAGAGCCTCTCTTATAAAATGCCTTCTGAAATAACCATGCGTTTTAGTTCCCTTATACCATAAATATGCATGCCATCCCAACAACAGGTCATGACCCTCTAGATTCAAAAGCCTAGCATTTCTTAGCATTAGCCATTCCTTAATCCACATCAAACTAGCTGCCTGGTAGTATAACTTCCAATCGGGTAAGCCCCACCCTCCCCTTGATTTGGCATCTTGTAACAATTTACGTTTTATTCTTGCTTTTTTCCTTTGCCATATGAATTTCAACACCATTTTATTTAATTCTTCAAAATAGCCTTTCCCCAACTTAATTGGAATAGTCTGGAACAAGTATAGCAATCTAGGTAGGATATTCATTTTGATTGCTGCGATTCTACCAATCATTGATAATTGAAGATTCTCCCATTTCGCTAAATCTGTTGCAATTTGTTGCTTCAATTTAAAATAATTATCTTCTTTGAGGGTGCTGCATTTGGCTGTTAGGTGAATCCCCAAATATTTAACTTTACTTGTAATTTGCATTTCCAAAATTTCCGCCAATTATTTTTTTTGTTTTCGGGGTATATTTTTTGTCAAGATCTTTGTTTTGTCTTTATTTATTTTCAAACCTGCAACTTCTCCATACGCCTCAATTTCTCCTATCAATTTAGGTGCAGATTGAAATGGCTCCTCAAGAATGAAGACTAAATCGTCAGCAAATGCTTGCAGCTTGTATTCTTCTTTTTTAATAGTCATTCCCTTTATTTCTTCCTCTTCTCTAATCTTTCTATTTAGTACTTCTAATGTTAAAACAAAAAGCAGTGGTGATAGTGGACAGCCTTGTCTCGTACCTCTTTTAATTTCGATTGTCATTAATACTATCTTAAGGTAATCGAATTTGATGTGATTTAAAGAATATAAAGTCTTTCAACTTAGGAGCCTTATTTGAAACTTCATTTAAAAAGTTTTCTAAAACTTAGCAAACAGCAGATGAATACTTTGCTGCAATTGTGAAAATGAGGTGATGATTTGACTTTTGTGAAAACTTTAAAAACTTTTGGTTTGTTGCCTTCTGATCCCGGTGCTGGCAAGGCAAGATGGCACACTTCCATTGTCTTCTTGTGCTTTGAAATTTGACTCCACCCACAGAAACTGCTGGCATTTTGTCTTTGTCTCCGTGACACTCAGAGATACTTCTTGATATACAATACCTTGGACTTGGAACAATGGATTTTACTATTTGGATTTGAACTATAGAAAAGGTCTCTATTTGCCTGGACTTCCTGCCTCGCGATCTCTCTTGGCTACCCACCTTTACAGCTGCCTTTTTATTGTATTGACACAGACATCTCTGAGCTTTCTTTGTTAAAATGGCACCGAAAAGACCACCACCTGGGAAACCAGGCTATGCGGGTTCTGCCCCTACATCTTCAACATCCAGTCCCAGCAGGCAACAGACACTAACATCTCTGTTACAACCCAAGCTCCCGGAGGAGGATCTAACCCAACAGATGCTACAAAAGATCTTAAAGGGGCAGGAGGAATTGAAGAAGCAACTAAAAGAAATGAACGAACAGCTCAGAGAAAATCAAAACCGAATGGCTCAAAATGTGCAAAGACTGGAAGTTTTGGAGGAGGGGACGGCCGAGATGAGGGGGGAGGTGAGGGGAGTCCAGAGAGGAAATCAAGAACTTGAGAACCATGAGATAAAAATGGAGTTTGAAAGAATGTCTTTTTTCCTTAGATTTCAAAATGTAATTGAGGCTGATGATGAAGATTTGAGGGAAATTTTGAAATGACAAATTTACATTTTGAAATGACAAAGTTATTGGCTGAATATATTAAAAAAGACAGACAACAGCTGGGATGGGATATTGACCTGGTCTATAGAGTCAATTCCGCTTACGCTAGAACACACAATGTTCCAAGGGAGGTTCACATTAAATTTCTTAGAAAGGCTACAAGAGATGAGATTCTGGGTGCACAGAGGGGGCAAGTGTTAAAATACAAGGATAGAGAGATAGCCATCCTGAAACAAATCCCAAAGAAAGTTAGAGATAAAAGAAAAAAATATTCATTTTTAGCGAAGAAATTATACCAGAAAGGGATTTGGTTCAGATGGCTTCTCCCAGAAGGTATTTTGATATTCTGGGAGGACACTAGAGTTAGAATTAACACAACCATGGAGGCGGAGGTCTTCATGGAAAAAAACAAAGTGCTCCTAGATAAAACTGATGACACCACACGGGATACACAAGACACGGGAGGTGCCAGAGCCTTGCTGGAGGGGGGAGAAGAGGCAACACAGAGAAAACTTAGATCACAAAAGTGAATTAGAAAAATAATGCAATTGCTAATAGAGAGAATTTTTTCTATTTGATATAAAATAGATTGAAATTATTTGAAGATATAAGGTAAAAATATGCTGTCAAAATATTGCTAAGTAGTGAATACTTAATGTATTAATACGTGAAAGTTATGAGAATTGGGGGGAGTGCCATTTCCTGCATAATGTAGCTGTCAAAATTTGTAACTTCATCCACTATCCCCTTTCCTGAAATTTTCTGTAAAACCAATAAATTTTTTTTTACAAAAATAAATAAATAAAAAGTTTTCTAAAACTTGTATCTGTTTTTTAGCTACTAGGACTTGACTAACAATAGAGTCTCATATAAGAAGATGAATGATGGAGTAGAAGAAAGATGAGGGATATCAAACTTGATATGTATGTTTGTGAAAATGATCTCAAAATCGTAGTTAACTGGAAACAGAATCTGAGTCAGCTGGGTGATGTCCATGGAAAGAAAGCAAATGCAGCCATAAGAATCTGAGGAAGTGAATGTTCTGGTTTGGGGAGACCCCAACTCAAGGACCAGGTCCCCTTGCAGGCACCAAGATTGGAGGAGAATTTGCACACAATCTACTTGAACTTCAGGGAAGGACAATGAAGCCAAGGAAGAGTTAAAAGGAGCGGCTCTTAGCCTTGAGGAAAGACAACAAGGAGAAGAGCTAAAGATCAAGAGGAGTCTTGGAGCCCCCTTTCCAATTGAAACAATCTCTCCGCTGGAGAAGGGAAGATACAGCCAGTGGTGGGATTCAGACGGTCTGGCAAAGTTCGAGTGAACGGATAGTAAAAATTCTGCCTGGCCACGCCTCTCCCCACCACTACTTGCCTCGCAGGCCTTGCCTGGTGCCTTAGAGTCATAGCTGCAGCTGCTCTTTGGCTCCCTTGCCTCGACCACGTGGCCACGCAGCCCAGCCTGTTTGCCTGCCTTTGCCGTGGCCTCCTGCTCGTCTTGGTCTGCTCCTGAATGCCCACCTCATGCAGCTCCCGACCACTCCAGCAGCGGCCATTCCTTTTTCTTTTCCTTTTCCCTTCCGTTCCCATTCCCTCCTTTTTTACCTCCTCCGTCTACGTCCACGTCTATGTCTATGTCTATGTTCATGTCTATGTATTTGTATATGGTTTTAACATGACTGTACACCGCCCCGAGTCCTGCCTAGGAAAGGGTGCGGTCTAGAAATAAAAGTTGTTGTTGTTGTTGTTGTTGTTGTTGTTGTTGTTGTTGTTGTTGTTATTATTATTATTATTATTATTATTATTATTATTATTATTATATTATTATTATTATTATCTCAGCCTTTCCTTCTTTCCCATTTCCTTTCCTTTCCCTCTCCCTCCCTTTCCTCCTTTACCCCCTCCCCAACATCTGCTCTGATGGCAATTATGGCTAAAAGGCCTTTGGAAGCTGGGGCTGCCCCCTCCCCCTCCCCATTGCAGAAACTCCTCTTGCTGCAGAATTGGGATCTTTCAGATTGTCTTCTCCTGCCCCCCTCCTACCCCCTGCACAGTCTCAGTTGCTGCTTGGAGGGGGGGAGATTTCTGGTTTTGCAGTGATGAGAGGAAAAGGGGAAGGTTGAACAGGCCCTCCAAGGCTGCCCCCCCCTTGCATTTCTGCAACCAAATTCTACCCCCAAACAGAGGACCCCCCCACCCGAATACTGCAGGGAAGAGCAGGCTGGGTCCACAACTGGGCAGCGTGTTGGGGGAGAGGCTGCAGCAGCTCCGTGTTACTGGAGGGAGAGAGGAAAGTTTGGCCAGGTATAACCAGATGGGGGGGATTGACCAGCTCAGCCAATAGATTTCAATTGTCCCTCCTGGCTCACCCGAGCCACTCCAATTTCCACCCTGGCCAGAGGCGCCTCCGGCTAAAAGCCCCTCAGTGGACACCCAACGCACACACACCCCCAACACAGAGTTCAGAATGACATTTCTCCCAAAGAAGTTCTAGGGAACCCAACCCCCCCCCCACTGCCCCTTCCAGAGCCCAGAAAACTCCCAGGCAAAGCAGCGCCACCTTGCTCTCAGGAGTGGGGAAGAGAATGGATGGGAGGAAAGAAAAACTTGGGGAAGAGGGAGGGAGATCCAGAGGAAACGGGGAGAGCTCCTCGCCCCATTTCTGCCTCCTCCCATGCCACAAGGTTGAAAAGCTTCTGATTCCTCACTCTCACTCTCTTTTTCTTTTTTCTTTCCCCACTCTTTTGCGCTCTCTCTCCCTCTCCCTCTCTCTCTCTCTCTCTTTCTCACACACACACACACAAACACACACACACTCACACACTCTTATCCCTGAAAGTCCCCCTTCTCTGCCTGCTCCAGAGAGAGAAGCTTGCCTGCGCAGAAGAGGCACCGATCGAAGCGCGTCCCAGTAAGTTAATCAGCCGGGCTTTCCTGGGATGCGAGCGATGCTGCCGGGCGCTTGGAAAGGACTTTGGCCACCGGCCCACCACTAAAATCAAACAATGAGGTGAGGCGCAGAGCTGGTTGGAAGAGTGTGTGCGTGTGTGTGTGTGTGTGTGTGTGTGTGTGTGTGTGTGTGTAAAATAGGCGGTTTCATCCAAAGGAGTTTTTGTTTCAGGTGGATCTTCTAGCTTTGGAAGGAGGAAAGGAAGGTGTAGAAAGAGAGAGACGAAAGAAAAGGAAAAAGAAAGAAAAGAAAAAGAAAGGAAAGGAGAGAGAGAAAGAAAAAGGGAGTTATGGAAGGAAGGGAAAGAAAGAAAAAGAGGGAGGGAGGAGGAGGTGAATGAGATATAGTTGGATGGATGGGTCAATACATACATGGAGGGACGGAGGGAGGGAAAGAGAGAAAATGAGACGAAGGAAGGACACAAACCATGGCTTCAGAAGACTCTCAAACAGCACAACAATGTTTGAAAGGGCTGGAAGGGATCTTGGAGGTCATTTTGGAGTCCAACCCCTGCTCTAGTAGGGTCAGAAGGGACCTTGGAAGCCATCTAGTCCAACCCTGTGCTCCAGCTGGAGACCTTATATCCTCTGGATTATTTTGGTGCCTCTAACAGAGAGGAAAATTGCCAGAAAAGGGAAGGAGTTTACTAAGACAAGGCTGCCATGCAGAGGAAGGCAGAGACAGTCCTTGACTTGTGACAATTGAGCCCAACATTTTGGTTGCTAAGCAAGAGCGTTGTTAAGTGAGCTTTGCCACATTTTACTCAATCCATGACATCTCCTAGCTCTAACAGTCATGTGCAGGTTAGGGAAGAACATCTGAAGGCCTGTGTAATGTTCTAATGTGCAGAAGTGATAGTTAAATGTGTGGCAGAAAGTGAACTCTGGGTGTGTTTTTCCAAACGCAATAAGTGAGGTTGAATGTGTGTAGTTTTAGAAGAGGTGTGTGTATGTGTGTGTACATACACATACAATGTATAAAGTAGATAATGTATCTTTTTGTGTGCCTATACACACACTATACCTTGTAATATTTATGTACACATATGGCATATATACATAGGATTAAATTGTGCATTTTGGATGTTCATTAGTAGTAAATACAGGGAAATTGTATCTTGTTGACACAAGGAGAGGCCAGGCAAGGTACCCCTTGACGTGAGTGATGTCAAGTTGGCTACACCCACCCAATCACATGACCACCAAGCCACGCCCACCCAGTCACACGACCACGAAGCCATGCCCACAGAACCAGTAGTAAAAAGATTTGAATCACACCACTGGATACAGCCCTCTTCCAATAACTGGCTCCTGTTACACATGAGTGTAAGATCCGTTCACTCTTATTCCAGAGTGTCAGACATGGAAAAAGTGAATTCAGTTACAAGAGAGGAGATTTTAACTGAATGAGAGAAAAAATATGATAAAAGGATGAGCTGTTTTAGAGCTGAGCCAGTAAAGCAGAGAAGTTCAGTCTCCTCTTCATGCATCATCTGAGAGCAAAGACTGAGCAGCCATCAGTCAGAGAAGCTTGAACTGGGCTTCCTGCAGAGAGGAGGGGTTGGGCTAGATGGTCTCATGGTCTCCTCCTAATTTATAAAGGTTGTCATGCCACAACATATACTGTATTTTTCAGAGTATAAGATGCACCGGAGTATAAGACGCACCAAGGTTTTGAGGAGGTTTTTTTTTTAAAGTAGGTAGGTAGGTAGAGGGAGAGAAAGAGAGTGAAATACAGTAGGTAGGTAGGGAGAGAGAGAGAGTAGTTAGATAGGGAGGTAGGGAGATAGATAAAGGGATAGATAGAGAAATAGAGAGAGAGATATTAATAAAGAAATACAGTAGGTAGGTAGAGGGATAGAGAGAGAGAAATAAAAAGAGATAGAGAAATACTGTAGGGAGGGAGGGAGAGAGAGAGAGTAGGTAGGTAGGTAGATGTTTCCAGATGTATTTATCCATGTACTGGAGAAGGAAATCGCTGACAATCTGCAGCACCTAAGACTTTGTTTCTGCTGGCAAAGCACTTGATCAATGTAATTCTCATCAACCAGTAAAGAGTTTCCAAGAGGGAAAAAAAAGTTTTTACACTCTGCAAACCTCCCCACAAAAGCCAGTTTTTGTGAAAACGCCCCCCCCTTTAAAAAAGTCATGAATAGCCTTGGGGGGGCTTGCAGAGTGCTCGGGGGGGGGGGCAAAATGAGAAAAAATGGTCCTTTTTCTCAAAAACAAGCCCGTTTTTTGTCAAAAAAATTGCATGCATAGCCTTATGGAGGCTTATAGAGTGCTGCTGGGGGATTGGTGGGGGGGCATAAACGATCCATTTTTTGCTCATTTTTGTCCTCCCCAGCCCCCAGGAGCTCTCTGAAAGCCTCCATAAGGGTATGCACGGCCATTTTGGTGAAGGGGGTGGGGTTTCGGGAGGCAAAAAATATGCTGTATTCGATGTAAAAGACGCACCCAGATTTTCATCCTCTTTTTTGAGGGAAAAAGGTGAGTCTTATATTCTGAAAAATACGGTAACTGTTGTGCTGTTGTTGCTCTAGCCACACCTAGTGGCCGGGGGCAGATAAGCCTCACTATAAGGTCTGAGGCCAGACTCCATTTTCTGTCAGTCTTTGGAGAAGACGGAAGCAGCCGTTGTGACCGAGACCCCTGGTCATCCAGAGACGCTTCCGTCCCTCACACGGAATCCAGCTGATTCTTTGCTAGCTGTTAGTGAATGCTGCCTATCTCGTCTTTCTATTTGATTTCCACTCTTTGCATCTCCTCAGTTTCACCTGCCCTCTTCTCCCAATAAAGCATCCAGATCCACGCCAGGCTCCCTTTCATGCGAGGAGAATAGGGGGGCTTAGCTGCCTGTCCAGCTGCACACAGACCCACCTGCAATGGGGACGGAAGGAAGGTGGAATTCCACCAGGCTAATCACAAACCCACAAATACAGGAATTTATTTTAAAAAGAATACCACATTTTCCAATTAGCAATGCTAAAAATAAAAATGCCATGGTATCTACTCTTTGGAACCATTAATTCCCTGAATAATTAAATTGGCCAGATCTGTTGAGATAGTTCCCCTCCTTCTCCTCTGGATTCCTCCTCCAAAGGATCTAAAATTAATGGATCCATATCGGGACCCCCATACCTGCCACGGCTGCAGCCTTGGAGACCCCAAGATCTTTTCATCCTCCTTCCTTCCCCTCCTCGATCTGGAGGAATATGCAGCATTCAAGGCTTGGGCCAGAGTCTTCATGAGACTGTAATGGTGGTAGGAATTTTGGGCCCCTTTTCTGTCCCATTTCTCCAGGGTCTCCAGTGGGGCTTTCTGGGTGCATCTTCTGCGGCCTTTGACAGAAAAGACATTCTTTGAAATAGAACAATGAAAATAATGATCTTTAAACTTTACTTCCACAAAGAAATAGGGTTTAAAGGCAGAATCTTTTGGCCTTCCTTTTCCCAGATAACCAAACTTCCAAATACTATGGATGTATTTGAGAAGTCTGCGCTTGTCCATTTCATAGACTGCAAAATTTGTGATGATCCAGACTTTCCCCTCATTGGGTCCTGGGAGACGCATAAGTGTTAAATGGAAAGGAAGAATTCTGTCCCAAAGGGAATCAAGTTCTATGAAGTGAACAAAGACGTTGACTTGTCTCCACTTAGAGAGGGAATCCCTGAGGTATGCAGTATATCCAGTTGTTGAGAACAGTTGTGATATCACCACACAAATTCCATTCCTGACAAGCACAGGAGTAAAAGTCCTCATGAAATTCTCTCCCTTTTCTGTGTCTGAAGCAAAGAGGCCAATCAGGGTCCATCTGAAATGGAAGAACAGCTGGACAATTGCTGGGTACTGGAATCCTTCTTTGGGGAGCATCCGGTGGAAAAAGGGGAATTTGCTTTTATCACTCAGAGCCTCTGAAGCGCTTACATAATTGATCTGGAAAAGGAATTGAAAGGATTAGAGCCGTGATGGGGAACCTGTGGCATGCAGAGCATCCTCTCCTGGCACGCCAGCCCTCCCAGCCAAGCTCCACTAGCATCCACATGCAGGCATACCTCCTGCCGGCCAGCTGGTTTTCGGGCCTTTGTGGAGGGCCAGGGCGGGGGAGGCGTGAGTATGCAGTGGGGGGCACTCACATTGTGCAGGAAACTCTGGTGGGCTGGAAGTGAGTGTGAATGGCCTCTGCCCCCCCCCCCCCCCCCGTGCTTCCTGGCTCAGTTGGAGGCTTCCTTCAGCCTTCAAACAGTTGCAGGGTTTTGGGGGGTATTTTTGCTTCCAGGTTGGTGCAGGAGGCTTTCCAGAGCCAAAATGGGGCGTGGAAAGCGCAGGGTTTTTTCCCCTGTTATTCCAGAATTGTGAGCTCTTAGGAAAGTATCCCCTCCTTGTGGGTTTGTAACAGTGGTGGGTTTCAAACATTTTTAGAACCTCTTCTGTAGGTGTGCCCTGGTTTGTGGGAGTGGCTTGCCAGCCATGTGACTGGGTGGAAGTGGCTTGGCAGTTCATGTGACCGGGAGGGAGTGGCCAAGATGATGTCACCATTCCCAGTCAAGATAGAGGTATAAATTAAACAGAAAAGAAAGAGGCATCCATACATCTGAATTTAACTTCAAAGCAGTGGCAACAACTTAAATTCATTAAATAATAATGTTTGTTAGGGCTATTTTTGAATATATTTTTGAATATATAGGAATATATTTTGAATATATATGAATGTAAAGCCCACATTTTTGAATATGTGTTTTTGAATATATAGGAATGTAAAGCCCACAGCATCTACTTGGTACTTTTTAAAGCAGCGGCACCTTTTTCCTGGATTCATGAACTATCTACTTTAAAGAGTTGTGGGTGGGTACTATATTTACAGTCTTGTATTCTCTTCAGTACTTTGTTTGGAACAGAATCCAAAGTACCATGCAGTCCCAGCATTTGTACTAAAGCTAGGCAAGTGATTTTACAGGGCTCTGAGCACTCCTCCAAATCTGGTCAATGAAGCAGATGTTCCAAAGTCCTCCCACAACTTTCCAATGCTTTGAAATACAACGAAATGATTTATACAAGCCTATTTCATACTTTCTTATATATGGCAATCAGCGTGGTTTTACAAATGGTTCACAGGTGGTCTATTTCCCAAGTACTTAGAGGGCCAAGAACTGCCTTTCCTAGATTGCAGCTTTAGCTCCCTTGAATGTTAACACACCTTCAGGCCATTCAAATATAGACTAGCTCTGATCCTGGAACCAAATGACATGCATTATATATTAATATCATATTCAATGTAATCATTATTGCTAAAAAAACAGGCAGCAGTTAGAGTAGTTTGTAACAAAAGATGGGCAATAAACAAGAAGTTGATTCACCCCCCCCCCTATTTTAGCTTCTTTCTGTCTTATGTAATATTTCCCTGCAATTCTTCCATAATCCAGACTACTAAAAAGAGTTCTACATAATTAGCCTTTTAAAATAAGCTTGATGTCCAACAGATTTTCTACTTATTAATATGAACAGGTTCTGGCCTGTTGCTTAAAAAAATAAATTCATACCACAATCCACAGGAAAATGCAGTCTGTAAGTATAATTTTTTTTTTATTTTGAAAAGTTTTAATAAAACTTTACAAATATTTTCCCCTTTCCCTCCCTCCACCCCAACCCTACCACCCCTCCAACCCTCCCCCCCCAACTTCCCAGAGCAAATACAGGGTGTAAACATTTAACAATCATACACTAACATAAGCTAACTAACTATAACATCTTAGCTCCCTCTTGTACTTTAACTCCCCTTTTATTAAACCAAATTTGGATAAACTATAACATTCCTTATTCATTCATAAACTAATTAAAGTTCCTTCGTCCAATGTTTATTTTCTCCATTCCGACTTGTATTTCTCTTCTGAACAGTCTTTCCAATATACTGAAATTTTAGCCATCTCTGCTAGACTTTTAACGTCCAATCTTGAATGATAAGCAATTCTTCCTTCTTCCAGCAATCTTGTTGCCATTATTAAGTTCAAAATCAACCTAGTCTCTATAAATATACAGTCTGTAATTATACCTAGCAAAAACAACTGAGGAGTGAACTTTATCCTTTTTTTTTCTTTTTTCTTTTTTTTTGAAAATATTTTAAATAATCCACCATATTTTTCTCCATAATGCTTTAGTTTCTTTACAAATCCACCATACATAATAATACATAGCATCAACACAATCACATTTCCATTTAAATTATAAGTTGGGATACACACATGCTAACTTTTTAAGATCTAAAGACCATCTAAAAACATTTTATAAAGAGTCTCTTATCAAATTTTAATCTTGCATAAATTATCATTTCTTACCCAAATCTTTTTCCATATTCCCATCATTATTAAAAACTATTGTGAATTCTCCCATTTACCATCTCTATCTATATTTTATGCCCTAGTGTTCATAATTATACTTATGTAATCTCCCATTTAATATTGTAATATAAACTCCTAAATAGGTAACCTTTTTTACTATCTCACATCCTATTAATTTTTCTAATTCTTCTTTTGGATTTGTCCTGGATCGTAAGATGCTTGTAGTATTCCATTCCTTGTTTTCCTGATAACCAAGTAGATTACAATATCTCTTGATAGCTGTCTCTGTCTGACGATCCATGAATTAACACGATAATTTTTTTCAATCTGCCAACCATATTCTGCTTTTAGTTCACCAGTTAACTGAGCGAAAGTTTCTACAAAAATTTCTTTAAAATTTTCTTCGTTATATTCTTTCAAACCTCTTATTCTCAAAGCAAATTCCATCTCTCTGTATTGTATCATTGTAACTTCTGCCTCTGATTTTTCAATCTTGATTTGAAGCTCATCAACTTTATTCTTCAAATTCACATTAGACTGAGTAATTTCTTCCACCCTATTGTCCAATGATGTTGCAAAAGCAAACAAACCCTTAAACACATCCACTGTATCATTACGGGTTTGAATTAAGTCCTTAATTTCACACATTTCATCAGACACATCTTTAAGGGCAGTTGCAATCCCCTGCTGCAAAAACAAAGCTTGTGCCTCCAAAGCACCCCGGAGAGCTTCAAATGTCACCGTTTGTGTATCCATTCCAGCACTCTTAGAGGCACTTATAATTGTTTGTTTTGAAGGCATTTCCGAATATCCAAATCACACTTTCCAGCAGCCAATTTATTGAGTCCAAAAAGTCCACTTAATCCCCAAACTTGTTAAATCTTATAGCTTTAGACTTGAGCTCTTGAAAGTTTTAGCGACGTTAACAAACACTTAACAAATACTTTCCTTTTAAGTTTCACTTTGGTCACACCCTTTGTCTTGCAGACGCCATCTTTATTACCCTTTGTTCTTCTCAATTTTCACAGAAGGAAGTAATGCTGCATCGGAGTTAAGGTTTGTGCTCGCAATTATAAAAGCTCCCGTATTTGCTTTTGTTAGGGTGTAACCAACAAGTTGGGTAGACAATATATTGCACAAGGCATGTTATGTATCTTTAAGAGAGGAGCTCTGCTAATTAGTAGATTACAGCATTTAAATTGCAGCTGATGTTGTTGCTCTCTCTCTCTCTCTCCTGATTGATGTATGATAACTGCTGTCTAACTGTTACTACTGTTGCTACTACTTACTGTGTGTAAGTTATTTGCTACTTGTATCCAAGTTATCTTGGTAGTATTGGACTGTTTTTTCTGTGTATGACTTTTTGGCTGTGTTTATGGATTTTGCTATATTCTTCAAAAAGTAAAGTTTATTTTGTTACTTTACTATCCATTATTCAGTGTGGTTGCTTTATCTATCGCACGCTGCGTATACTTTACAGGGTTGCTCTGTTATAACCTCGACCTGGGGTTCATTGCTAGTGCTTAACCGCACTAGTACCACTAACATTGGTTATGGGCCCAGACGCCCTGCCTTAACCATAATTTTTTTTTTTATGCACCACTTTTTGGATAGTTTATTTTTGTGAATATGGCACAAGAACAGTCTGCTGCACTCTCCATGATTACCCGGTTTGATGGAACCAACTATGTTTCCTGGTCCTTGAAGTGTTCCCTACTTTTGCGTAGAGAAGGACTGTGGTTTGTGGTTCAGAACCCACCAGATGTTACAGGTTGGGATCCTGCTGATAATGAGGATGCGAAGAAGATTGCGCAGTTTAACAAGGACAATGAGAGAGCTCTCTGCATTATTGGACTAACACTGAATGACCAGCAACTGGTCCATATTCGTGGCGAAGAGTCTGCTGCTAGGTGTTGGAACACATTGCGGAGAATTTATGTTCGGGACAGTGTGGGTGCTCATATTCATCTCACACGGAAACTGTTTAGAGCCCGTTTGCAAAAAGGTGGTGATATGTTGGCTCATTTAGACTTCATGAAGAAAACTTTGCAGGATTTGCAAGAAAAAGAGTTAATTTTTTCTGAGCTTCAACAGGTGTATATTATTCTATCATCGCTTGATGAAAGCTACGACTCTTTTGTTTCCTCATTGGAAGTTCTTTCACGTGATGAACTGACATTATCTGAGGTTACCGGGAGATTGCTTGAAGAGTCCAGACGAAGAGAGGATAGAGTTCAGTTCAGAGACAATCAATCACAAGAAGAAACACAGTTTTCAACTGTAAATTTTGTTAAGAAATGTTATTCTTGTGGTGGTAAGGGGCATATTGCTAAGAACTGTAAAAATAGCAAGAAAAGGAGTGTTGCTAATAGTAAAAGAAAAAGCAACAATGTTACTGTAACTGTAGCTAAGGTAGATAAGGCTGTAAACCATAGTTTCTGGGTGGTTGACAGTGGCGCATCCCATTCTATAACTAAGGTTAAAGAAAGGTTTGTTACTATGAAGGCTAGCAAACAGCACATTTCCTTAGCAAATGGTTGGAAAATTAAGGCTTCAGGTGAAGGTACAGCTTATTGTCCATGTATTAATGAAAAATTGGAAATGTTATATGTACCTAAAATGAAATTTAACCTATTATCTGTAAAAGACCTTGTGAAATGTGGGTTTACAGTAACATTTAAGAATGATAGATGCATTATTGAAAAGGAAGGTAATAGTGTTATTGCCAATTTGGAGAATAATTTATTTATTCTACATGAGAACTCTTTAAATATTGCGAGTTCTGAACCTGGTTATAAGAATAAACAGCCCCATGATAACTGTATACATCTACTTCATAGACGTTTAGGCCATGTAAATTATAAAATGGTACATCAAACTGTTATTCTATCTAATGGAATCAATTTGAAACCTTGTTCAAAATATCTTAGCTGTAATGCCTGTAACCAGGCTAAAAGTAAGGTTACTCCTGCAAACCGGTTTCAAGGATTCAAGACATCTAAACCACTGGATGTAGTGTTTGCAGACCTAATTGGCCCTAAGAAACCTAGCTTAGGAGGTGCCTGCTATATACTCAGCATTATGGACCATTATTCTAGGTATGGTTTCTGTTATGTAATGAAATCAAAGGCAGAAACTTTCCAACATTTTACTAAATGGTTAAAGTTTGTTGAACGTAAGATGGATAAAAAAGTACTTTGCCTAGTCACTGATAATGGGTCTGAATTCACTAATCATAGGTTTACATCAATGTTGGAGAATGCTGGTATAGAACATAGGCGTTCTGCCCCCTACAGGCCAGAACATAATTCATTTATTGAAAGACGTGGTCAATCATTGCAGGCAATGACCAGAACTATGCTGGTTGATTCTGGTTTGTCAGAAAAGCTTTGGGGTGAGGCTATAATGTGTGCAAACCATATTCTGAACATAGTAGTTAACTCAACTACTGGTAAGATTCCTTATACTCTTTGGCATGGTAGGAAGCCTGATTTGAGTTATTTACACACATTTGGTGTCCCTGCTTGGGTGCATATTCCCTCACAGACTAGACGGAAGGATCAAAGCAGAGCTAGGAAGATGCTTTTTGTTGGGTACAATTCCAATCATAGATCGTTTAGGTTCTGGGAACCTGGAACTCGGAGAATTATGCACAGTGCTAGTGCTAAATTTTCAGAACATATTGGTTGGGAGAAGCTAGAACAAGAGTTTCACAAGGTTTGTGATGATATAGATGTTGATCGTTTGGTTAATCATGATACACCAAATGAGCAGTTAGTGAATCAGGATGGTCCATCTATTACTCTGAAAAGGGAGGAAGATGTAGATGTAGAATCTACTCGTGAGGTGGAACAGGATGATCCTGCAAGTCCTGTATTGCCTAGGAGGTCTACTAGGGACAGGCATCCACCCGACAGATACCAAGCCAGTGTAGTATTGCAAGTTAGCATAGAACCTTCTAGTTTTGCAGAGTTAAGGCTGTATCCTGAAAAGGAAAAGAAATTGTGGAAGACAGCTATGGAGAAGGAGTTGAAATCCTTACAGGAATTGAAGGTTTATGAAGAAGCTAGGCTCCCTTCAGGGGAGAGTGCAATTGGCTGTAGATGGGTGTTTAAAATTAAAAACGATGCTGCTGGCAATGCTATTTATAAGGCTCGTTTAGTTGCTCAAGGGTTTTCCCAAACTGAGAGGGATTACGATGAGGTTTTTGCTCCGAGCTTGAAAGCCTCTACGTTGAGGGCATCGTTGTGGGCTGCTAAGTATCAGTGTAATGTTACCCATATTGATGTTGAAACAGCGTATCTGCATGCTCCATTGCAGCATACCATTTATACGAAGATGCCACCAGGTGTGGATTCTAATGGCCAGACTGGTTGTTGGAGACTTAAAAAGAGCCTTTATGGTTTAAAACAGTCCGGTTTTGAGTGGAACAGATGCATAGTAAATGAACTAAAAGCTATGGGATTTATTCCAGGTTTGGCTGATCCTTGTTTATTTAGACGGGTGAAAAATGGTTTGATCTCGTTGTTGCTTTTGTTCACGGACGATATAGCTATTATTACTAGGTCTGAGCAGGAAGCTATTGACATTGTTTCACAATTAGAGAGTAAATTTAAAATCCGGAATTTGGGTGAAATTAAGTATTATCTGGGCTTAGACGTGGTTAGAACCAGTAAAGGTTTTAAGCTGTCGCAGGCTGGTAAAATTAATCATTTACTTAAGAAATATAGCATGGAGCTATGTAAGACTGCAAAGACACCAATGGCATTGGAGTTTAAACCTGAGGTTACTGAGGGTACTGGTTTTGATAAGGGAATCTATCAATCTTTGATAGGTAGCCTAATGTACCTAAGTAATTGGTCTAGACCAGATATATCATTTAGTGTGAACCAACTGGCTAGATTCAATGATAGTCCTTCAGAGAGGCATTGGCAAGCAGCAAAGCGTGTGCTGCGTTATTTGAAGAAAACTATCCACTATGCATTATATTTAGAACCGAATAGGGATTTAGTTTTGACTGTTTATGCTGATGCGAATTTTGCAGCTGCTATAGATAATAGGAAGTCAACTTCCGGCATAGCCTTTATGCTAGGTGGTGTACTGATTGGATGGAGGTCGATACGACAGAAACACATAAGCTTATCCACAATGGAAGCTGAGTTTTCATGTTTGTCGTTGACATGTACTGAGCTGATATATTATAAGCAGTTGCTTATAGATATGGGATTAAGTATCAATGAACCTTTTACTGTTTATGAAGATAATCAGGCAGCAATAAAAATGGCGACTAGTTTAGCTATTAAGACGAGGTCGAAGTATACTGATTTGAGGTATCTTAATGTTCGACAAAGCATTAAGGATGGCCTGATAAAGTTGGAATATTGTTCAACTGAAGACAATTTAGCAGACAACTTCACTAAGGCACAAAGTTCAGTGAAACATACCTCAGCATGTGAAGGTTATCATCTTACATTGTGAGTGGATATATTGATCTACCCAAAGGGGAGAATGTTAGGGTGTAACCAACAAGTTGGGTAGACAATATATTGCACAAGGCATGTTATGTATCTTTAAGAGAGGAGATCTGCTAATTAGTAGATTACAGCATTTAAATTGCAGCTGATGTTGTCTCTCTCTCTCTCTCTCTCTCTTGATTGATGTATGATAACTGCTGTCTAACTGTTACTACTGTTGCTACTACTTACTGTGTGTAAGTTATTTGCTACTTGTATCCAAGTTATCTTGTTAGTATTGGACTGTTTTTTTTTCTGTGTATGACTTTTTGGCTGTGTTTGTGGATTTTGCTATATTCTTTAAAAAGTAAAGTTTATTTTGTTACTTTACTATCCATTATTCAGTGTGGTTG
Organism: Natrix helvetica; assembly: GCF_964273705.1. Classification (NCBI taxonomy): domain Eukaryota; kingdom Metazoa; phylum Chordata; class Lepidosauria; order Squamata; family Natricidae; genus Natrix; species Natrix helvetica. The sequence goes on from NC_138551.1 coordinate 139,375,295, forward strand.
CTTTATCTATCGCACGCTGCGTATACTTTACAGGGTTGCTCTGTTATAACCTCGACCTGGGGTTCATTGCTAGTGCTTAATCGCACTAGTACCACTAACACTCCCATTGAAACAGATTGGGATGCAAGTAAAGCTTACATGCGTGGGGTCCTGATACATATGAATTTCAAACATAAACAAACTAGACAGAAAAGGAGAATGGAACTGGAAGATGAAATAAAAAGCAAGGAACAGCTGCTTATAACAAGCCCGAAAGACGAGACGCTCCAGATGGCGCTAAAATTGTTGAAAGACCAATTTCAAATGCTTATAGCCGAACAAACGGCATCTAACTTGCAATTTGCTAAACATAACACCTTTGCTAACGCTAATAAACCTGGTAGGTGGTTGGCTTATACTTTGAGAAGGAACACGAATGATAGAATTATTGATAGAATTGAGTATGGAGGGAAGACGGTATATCAACAAGATTTGATTAAAAAATCATTTGTGGACTATTATGCTAAGTTATATGTACAGGATAATATACAGAACAAGTCAGTAGATGATTTCTTGGAAGAAAAAAGGGTTACTAAAATATCTGTGCTTCAAAAGGCAAATTTGGAACGTCTGATAACTGCTGATGAGATCACTTTAGCTATAAACCAACTTAAACTAGCAAAGGCTCCAAGGACTGATGGTTTGACTGCAATGTACTATAAAACTTTACAACTGGAAATGATTGAATATCTTACACAACTTTTTTGTAACATACAGCAAGGCGGTAAAATACCCTCCTCATGGAAAGCGGCTTTTATCTCATTAATACCCAAAGATAAAGAGGGCCCTAAGAAACCAGAAGATTACAGGCCGATATCTCTTCTGAATACAGATTATAAAATATTTGCTAAGGTACTAGCCAACAGATTGATGCCGGTTATTCAAGAGATTATTCATCATGATCAAGCAGGATTTATTGAAGGCAGACATATGAAGGAGAATGTAAGGCAACTCATAGATTTAATTGACTATCTTGATAAGAATAAGCAGATCTCGGCAGCTCTGGTCTTCTTGGATGCAGAGAAGGCCTTTGATCGAGTGAACTGGAATTTTCTAACCAAGACTTTGGAAAAGATGGATATGGGACCACGATTTCGGCAGGCGATTGGAGCAATTTATCAGCAACAAAATGCACAACTTATTATTAATGGAAATTTGTCAACAACTTTCGAGATACAAAAAGGTACAAGACAAGGTTGCCCATTATCTCCATTGTTATTTATCTTAACTTTGGAAGTCTTGTTGAACGCAATTCGGGACTCAGAATCCTTAGATGGCATAACTATTAGGCAAAAGGAATATAGAACTAGAGCATTTGCCGACGATCTGGTTGTTACCCTTTCACACCCTTTGAAATCAATAATCCAGATGAAAAATATTATAGTAGAATTTGGCATGGTGTCTGGGTTTAGACTAAATCAAAACAAAACGAAAATGATGGTTAAAAACATGACAGAGTCTCAAAGAAAGAGATTTGAAAGCTTAGCAGGCTTTGAAATAGTCTCCAAGGTCAAGTATTTAGGAATACAAGTTGCAGAATCGAACACAAAACTTTTCTCAAATAATTATGAAGTGTTGTGGCAAAAGATCCAGAAAGACCTTGAAGTATGGAAAAAGCTACAATTGTCTTTGCTTGGAAGGATCTCAGCAATTAAAATGAACATTCTACCTAGATTTATCTTTTTATTCCAGATGATACCGGTGCTTAAAACAGATAAAACTTTGTTAAATTGGCAAGCAACATTAAATAAATTTGTTTGGAAGGAGAAAAAACCGAGAGTAAAGATGAAGATTATGCAAGATACTCGTGAAAGAGGCGGCCTCAGACTCCCAAACCTTCGATTGTACTATGAAGCTGCGGTACTAACGCATGTAGCAGATTGGTTTGGGAAAACAAAAATGGATTTGCTGAATATAGAAGGCCATGATCTTGTTCTGGGATGGCATGCATATCTTTTTTATGAAGATAGGGTGGACAAAGTGTTCAACAATCACGTTCTCCGAAGTGCCCTGATGAGAGTATGGAAGAAGCACCGGCCCAATTGGGATTATAAAATACCGCTTTGGTTGGATCTTGCAGACACCATGGGGATTATGATTAAGTCACTCGGGGGTTGTTTATACAAAGATGTGCTTATCGCTGATGGGGATGAATGGAAGTTAAAAACTTTGGAACAACTGTTGGAAGAAGGAATTGTTTTAAAATGGTTACATTATATACAGCTACAGAAGAGATGGGAAGAAGATCGAAGGGTCGGTTTTATGGACAAAGAAGTGGATCTGATTAAGCAGATAAAAGAGACTGGCCCAAAACAAGTTAAAAGAATATATAATGTACTGTTAGAAAGAGATTCAGAAAGTGAATTGGTTAAGGATTGTATGATTAAATGGGCTCAGAATTTTGGTGAAGTGGTAATGTTGGAAACGTGGGAAAAAATATGGGTTCAGAATGCTAAATTTACACAGTCACAGAATTTAAGGGAGAACTTTTATAAAATGTTTTACAGATGGTATTTAGATCCTAAAAAATTATCATGCATGTACCCAAATATTCAACCAAAATGTTGGAGATGCGGGTGCCTAGATGCTACCTTTTTTCATGTATGGTGGACCTGCAATAAGGTTAAGGCTTTTTGGATAAAAATATGGTGGGTCATGCAAAATGTACTGAAAAAAAGAATACAATTTACTCCGCAAATGTTTTTATTGGGTATAGCTAAGGATCTTACTAAAGGGGAAACAAAATTGGTTCTGTATATGGTCACAGCAGCTAGGCTGTTGATTGCGCAACATTGGAAGAAAGATTTTTTACCGACAATTGGTCAATGGACTCAGAAAGTGGCGGGGTTCGCCGAAATGGCAAAAATTTCAGCTTTTTTAAAAGATCAGAAGCAGGAGAATTATACACAGGAATGGGCAAAATGGATTGATTATATACAGATTAAATACCAGACTAGGATGTATTATGTAGCCTTTAGGTAAGACTGTTTAGACTGATAGATGATCAGAGTAAACAATACATGGGATGCTTGGAATCATTAGAGTGGTGTATAGTGGAAGTCGGGGGGGGTTGAGTGGGAGGTGGGGGTGGGTTAGGGTGGAGGGTGGGGCAATATATATGTATAAATATACTAGAAGATGGGATTAATGAAATATTATTTTAAGATAAATTTATATTATGATTTATATATGTTAAATTAGTTTAGAAGAAGGGATTGATGGGCTATTATTATTCTAAGAGAAATTTATATTGTGATTGCTGGGAAGAGAGGGGGTACAATATGTGAATGAGTAATTTACTTTTAGACAGGGGGAGGGGGTAAAATAATTGGTATAATATTTGAATTTCCTTTTTTTAGGGGGGGCTGGGGGGGGAGGGGGTATAGTATCTGTATGGGATTTATACTGTATGGTGGGGGGGGGGTTTAAAAGGGGAAAATATGCTTGTATAAAACTTTTTCAATAAAAAAAGAAAAAAGAAAAGGGGGGATGCTGACACCTTCACATTCCCCCTCCCCGCCCTCCTCTTCCCCCCCCCTCGAAGATCCTCCAACTTTGCCCGGCCGCTGCTCCTGGCCTCTCCTGTTCTCGGAGTGCAGCCGGATGCCGTTTCTTTCCCACCCAAGGGCTGCAACCTCGGAGAGAGAGAAATCCTCCCCGGAGCCCGACCCCCCACCCCTGCATATCCGCTTCTTCCAATACCGGCGTCTCCGCTGCCTCCTCCGCAGTGCCCGCTCGCCTTGTTGGTGGGGTGGGGGGCGAGAGAGGCTCTCCTACCCCGTAGCTGCTTCGATGTCCCGCTGGAGCTCAGGTTCCAGGACTCCGCCTTGCAAATCTGTTCCCCCCTGCGGGTGGGGCTTGCTGGTGTTTGCGGGTCAGTTTCTGTCCTGCCGAAGCCCGATGCCTGTCCAGGGATTGCTGTGTGTGTCTTTGGGACTCCTGGATTAAGGGGCTGGGAAGGTCCGCTTTTAGGAAGAGAAGGACTGCAGGGCCTGGGGTGACCTCGTCCAACACTTGAGTGGCTGTCCCGGAGAAGAGGGGCTCCATTCATCCTCCGAAGATCCTGAAGGCAGGAAAAAGGAGCAACGGATGGAAGCTCAGGGAAGAGAGATCCAACCGAGAAGCCAGAAGAAATGTTCTAACAGTGAAAAATTATTAATCAGTGGAAGTTGTGGCTGCTCCATTGAGGGAGGTTTTGAAGAAGAGATTAGATAAGCATTTCTCTGAAATTGTTTAGTGTCTCTGGCTTGAACAGGAGGTTGGTCTTGAGGACCTCCAAGGTCCCTTCATACTCTGTTCCTATTCTATCCTATCCCTAAATGTAAACACACAGCCTAGAAAAGCAACAGATTGGGGAGATTGAGGGGAAGTATATCTGATGCAAGATGACCCCCCAATCTCCCCTAAACTGCCAGGATCCGCTTAAGGACGACAACCAAGAGACCCGAAGGACGGCCAATTTCCAGAGGACGCAGCACCAAGCTCCATCCAGAGGCTCCCAGGAGGTCAAAGGGAACTTTGGGGCTTCCATCCCCATCTGGACTCAGGACCTCCTGCCTGTTTCCAGGGCACCTCAACTGGGGGAGCCCAGCCTGGCTGCCTGGGGACCCTGGTGGTGGCCCCCTCCCAAATGCCTGGGAAACTACGGAGAGGAGCCGATGCTTCTGTCCAGGATCTCGGGGTTCCCTCTTCTCCCTCCCTCCCCCACTTGAAGTAGAAACACGAGCAGGTTAGCTCAGAAGGAGCTCTAAACTTCTGGAATCTTCTTAGTATGCAGAAGAATGCAAAATCTGTCATTAAACTCCCTGAACTAAGGAGGGTCTTGCGCACTTGTTACTTCAGGGGCCAATCTGGGTTCTGGGGGAGGAAGTTCCAAAGGGCCACAGAGGGTGTTGGGGTCTATTGGGGTGAATGGGGAGCTCTGCAGGGGCCACAGACCCCCCCCAAGGAATAGCCCCCCACCCCTTAACCCTCTTTCCACCTTCCTTCCTCCTCCCCATCAGTCAGACACTTTAGGGGAAAGAGATTTTCTGCCTCTGGGCCAAAAAGACTTTGGAATCCGATCTTATATCTAATTCTGGACCGGACAGACTCTCTCCTTCCCAGCTGCCCCATCTGCCTCCAACCTCCCACCTCACAAAATAGGAAATCTCAAGGACATTAAGTGAATCCAGTCAGTTCTGAGAAAGGAGTGGGTGAGAGGATCCAGGATAGAGAAGGGAGGGAGGGGAGATGATGGATTGAGGGGGAGCTGAGTGATCCACTTGATCCCTTTGACCTTGGAGAGAGAGATTCAAAGGTCATCTCTAGTGCCTGGAAGAAACTCCTGCAGTCTTCACAGTTCAAGGATAGGAATCCAGTTAAGTATCCCTTCGTTTTCTCCTCCCTCCCTCCTCCTCCTCTTCTCCTCCCTCCCCCTCCCCCTCTCTTCCCTTCCCCCTCCTTGGGGTCTTTAGCAGGTTGAAGGCCTTCTGTGTGCTGAGCTTCCTGGGGCCTTGGAGGTCCTTCTGTACATTTATCACCTCCATTTTCCCCCTTCGTTTGCGCAAGAGACTCTGCCTGAGGTCCCCCAGGATCCCCCTTTGAGCTTCTACTCCAAGGTCCCAGTTGCTGAGTGGTCTCTGAGGGGAAACCCCCAGCCTCTCCCCACAGCTGGATCCACGATTAGGACATCATGCAAAATGCCCGGAAACCTTTGACTTTGTCTGGGGCTCCTTCAAGGGGGCTCCCTCTGGGGCTCTGCCCAGCCCTTCAAGGGAAGGAAGGCCTCACATTGGGAGCCCCCTCCCTTGAGGGAGAAGGGTTACACTTTTGAAGACACTTTGGGAAATTGGACGTCTGTCTGCATTGTGTTGCCTGGAAAAAACTTGGGGGAAATAAGAGGTGACTCCTTTTCCCTTGTTCAAATCATAGGAAACCTAAATTAAATAAAATGTAAGGCTATATATAAAAAACCAAAATATTGTTTAATTTTAGGTTTTACTTGAATCAAGTCTGATCATTCAAGTAAAAACCTAAGGGGGGTAATTTTATTCTGGTCTTCATATTTTGGAGAAAAAAATATTTCAAATGAAGCTTTGCAGATAGAAAACCTTTGGAGGTTTCCTTTGTCTGGGTCTAAAGCAAGATGGGAGAAGGCAGAACTCCTAAAAGAAAACAAAGATTTGAAAGAAGAACTGGGTGGGGAAGGAAGGAAGGAAGGGAGATATAATGGAGGTGATTAGGTAGATAAATGATAGATAGACAGGCAGGCAGGCAGGCAGGCAGGCAGGCAGGCAGGCAGGCAGGCAGGCAGGGATACGTAGGTAGGGAAGAGAAGGGATGGGAAGAGAAGAGATAGGGAGGGATGAGAGGTAGATAGATGATAGATAGATAGATAGATGATAGATGTAGAAAGAGAGAGAGAGAAATAGATGAACAGATAGGGAGGGAAGAAAAGGGAAGGAAGACAGACAGACAGATATCTGTAGACGGGGGGAGCTGGAGGGGCTGAGGAGGGAGGGGTCTGCCACCTGATATCCTTGTTGTCCTTGTTGTCACAAGAACCCCAATTTCTCTCCTTGGTGAAGTTTGAACAAGACACGGCAAACACCAGCTCATCTCCCATCTGGCACACTTGAAACAGACAAAGCTGGCTCCGTCTTAGTGTGCTGGCAAATCCCCTTTAGCATTGATCATTAGCTTTGGGCGAGGAGCAGAGCCTCCCCAGTCAAGAGCAGTCTACCTGGGGAAGGGAGATTGGTGCTTTAGGCTCTGGAAAAGGAACTCTGTACATGCTTCTGCAGGCGTTATCGTTCTGGTGTTGATGATGCACTGGGGGTGGGTGGGGGAAATAGAGCTTTGGAAAGGAAACGGTGAACGAGTCGAGGGTGGAAATAGCTTGGAAAATATGTCCAGGCGAGGAGCACCAAGGTTATCGATTGGTGGCGGTGCGGCTTTTTGCTTGGCAGTGTTGCTTTTTTTTTCTCCCCCTGTTCCTCCTTCTCAACAAGCACTTACCGTATTTTTTGGAGCATAAGACGCACCAACGTTTTGAAGAGGCAATTTTAAAAAAGTAGGGAGAGAGGGAGAGAGAGGGAGAGAGAGAGAAATACAATAGGTAGGTAGGTAGGTAGGTAGGTAGGTAGGTAGGTAGGTAGGTAGGTAGAGAGAGAATAGTTAGTTAGTTAGTTAGTTAGTTAGGTAGGTAGGTAGGTAGGTAGGTAGATAAAGGGAGACAGAGAGAGAGAGAGAGAGAGAGAGAAATATAGCAGATAGGTAGGTGTTTCTGCTATCAGCACTTGATCAATGTAATTCTCAACAATCAGTTACAGAGCTTTCCAAAAGGGAAAAAAAAGTTTTTGCACTCTGCAAACCTCCCAAAAATGGCCCGTTTTTCGTGAAAATGGGCCCGTTTTTTTAAAAAAAGGCATGAATAGCCTTGGGGGGGGGGGGGGCTTGCAGAGTGCTCCTGGGGAGGGGGGGCAAAAACGAGCAAAAACAGCCAATTTTTTGTGAAAACGGGTCCGTTTTTTATCAAAAAAAGTGCATGCATAGCCTTATGCAGACTTATAGAGTGCTGCTGGGAGCTGTGGGGGGCAAAAAACCTGGCCCATTTTTTGCACATTTCTGCCCTCCCCAGCCCCCAGGAGCTCTCTGAAAGCCTCCATAAGGGTATGCAGGGCCCTTTTGGTGAAGGGTCGGATCTTCAGGAGGCAAAAAATGCTGTATTCGGTGTATAAGACTCACTCAGATTATCAGCCTCTTTTTTGAGGAAAAAAAGGTGCGTCTTATACTCCGAAAAATACGGTACGTACTCTCAAGCTCAACTTATTTCTTCAATGAATTTACCTTTGTGCGATTAAAACCCCAAGGCAAAAAACGTTTGCACACATACAGGGAAATGAATCCTCTGATGCTTCAGGCAAATAAAACCCGACTGTGGCCAAACTGGATTATCTAGTTTGAGGCATCCCAAAGATACCTTTGAGGCAAAGGTATCTTTGGGGTGCTCTTCCTCTATGGAAAGTCCTCTGTCTCCAACAGTTGGGCTGGAACTTCAAATTTCCTCCTCCTGAGTTTACAGCACCAGGACAAATCACAGCTGAACATTTGGGGGGAAGGTTTGTGATACGAGGCCATTCCGTGGGCATGCTTTCTCCTTGAAGAAGATGCCACATCTGGGGAACGTTGGGCAGGCTCACCTCGGGGCACCTGCAACAGGATGTGAGCGGGAAGAAAGAAGATGGTGGACACCAGGTACAAGTGGGGCAGGTGGGTTTCTGGGGGATCTCCCAAGGCGGAGAACTAAACCTGAGAGAAATAAAGGAGCTGGGCGGGAATGAGGTGAGAGAGAACAAAGATCCATCTCTGCCGTCGGTTTTACAAATGACACTCCGATCCGGCCACCATCCTTTCACAATCCCGGCCATGGGAGAAACCTTTCTACACTGCCCGCTGCGCACTCCACGCGGCCTTGTTTTGGTGTCGTTACCGCCTGTTTTTATTTTGGTCTTTTGGTATGGCCTTTCTTGTACCTGGCGTATAAGACGACCCCCTATTTTTGAAATAATTTTGGGGGGTTAAAAAGTCATCTTATATGCCAGAAAATACGGTACTCACAGGAATAATAATGTAAATGGCTGATAAAATTAAACACATATTTATTTTATTAGCATGTTAGTGTTAATTAAAAAATGCAGTAAAGCATAATAAATATGTTGCTGTATTTATGTGATAGAAGGTGCATTGAAGGGTTAACATACACAGATTAGCAGGGGGGGGGGCTATGATCGTGGGGCCCAAGTGCCCATCAGTCCCAGGCCTTAAGACAGCCCTGCCTGCAGCAGAAGAGCAGCAGACAAGGCCCCCTCCTCCCTCAATGAGGTCCAGCCCCTTGGTTTGCTCCTCCAGGACAGTCCCAGCTTCTCAGGTGGCTCCTCTGGAGAACCCATCGCCCACCCCTGTGCCAGGTGGGGAAGTCACCCACAGAGGGCAGAGGGGCCCCTCCTCCCCCACAGCACAAGGAAAGGGGGCCTCCCCCACACAAGCAGGGCTTCCCCTCCCCCAGAGAGCCTGTCCAATGTGACCAACTAAAGGAGACAAACATGGTTTCCCTGCAACTGTTCTGCCAAAGGGGCCCTGTGTGTATCAGGAGGGCCTCCATCTCCAGCTTCCATTATGATCTCCTCATTGTGATGGCTTTCCGGTTGCAAAGGGGGAATCGGATCCATGGTCCATGTGGGAGGGAAACAGTGTGAGAACCTTGTCCGACTGGCCTTCCCAGAGTTGCCCAGAGACCTGGCTTCATCTGTGGGCCCTGCAGAGGCCTCAGATGGGGCTGAGTTCCAAAACGGGGGAGCCTTTTCTGAAGTCCTGTGTGATGAGGGGCCCTTGGGGAGCCTCAGGAGTCCTGGGGAAGGTGGGGTTTCTCTTGAGGGGGCCTGGATGAGGAGGTAGGAGGCCCCCCGGAGGGAAGAAAGGGGACCTTGCAGAGGAAGCCCCAACATCTTCCACGCTTGTGAAGGGATCTTTCTTTTCTACAGGTTGAGAAAGAAACTTCTGCCTGGGATTTTGGGGGACTCTCTCTTGGTCACTAAAGATCCAGCAGGAGGAGGAAACTGTGGGCTTATCATGTTTTGTACCCATTTAACCCCCTGCCCCAGATGCCCTTAGTTTTATGTCTTTTTTAAAAGAAATGGGCAGTTAGTATTTGAAAGCAAAGCCTCTGGAATTCATGTCATGGTTTAAGCAATGGGCCTCGTAGTCGTTGTTCCCAAAAAAGGGAAGATGGCTGCAGCCCAGGCCTTTCTTTGGGAGGCTGTGCAGGGGGTTTGCCTCAGCTGAAAATGGGGGTGTGAAATGGATAAAACCCATAAAGGGCCTGGGAAGAAGAAGCGACTGGGAAGAACTTCCACTCTTTCTTTGTGGATAAATGAGGGTTTTACAGTTGACCCAACTTGCCATGCCAGCCACTCTGAGAATGGGCAGCTCACCCCTGGGACACACATTATGTGAGCATGTCGATAGAAGCATTTCAGCCGTGCCCCAGCACACGCAAAAATGGCCTTGCTCTCGATTTTGCTCTGGAACGGACAAATTTAACCATCCATCATAAGCCAGGATAAGAAAAGGAGAAGGAGGCCCATTCATATAACACAATTGAATCAGTTCAGACCGATGTGAGGTCAGTCTGGGCTGAAGAGGCAGTTGGAGATTGTGGACTTTCGGCTCCAGACCCAGAAATCTCTTTATTTTAAATGATTTATAGAGCCACCCATCCCACATTAATGACATACCAGACTCCATACTCACAAAGCACTAGAAGCTTGAATTTGATTTGGGAATTTATCTCTCCCGTCAATGGCTGGGGTGAGATTTTTATTTCACAAATAGGAAAGCTTACACATGTTTTTAAATTAAAATAACGAGAAATTCTAAATTCTAAATCAGCCAGCTCAGAATATAATGTTAACACTATAAATCTTTTAGCTATTTTCCATAAGCTGTTTGACGGCAGTATTTTCTTTAACGTCCAATTTCCCTTCACCTTCCAATCTTTCTGCTCTGCGCCTCCAATAGATTTGCTTAAGGCTGACTTTTATCTTTCTTTGCTTTTAATTGTTATATATCTCATGGATCACACTCTAGAGAGCTAAACAACTTTTTCTACAGAGTTTGATAATTCTTTCTTTTTTGGGGTGTTCTTCTCTCAACATTTTACTTCGTTTTTTAAAATATATTTTAAAATATTACTTCATTTCCTCTGACCCTTCCCTCCCTCTGATTCTGAGCTGCATCTGAACAGGATTTCTTAAAGGAAAGCAGATTTCTCATTCAAATCCTCCATTATTATTTTTCTTTCTTTAAATTTTTTATTAATTATAGAATAAAATACAAAATCAAATAGGAAGAAACAGTGTAAGGGGGGGGGGAGAGAAGGGGAAAGAGAAATGAGAGGGGGGGAGGAAGAAAAATAAAAAAAAGTGATGACTTCTGACTTCCTCTTGTTGTCCCCAATTCTGGTCTGAGCCTGGTGCGAAGCCAATGATGGACGCCAGACATGAGGTGCAGGTTTTCTGATTGCTTTTTATTGGAATACTCCAAGGAAAAGGGTTCCCGGTCAAAAGGCCAAGAACCAAGAACAAAGCATTAAGAAAGCTTTATGCATTTTCAACAAAGGAGAAGGTGGGACAAGGTGAGATAACAAGAAATATCATCTAATAAACATTTTAGCAATAATTCTACAATTTGTTCTATTGGTCTATAGCTGTCCCGTTCCTAAGCCTTGGCTAATGAATGCTCCAGGAGTTATCTAATACACATTTCATTCGCTGCAGGCCTTATCTAGTTCTAACTTTTAGCTGAGGTCTGCAAGTTGTCTAATTCTTTTATCAGCTTTCTAGGTACCCGTAATTGCTACAAGCTTTACACATGCATATTTCCTGTTGATAAGCATTCTTTGTTCTTGGCAGACAGACCCCACAATTACAGTCTTCCTGATTTACTTTCAAGTGTGTGCCACGACCTTGCTATATTTTAGCAGCCAGCCCATCACTCTGTTGCAGTAAAATAAAGCATTAAAATCGAACCTCAATTTATTACTTTTCAATAATAATATAAAGAGTTTCCTAAAAGAAAGCAGATTTCGCATTCAAACCCTTCAGTTCTCAGGGGAGATAAAAATCCTGCCCCTCTTTCTCCCTAGTAGCTGCCTCTATTCCTGGCCCGCCCCCTTCGTCATGGCAACCCTATAGCTGATCACACGAGGGGGGGGGGTTGCCTGTGGGCTTCCCTACCCTCAGTCTGATGGAGAAGAGGCTGAAGAAGCCAAGCCAAAGGGTTGGTGGGTCAAATAAAGAGCAACATTCAAAACTTTGGAGGGGATGAGAAAGAGGCAAAATCTCCCAGAATTGCAGAGGGAATGGGAATTAACCCCCTTCCCCAGAAAAGGCTTTAATGAAGAGGGTCTCCTCGGCTGAGGGCTTGGGGAGGGATGTCTGAAGAGGCCACAGGAGACCCCCATCTTCCTCAGAGTCACGGAGGGTCCCTTCCAGGGTGAGGCTGGCCGCCTTTTCCTCCCAGGGAACCCCTGTTCCCCCTTGGAAAACCCAGCCCTGCATGGCTTCTCCCCCACAGGAGCCTCCCCTGGAAAGAAACGGAGCCCAAGCAAGGCTGGAGAAACCCCGGGGGCTGCGTCCCCCCCACATTCAACCCTGGGACCCATAAACCAGGTTAGTCTCCTCCCAGGAATGCCCCAGATTGCCTCCCCCTTCCTGGCCATCCTGACCTTTCTCCATGGGTCAGGGCTTTGCTTTCCCCTGAGTGCCCTATACATGGAAAGATGTGGCTGAGCAACATGGGACTTGGGCTCCCCTCCTTCCCAGGACTCAGAAGATGGAACCTGATCTGCTTCCCTTCCCCAACACAAGGCTCCCCAGCTTCCTCCTACCAAGAGGGGCTCCCCACTCAGCAGGGCCTCTGCATGGGAAAGGGTGGCTGGGGAACATGGGATATGGGCTTCTGCCTACCCAGGTCTCTGAAGGTGGAAGTTTGATTTTGCAGATCAGCTTTCCATCTGCAACGCAAGGATCTTTAGCTCCCCTTCCTTCCCTCCTTCTTTCCATCCATCCTTCCTTCCTTCCTTCCTCACATGGGATGAGAAGTTTCTCCATCTTTTTTCACTAGGTTTTATAAGTTCTCTCTCTCTCTTAACTATGAAAAGTTCTGGAAACTACTTTTTCACTAAAGTTGATTTTGTTCTTAGAAACTGATTGCACTATTTCATCAGCCCTTTTGTTTGGTGCCCTTAAGCATTAACTTTCAAAACAAAGTTAATTTTGGCTTCAACTCAGCAGAGAGCTATGTCAGATCTGTGACATGCTCTGGCATTAATGGCCCCCGGAGTTTTGTGTTTAATCACTATGCAAACAAATATCAAATTTATTTGTTTCTTCAGTCACAGGTGCCATGTATTTCCTCTGGGACCAGTTTTAAGCATGGAGAGCCCAAACCTCTTAATTCTAGAGAACAGATTTAATTCCATCTCTGCCCCTGTTATTATGAGCCACATGGGGATTATTTCCCTTTCATTTCCTTCCATAGAATTCCCCAACAACCTTTGAGTCCAAGAACTACTTGAATTATCCAGGGATCCCTCCTGAGAGAGAGAATTATGATAAAAGTTTCAGCTCTGCTCTTTGGCCGAATCCTCCAGGGGAGACTTTGGGCAGAGAAATATGGAGTTTAGGGACAGGCAGGGTCTGTGCTCTTGAATGTCCGTCTCTCCTTTCCAGGTGAAGCTGAGAGTTTCTCTGTGTTTGAATCAGGAAAGACACTGGATCATATTCCACCTTGTGAGAGTCCTTTGAATTCCTCTAATTCTTCTTTAGAAACAGGAAAGGGATTGATTGATTCGCCCCATGAATGATGGACCTCCTGCTTCTGCTTCTGCTGCTGCTTTTGTCCCATCCAGTCTCTGGGAAGCTGAGAATGAAATGCCCGCAGAGTTTGGAGCACCAGGATGGAAAAGGACCACAGAGCTATTACAGCGGAGGAGACCATCTCATTGGTCTAGTTATCTCCAATATACGTGAAACATCCCAAACAAAATTGCTTTTTGATGTGGCTCCTTCTCTTCAGTTCATTTTCCATGATTCGTAAGTCATTCAGGGTGATGGAATTGCACTCCATTCATTCTAACACTCTCCTTCTTTTCTGTTTTTATTTTTCATTTATTCCTATATTGGGGAGATATGTCTAATTTCCTGAATGATTTTGATTTCCATGGCTTCTCTCTTTGTCTGATTTTGTGAAAGAGACTCAAATCCAAAAATGGGTCTGAAAAAATGCTGAAAGGGCTGCAGATTATTTTCCTCTCTCAGTTCAACCCTTAATTTATCACTTGAATAATGAATTTTATTTAAAGTAGTGGTGAAACCAGTTGTAGTTGCCATACCTCAGCCAATTCCCATATTTGTGTAACTGATCATTGCTTTTGGATCAATGTTGGCTTAAGGCTCAGTAGGCTTCTGGAGGAGTATATATTTAAAAAAGTATTTGTGGATGCTGTTGTTTATAATAACGCTTTTTTTACAATAGGGATTCTTCTGGTTTTTTAAATGGCTTAAATTTCATTTTCAACATTCAAGAGGTCAACAGGAATTCCCAGCTCCTGTACAATCTCACACTGGGCTACAACATCCATGACAACTATTGGAGCACTTTCCGCACTTCAGATGCCTTGCTGGACATTCTCTCTACTGGAGAAGCCAATGTCCCCAACTACGGCTGTGGAAGGAAGGAGAACCTTCTGGCTCTTCTTGATAGAGCTAACAGGGACATTTCCATCCAGACATCAACATTAGGAGGCACCTACAAAGTCCCACAGGTTTGTGTGTGTATTTCTCCATCTAGTAAAGTGAGGAATGGGTGGTGGTGGGTGAGCAATAGATGAAATCATGTCTTCTCCATGGAATTCAAAATCTGCTTTTCTCCATATTAGCAAAAATGTCTATATTTCACCCCATTACGTTCATATTGAGATTAATCATAAAAGACCTGAAATGCAAGCAATACATTTCCTGGAGAAGACATTCTACCAACTAACTGATAAAAAAATATCCAGGTGGTTTGAGGCCTCTATTGGCGTTTTCATCTTCACACATAAATAATGCCTGCCCTATCCAGTCAGATTGAAGTTGGCAGTAGTAGCATTTTATCTATCTAAAAAGTGTAATAAAAAGGACTCTAGAAATTATAGGCCAAATAGACTAGCAGATATTGCGGCTGAAATTTATGCCATGATCCTCTAAGTTAAACTTGAGAAAAATGCATTCCTTGCAGAAGAAACAGAAGGTTTTAGGTAGTGAACAGCGATTTAGATTTTATAATAAATATTGCATGTCAATAATCTAATATTGCTAACAGATTTGTCTTGAAATATCTCATCTATATCACTGAAGTAAAACACAGTTTGCTGGCTTTCTAGATGTTAGTGCATTTGTCATAATTAACAGAGAAATATTATATAGGAAATTGATTGTCCTCAAAATGAAGCTCAGCCTGTTGGCCCTGATCCAGGCTCTTTCTCCAGGTCCTTGTTTGAGAGGGAGGTTGGGGCTCAATGGAGCAATGAGAAGAAGGATTGATACTTACCAAGGAGGAAGGGAAGGATGCATATTTGAACCCTTGTTATTCTCTCTTCATATTGACAATTTACTTCAACTAATGAAGGATCCAAAAACACATCATAAATAAATGTTATTTCATTCTTTGACAAAAATTACTAGATTAGTGGACCAGTGAAATGCAGTGCACATAGTTTCCAGTACTTGGATTTTACAAAGGCTTTGACAAAGTAAACCACCATCTACTTCTTCGAAAGCTAAAAATATGTGGGATAGACAGCATCACCCCCAGATGGACTCAGCCTGTGGTCGTCAGTGGAACTACATCTGCATGGAGGGAAATAAGCAGTGGGGGACCCCAAGGTTCTATTTTAGGCCCAGTCCTCTTCAATATCTTCATCAATGGTTTGGGTAAGGGGAGAAATGGGGAACTCATCACATTTACAGATGACACTAAACTGGCAGGAATAGCCAACACCCCAGAAGATAGTCTGAAGATCCAGATGGATCTAGATAGACTTGAACCCTGGGCCTATCTAACAAAATGAAACTCAATGTAGAGAAAAGTAAATTACACTTAGGTTAGAAAAATCAAATGTACAGGTACAGATTAAGTGAAACCTGGCTCAATAGCAGTAACTCTGAGAGGGATCTTGGAATCTTAGTGGACAATCTCTCAAATATGAGCCAACAATGTGTGGCAGCAGCCAAAAAAAGCCATTGCAATCCTAGGCTGCATCAACAGAAGGATAGAATCCAAATCATGTGAAGTATTGGTACTGCTTTATAATGTCATGGAAAAACCACCCTTGGAATAGTGCATGGATGGAGAACCTTTTCAGCACCAAGTGCTCTTGTCAGGGATGCAATCTGGAAGAGGAATTGCCCAGTGTACATGCCAGTGCGTACATGTGCACCAGGCAGCTCCTCTTCTGGTTTCTGGCACGCATCCACATGACAATCATCTGGCTGGTGCGCATGCACTCCCAGAAACCAGAATACCAGCTCTTCCACTTCCTGGCACTACTGTACACACAGAGGCCAGCTGATTGTTGCACACACATGCGCATCAGAAACCCGGAAGAGCAACGGGCAAGGCTGCGTGTGCCAGGTGACATGGCTCTGCGTTCCACTCAACCCGAGCTAAGAAGCTGAGGCAGATGGCGCCATTTTCCCCTCCTGGGGCCTCTGTGCATCCCGTTTTTGGCTTCCCCAGTCCCCAGAAGTACTGTGCCAGCCAAAAACTTTGGTCTTACTTTGCAGTTTCAGTCCGTGGGGCTTGCAAAGGTAAGGCCTGTGCTCAGCTGGTGGGTGGGGACTAGAGGGTGGGCGGGTTGATTCAGGCGGGGCAGCCTCGTGGTCCCACATGGGCCGGATTAATGGCTTCAGTGGGCTATATCTGGACTGTGGGCCGTAGTTTGAGGACCCCTGGTATAGGGTCTCCTTCTTGGGCAGAGGGTTCGACTAGAAGACCTCAAAGGTCCTTTCCAACCCTTTTATTTTGTTATAAGTTCTGTTATAGGTACATATGTTTAGCATGCTAAATATCTATTGGAACATGCTGATTTACACTGTGATATTATCATACTTACACATTGGATTATATACCCTTGAGGAAGACTTGGGTTCTTTTCTCATAATAATTATCTGATAATTAATAAATCAAGTTCAAAAGTTATGGTCTTTGGGAAATGGCATCATAGCCATAGATGGTCAGCCAATAGAGCAAGTGACAGTTTTCCTTACTTGGGGTTGTTTTCTCTGAGACTAAATCTTGTCTCCCTCATCATCAAAGGAGCTCAGTTAGATCAAAGACATGAGTGAAAGTGGTGCTTAAAAGAAAACCTCATAGCTCTCCAGCTTCCTCAGCCCCAATTATTATTATTTTTTTATTGTCAAGTTTTATTGATTTTTACAAATTTTTCCAAGGAAAAGGGGTTAATAAGGATATAGAAAATTTTGACAGCTACATTATGCGGGAGAAAAAAGTCCCCCCAAATCTCGCAACTTTTACAATACAAAAGAATATAAAAAAGCATCAACATTGAGTATTAGCAGTTCTAAGTCTAACAGTAAGTCAATATGTTTCAATCATTTTTTTTAGTATCACTTCCATAAAGGTACATTGTAACAACAATTGCAATAATGTTTCGAATCACTTTTGTGATCTGAGTCTTCTAGTTGTTGCATCCTCCCCCCCCCCCCCCCGGTCTGCTGGCAGAGCTTCAGCCACTCCCTCCCTCATCTCTTGTGTAGTATCCTCTGTTCCATCTAGGAGAGCACTATGCCTCTTAATGAAAGCCTCCGCCTCCATAACTGTGGTAATTCTAGTTCTACTGCCCTCCCAGAAAATCAGCATGCCTTCTGGTAATAACCACTTAAACCAGACCCCCTTATCATATAGTTTTTTTTGCTAAAGAGGAATATTTCTTCCTCTTATCTCTTACTTTCTTTGGGATCTGTTTAAGAATGGCTATTTCTTTATCTTTATATTTTAGTGGTCCACCGCTTTGAGCTCATAGAACCTCATCTCTTGTGGTTTTTCTAAGAAATTTTACATGAACTTCCCTTGGGACATTATGTGTTCTTGCATATGCTAAGTTAATCCTATAAATCAGGTCAATATCTCACCCAAGTTGTTGTTTATCTCTATTAATGTATTTAGCTAATATTGTAGTCATAATCTCCTTAAGATCTTCGTCCTCAGCTTCTATCAAATTTTGAAACCTAAGGAAAAAAGACATCCTTTCAAATTCTATTTTTATCATGTGTTTTTCAAATTCTACACTCTCCCTTTGGATTGTTCTAACCTCCTCCCTCATCCCAACCGTATCCTCCTCCAGTACACCTATTCTCTGTTCATTTTGTGTGACTTGTTGCATTTCTCCGAGCCAATCATTTAGGTCTGCAAGTTGTTTTTTTATTTCGTCCTGTCTCTTTAAGAGAGATTGAAGCATCTGTTGGGTAGATAAATCCTTTGAACTTTCTTCAGGGGCTTTAGGTTGTAGAAAAGACCCCAATTGTGATTGATGAGTGACAGGGCTTGACGTAGAGGATGTCGGGGCCGAAGAAGTCTTGCCAGGCAGTAATTTTTTTGGACCCATCATGAAGCTCAGAGACAGTTATAAGTCTTTACAAAGAAATGGCGTCTGTGGGAAATCACAGCTGGTAGAGATGACAAGCAAACAAATCCAAAGGAGAATAAATCTTCTGGTCAAATCAGTTAAATAGGTCCAAATGTTCCAAGTCCAAGGGAAAAAAGTTTTAGAGAGGCTCCTAGAGATCTCTGGGGTGGAGACTAGTTCAGAGCCATAAAACCTTGCAAGGAAGGAATATTTTTCATAAGGATGAAGAAGAAGGAGGAAGTGGCCATCTTGGCTCAGCCTTCACAGGTGGTCAGGAAACAACAAGTCCCAAGTTCCCATACATCGTTCAAAGAAGAGTCAGTTCAACCATCCTTTCTCTCGCAATTGTAGTCAAAAATTATTTTTCCGTTATTTAAAGGAAGTGAAAGTGGGTTTTAAACTCCCTCTCGCTCCTGGAATGGCTTTTCTGAGGGGGGTGGATTCCCCCCCTCTCCAATCTTAACTCTTCCAAAAGTTGAAACAAAGTTCTAACCAAACTGCAATTCATCAATTAGGCAAAACAGTAAAAGACTTTGGGAGACTTCCCAGCTCACTGCACTTCAGCTGTATCATTTAAATTGATTGTTTCCTTCCAGGCTCCTTCAGCGAAGGCGCGTGGAGTCCGTGCACCCCCACCCACTTCCCGGTTCCTGGGGCAAAGCTGGAGACCCCACCGTGGCCGCTGCCGTTCCTGGGGGACCCCAGCAAGCCGCCCCTACGGCAGGGTGCTCCTCCAAGGCACCCTGTGCTCCCCCTAAACTTAAGGGGAGCCCACTGAGACAGTGACTGGCGGACGCATGCGTCTGGCGCTTTTGGCTACCGGAAGTCAAATCCTCAGCCCCAATTATTGAAGTATATGAGGCCAAGGTTTGCCCCATGTTCTTACATCAATCTGATGTTTGGGGCTTCAGAGAGAAACCACCAGCAGAACCAAAAAAATCACAGCCTCCGAGGAGTATCTTGGGGTGGACAAAAGGACTCCAGCTGCTGCCCCTCAGAGCTCATTTGGGAATTTACACAATTTCTACTATGTCTAAAATCAGAAAATATGGGTATTGGCATAAAATTTAATCTATGGAAACTAACAGACTCTGAAAATTGTGGCTGTTAGAACAGACAAAACTTCAATTAAAGACCAATCTTGGATTCTACTACTGACAAATTGTATGAGGAACTGAGGTCTCCCTGTTTCCTAGGTGGGTGCCTGCCTCCGTCTCCGAAATAACTGGTCCCTGTTCTTACAGGGTCCACCTACCCGATGGCACCGAGTGGCAGCGCCATGGAGATCAATTAAGGCGCCGCCACCCCACCGAGGCTTCCTCTCAAACCGACCAGCAGAGTCTGGCCACCGGTGGCCTGCAGCCAGCCTCAATACCGTCGAACTGGCAAACGCAATCCCTTGTGTGGCCTTTCCACAGTCAGGCCTCTCCTACCCAGGTGCCACCAACCGGCAACCGTTTCTTTTGCCAACTCCTTCCGTGTGCACCCCTCCTGGTTTGCCCCTCCCAGAGACCTTCCCACAGTCAGGCCTCGCCAACCCTGATGCCACCTACCGGCAATTGATCTCAAACCCGCCTCCTGCGGACGTGCCCCCTCGCCCCATCCTATCTGGGCCTTCGGGTCCGCCCACTGGTACAGGCCTGGATGATGTCACCCAGAGCTACACTCCCTTCAGGAAGGAGCTTCCACGGGCACCTCTTCCTCCTCCGACAACTCTTCCTCGACTGATACGATCTGGGCGGGTCCGGCCCCGCTCTGCCTACCTCAGTGAGTACGCATGTGCAACTTACGCACCTGCGTCCTCGCTGGGGGGGGAGGAGTGTTATGTCCTCGACATACGACCTGACAGCCGGCAACAGCCAAGACGCGCCTGATTGGCTAAGACCGTTCTGATTGGCTGCCCTGCTTGACAGCTCCGTATAAATAGCTGTCAAGCAGGGAAGGTGCTGTATCGCTCTTGTATATAGTTCTAACTGTGCCTGTTGCAATAAACCGTTCTAGTTCTCCTCAGAAATTGTCTCGCCTCATTCCTTCATCTAATCTACAAAAGGTACGGTAGAAGAGGTTCCTGAAATCTACCATACATTTTAGAACCCCTTCATCCTGTGGGACAGTACCAGAATGCCTGCCCCAGCCCCCTCGCTCGCTCCCCCTGCTTGTTACGTCGCCACTCGCGGGGGTAGCTTGCACGGCCAGCCTCCTAGGACTTCCCCGAACTTGTTTAGGAGTAGAAGGCCTGGCCGCCAGCAAAGCACGGGGGCAGCAGGAGGTAGGTAGTACAGAGCGGCCAGGCCTAGGCAAGTTCCAGGATGTCGCAGGAAACCAGCACAGCCACCAGAGTCTAAAGCTTTCGGCGGCTCCAGAGAGGTGAGTTGGGATCAGAGACCTAGGCGGTTTCCTTTGCTCCCCTTGCAAGGGAATAGTAGGCGTAGTTTTTGCATTCCTGCCTCCGCTGGACTTCAACCTGGAGTTTACCAGCCGTCTTAAAGAGAAATGGACGGTCAGACCTGCGTGGCCCCGAGCGATGTGGCTCTCTCCAGGTAAGCATCCGCTCTCCTTCCTGCTTTTTTTTGTCACCGATGGGCAAAAGGCGGAGTGGGGCATCCCGTTTAGCAAAGTTCAACAGAGGGGGATGTAAGTGGCTCTCCTGTTCCTTGACCTTGTAGTGCCTCCTTCCTTTAAAAAAAAAACAAACTTACCTGGCTAAGAGGTCAGTGCTTCACTTAGGGGAGCTCTGGGGATGATGGGTCTTATGGAGGCTGCCCTCAAGAAGGTGAGGAGGTGACCAGCTGCCCTCAAGAAGGTGAGGAGAACAGTCTCTTTGCCTTTGCGGTGGTTTGACTGGGAATGGCAAGCCTGGCTGAACTTTTAAGGGAGAAGAGTCTCTGAATAGTTATGCTGGATAAACATGCATAGAGTTGTGTGGTTGCACCTTACTTGAAAAGTACAGGATACAAAGACCTGAAACCAGCTGAGTTTATTCCTAAGTAAGGTTCGGTTTTCTGTGAGTTGTGGAAACTGGGAAGATTTATTCTGAATGCCCCCAAATCTTGAGGCTTGAATGAGGAAGTAATTATTATTTCTTTAAAGGTTGGGGGGAAGAGGAAAATCTGCACTTGATTGAAAGCAAAGATAAGTTAGCAATCCTTGGCGGATAGGAATGTGAGTATGGTATGCTGTGTTGGTGGAATAATAATTCACCCTACAAAGCATTCCTGTTTGCTTGGGTAAAACAATACACCTTAGCTCTGGAAAGGGCAAGTCAGCTCAACTTGATGTAAGAATAAAAACTTATTGTTGGACTTCTAAGTGTTGAAAGATAGTGCCTGCTCCTTCCTTGTGCATACTGAAAACAAACTTGAGTAGTTATGTGGATTTAATGTGATATTTTGCAAGGACTGGGAAATCTCTCACACAGTCTCTGAACAAGAAAAATGTATTTGCATGTAAATGGGGGAAACAGGTGGGCTAATTATAAACTTAAACTATTTTTGGCTTACTATACAGATAATTTAGTGCAAAGCTGTACACAACAGTATTAGATTTCTGTGGTTTTATCTTCCTTGGTTGGTTTTGGGGAGAGCTATGGAAAGCTAAAACAAATGCTGTGTAACAAGAAAGCGTGAAACATTCCTTTTGATTCATTGGAGAATTAAAACCAAACATTTCAAAGGAGAGAAGTTTCATATCATGCAACTTTCATCAAAACTATTTCACATGCCCTTAAATCTCGGGGGGGGGGGAGAGAGAGAGAGAGAGAGAGAGAATAGTGAACATCTACGAAGTAGGGTAGTAGTGGCAAATATCTTATAATATTGTAATGCAACTATTATAAAATGTTCAGCAATAATTTAACTAAAAGAATTGTGCATACTATATATAAATTGTTACTTCTTAGCAGGAAGTCCAATATTTTTTCTTTACATTTTCCCATTTGGCTGAGTTTTTCAGTACTCCGACATACTATTCTTTTTTATTGGGGATACATTTATTGGGTTTCAGTCTCCCATCACTTAAGAAGAAAAGAACTGCAAAGTATTTTTGGAATGTGTGTGTGATGCTACCATTGTGAATTTCTTGTTAAGAACACTTATCAAGTTTTAATATTATGACTGTCTAAACCAATTTAGAGGGCGAGTGCTTGCTTGTTGCAGTAAAGTACAAATGCCATAAGCAAAATACCTGTTTACTCAGAGGTATATTGCTGCTTAAATTGCTTGATAGCAGTATGCAGAAACTTTAAATTGTATAGCTCACAGCACTAAAGAAACCTTAGATAGCAGTGACTACTCTTGAGGGTCCACATTGGCTGTTTCTGCTTCCAAGTGATGCTTCTGAAATCTACTGGAACATATTAGGGATTTCTGCACTGAGAAGCAGAAGGATGGATTCTCGCCTTTATGATGGGCTTTTGAGACACGGGAAAGCAGTGGGAACTTTTGCTACTTCTAAGTACTTCCAAGTCCAATAAGAAATTGATTATCTTTCCATGAGCCTCTTTATGCAGGGACAGGTGCTGATAAATCCTTCAAAGAAATGGAAACAGTGAGTGTGTGTGTGTGTGTGTGTGTGTGTGTGTGTGTGTGTGTTTGGTGGGGCAGTTGTTTCTGTTGTGTAAGATAGGAATATAACTTATTGGCCCTGGATTTTGAGGGTGGAGGGAAGTTGCAGAAGCCGAAATGCGGTTGGGACAGACTGGGGAGTCCTACGTTTTCTCTCTTTTACATTTTCAGAGATTATATACAGTATAAAGAGTTAACAGTTGCACCGATTGTATTTTATGTTTGTGTACACAAAACAAAGAACAGGCAGTTCAGCACATGACAGCCTATCAATCTGAAAATACTCTGAAACAAATAGGTATTGTTTCTGGTGCACATAATTCCAAGCCCAAGATCTTAAGAGGGTGGCCATTCCAAGTAGTTTCCCCTCTACATACACAGTATATTGTATATTATATTCTACAAAGTGGTTTAAACAACAAAGGCAAGTGTGAGAGAGCACACTGTTCTGCAAATAATCTTACTAGCCTTTTGTATGGTGCTTATGTGTAGTGGTGTTAGTAGTAGCACAAAAGAAATTATACTTACAGACTGCATTTTCCTGTAGATTGTGGGATGAATTTATTTTTTTAAGCAACAGGCCAGAACCTGTTCATATTAATAAGTAGGAAATCTGTTGGACATCAAGCTTATTTTAAAAGGCTAATTATGTAGGACTCTTTTTAGTAGTTTGGATTATTGAAGAATTGCAAGAAAACATTAGATAAGACAGAAACAAGCTAAAATAGGGGTGGGGGTGGTGAATCAACTTCTTGTTTATTGCCCATGTTTTGTTACAAACTAACTGCTGCCTGTTTTTAGCAATAATGATTACATTGAACATGATATTAACATATAAAGAATGTGATATGGTTCCAGGATCAGAGCTAGTCTATATATGAATGGCCTGAAGGTGTGTTAACATTCAAGGAAGCTAAAGCTGCAATCTAGGAAAGGCAATTCTTGGCCCTCTAAGTACTTGGAAAATAGACCACCTGTGAACAATATGTAAAACCACCCTGATTGCCATATGGAAGAAAGTATGAAATAGGCCTGTCTAAATCATTTGGTGGGATTTGAAAGCATTGGAAAGTTGTGGGAGGACTTTGGAACATCTGCTTCATTGACCAGATCTGGAGGAGAGCTCAGAGCCCTGTAAAATAACTTGCCTAGCTGTAGTACAAATGCTAGGACTGAATGGTACTTTGGATTCTGTTCCAAAGAAAGTACTGAAGAGAATACAAGACTGGAAATATAGTACCCACCCACAACTCTATAAAGTAGATATTTCATGATTCCAGGAAAAAGGTCCCTCTGCTTTAAAAAGTACCAAGTAGATGCTGTGGGCTTTACATTCCTATATATTCAAAAACAGTGCATAGCCCTAACAAACATTATTATTTAATGAATTTAAGTTGTTGCCACTGCTTTGAAGTTAAATTCAGATGTATGGATGCCTCTTTCTTTTCTGTGTAATTTATACCTCTATCTTGACTGGGAATGCTGACATTGTCTTGGCCACTCCCACCCGGTCACATGACTGCCAAGCCACTCCCACCCAGTCACATGAACTGCCAAGCCACTTCCACCCGGTCACATGGCCGGCAAGCCACTCCCACAAAGCAGGCCTCACCTAAAGAAGAGGTTCTAAAAATTTTTGAAACCCACCACTGTTAGCAACCCACAAGGAGGGGATACTTTCCTAAGAGCTCACAATTCGGGAATAAACCTCCTCCACCTACGTATTTAATTATTTAACTGTTTTATGTATGTATTTTATAACGCATTTTAGTGACTGTACACCGCCCCGAGTCCCTTTCGGGAGAGGGGGCGGTCTATAAATACGAATAATAAATAAATAAATAAAATAAATAAAGGGGGGGGAAACCCTTCACTTTCCATGCCCCATTTTGGCCCTGGAAAGCCTCCTGCACCAACCTGGAAGCAACCCCTCCCCCACAACCCTGCAACTGTTTGAAGGCTGAAGGAAGCCTCCAACTGAGCCAGGAAGCACTTGGGGGGGGGAGGCCATTCATATTCACACCCAGCCCACCAGAGTTTTCTGCACAATGTGAGCACCCCCTCCCCCCGCATACTCAAGCGTCCCCCGCCCTGGCCCTCCACAAAGGCCCAAAAACCAGCTGGGCGGCAGGAGGTGTGCCTGCCTATGGCTCTGCATGCCACAGGTTCCCCATCACGGCTCTAATCCTTTCAATTCCTTTTCCAGGTCAATTATGTAAGTGCTTCAGAGGCTCTGGGTGATAAAAGTCGATTCCCCTTTTTCCACCAGATGGAGCCCAAAGAAGGATTCCAGTACCCAGCAATTGTCCAGCTGCTCCTCCACTTCAGATGGACCCTGATTGGCCTCTTTGCTTCAGGCACAGAAAAGGGAGAGAATTTCATGAGGATTTTCCCTCCTGTGCTTGTCAGGAATGGAATTTGTGTAGTTATATCACAACTGTTCTCAACAACTGGACATAAAGCAGCCCTCAGGGATTCCCTCTCTAAGTGGAGACAAGTCAACGTCTTTGTTCACTTCATAGAAATTGAACACATTTGGGACAGAATTCTTCCTTTCCATTTAACACTTAGGCATTTCCCAGGACCCATTGAGGGGAAAGTCTGGATCCTCACAAATTTTATAGGATATGAAATAGACAAGCGCAGACTTCTCAAGTACATCCATAGTATTTGGAACTTTGGTTATCTGCCGAAAGAAAGGCCAAAAGATTCTGTCTTTAAACCCGTTTTATTTGTGGAAGAAAAGTTTCAAGATCATTATTTTCATTGTTCTCTTTCAAAGAATGTCTTTTCTGTCAAAGGCCGCAGAAGATGCACCCAGAAAGCCCCACTGGAGACCCAGGAGAAAAGGGACAGAGGAAGGGCCCAAAATGACAACCACCTTTACAGTCTCATAAAGACTCTGGCCCAGGCCCTGAATGCCGCATATTCCTCCAGATCGAGGAGGGGAAGGAAAGAGGGTGAAAATATCTTGGGGTCTCCAAGGCTGCAGCCATGGCAGGTATGGGGGTCCCGATATGGATCCATTAATCTTAGATCCTTTGGAGAAGGAATCCAGAGGAGAAGGAGGGGAACCATCTCAACAGATCTGGCCAATTGAATTACTCAGGGAATTAATGGTTCCAAAGAGTAGATACCATGGCATTTTGATATTTAGCACTGCTAATTGGAGAATGCTGTATTCTTTTTAAAATGAATTCCTGTATTTGTGGGTTTGTGATTAGCCTGGTGGAATTCCACCTTTCTCTTCAGTGGATTTGTTTGACAGCTCCACTGTCCGAGCCTCATCCAGCGTCGTCTGCAAGTCCAGCTCAGGTTTGGCTAACAGGCGGCGCTGATTTCGGAGGTCTCTAACCTCCCCCCCCCCACACACAATTTGGTCTGTCAGTGCCTCATCCAAATCTTTAAATTTACAATGGAGAGCTGCAGCCCTTAATGCAGCCACGTAGTCATTAATGGATTCTCCCTCACGTTGGAACCTTCTATAGAATGCAAACCTCCGTGTCGTGCGAGACGGGATAGGGGCGTAATGATTTTGTAATTTGGCCATTAGCTCATCCCAGGACACTGTATGTACTGAGTGAGGGGCCACCTAGGTTCCTGCCAGATTGAACATTTCTGTTCCACATAAGTTTAGGAAGCACGACTTCTTACGCTGCTCAGTCAAATCAGTGTAGTCGTTGGCTTCTAAAAAACACTCGAACCGGGAAATATAAGAGTCCCAAGTTTCTGTGGCCCCATTAAACAGTGCCAGGGTATTCATCGAAGCCATCCTGAGGCGAATCTTCTTCTCGTGGGGGGTAATCAGAGGCCCTCTTCGTATTGAGTGACTCACTCGACCTCTCGTCGAGTGATTCCCCTGAGGGAAAATTCAGCTCTCTGACTCAGCTCTGCTTAGTGACTTTCAACAGCTCTGCCTGGGCTCCTCCTCTGTGGATCCCACCCTCTTCGCCAATGTTCTAGCTAGGGAGAACTGGGGTGGACAGATAGGAGGCGAGCCAGGACTTCAAGCAGCTAACAGCTTTAGTGGTAACAGGTTGCCAAATGCGGCAATTCACAATTCACGCGTCTCAGCTAACAGGCAACAGCTGAGCCCTGTTTGGCAGCTCTTTATATATCCCGGCTGTCAAACAGGTGACCAATCAGAGACGAGCACAGCACCCTCTGGTGGAACGGACCAGAGGGAAAACTATAATACATAACAGTGGGTGTGGCTTGGTGGTCATGTGACTGGGTGGGCATGGCTTGGTGGGCATGTGATTGGGTGAGTGTGGCTTGATGGTCATGTGATTGGGTGAGTGTGGCCAACTTGACATCACTCATGACAAGGGGTACCTTGCCTGGCCTCTCCTTGCGTCAACAAGATACAATTTCCCTGTCTATTTATTTACTACTACTGAACATCCAAAATACACAATTGAATCCTATGTATAAATGCCATATGTGTACATACATATTACACAGTTTAGTGTGTGTATAGGCACATAAAAAGATACATTATCTACTATATATACTGTATCTACACACACACACACACACACACACACACAGAGCTCTTCTAAAACTATAGACATTCAACCTCACTTACTGCGTTTGGAAAAACACACCCTTTCTGCCACACATTTAACTATCACTTCTGCACATTAGAACATTACACAGGCCTTCAGATGTTCTTCCCTAGCCTGCACATGACTGTTAGAGCCAGGAGATGTCATAGATTGAGTAAAATGTGGCAAAGCTCACTTAACAACGCTCTTGCTTAGCAACCAAAATGTTGGGCTCAATTGTCATAAGTCAAAGATTATCTCTGCCTTCCTCTGCATGACAGCCTTGTCCTAGTAATCTTCTTCCCTTTTCTGGCAATTTTCCTCTCTCTTAGAGTCACCAAAATAATCCAGAGGATATAAGGCAGCGATGGCGAACCTTTTTTGGCTCGTGTGCCATAAGTGGGGGGAGCGCAGGGGGGTCGTGTGAGGGCGTGCCGCACCCATAATGCAATGTGCGACCCCCCCAGTGTGCATGCACGCACTACAGGCGCTCCCCCCCCATTTTTACATGCTTTTTTCGCCCTCCCCAGGCTCCAGAGGCTTTATAGGAGCCTGGGGAGGGCGAAAACAGCCTCCCCCGCCCCCACAGACGCCCTCCGGAGGCTTCAGGGACCACCAGGAGGCTTCCCTGATGCCTTTGGAGCGCTCTAAACGACCCTCCAAGCAAACCGAAATTCCGTTCCCGAACTTCCTGTTTGCCTGTAGGGCCTGTTTTTTGCGCTCCAGAGGATTCACGGAAGCTCATGAAGCCTCCGGAGGGCCTCGGAGGGTGGGGGGGGGGCTCTTTTCATCCTCCCCAAGCTCCTATAAAGCCTCTGGAGCCTGGGGAGGGCGAAAAATGGCTTTTAAAAAGGGTGAACTCAGCTGAACTCAGTTTTTTTTTACTCTGTTCATTTTATTTGTTATCTGCTCTGAAATGTTCCCTATAATTGACCAACTGTGTCTATTATATTTTCGCTATAGTTTGATAAATTTTTCTCAAACTTTTTCATTCACTTATGAAGATTATGGCAGTATTTGTATCCCATTTAACCATATTTGGAGATGAGACAATTGTAGAAGAAAGATTCAATGTGGGATAACAAACAAAGTTTTCTGTTTTTCAAATTCCTGGATGTTCCCATTCTAGTTTCATCCCTTTCTGGAGAAGAATGAATTTTGGAATATTTCTGAGATGAAACTGTACTTGGATCAAAATGGAGAGATAGCAGCAGATCTGACCATTGAAAGCTTCTTGGTTCTCCCCAAGGAGGGTCCCAGGAAAGAAATTCTAGCGTATTTTAGAAGACAGAGACTTTCTATCAATCAAGATGCTCTTTCACTGCTAAAGTTGCTCAATAAGGTGGGATAAATTTTGGTGTCTTTTGTCTGTTTTCTAACGCCTGAGGTCACATTTCAAGTGGATAAAGCCTATAGTCTCCAGGGTGGTTGGCCTTCTATGCCAGATGGTGTCATCTAATGGAAGTTCTTCAACAGATGGAACCTACAGGGCTTTGCCATGTTTTATGGAAATATTTCAAGATCTTACTGGTCAGAGGTTTCTTTCTTCATCACAGTTTTATTCTATCTTTAAAAAATCTAATGGAATAAAGGTTTCCTAAATTTTTATAATAAATTTTATTAGTTTTAATATGAATATATCATTATACTTAAATCTTTTTTTCAATTCCATCCCTCTAGACTATTAAGTAGAAAAGTACCTTATTGCAATGTTAAATTCCAAAAGGAAAAGGAAGGAACTAAATGAAGAATCTGCCAGTTGTTATACCTCCTGCATCTGTTTAGAAGTAGTCAGAGATTTCATATTTACCTCAGTGAAGACCAGAGTCTACTTGTCTCCATCCATTTCTCCCTCCATTTTCCTTGGACGGAGAGTCCTAACATCTTTTCTTTGGCATTCCTTCTTCTTTGGCTCAGTCCCTGCATCAGTCCAAATGTGTGGAAAGTTGTCATCCTGGATTTGTCAAGAGGACTCGAGATGGAGAGCCAGTTTGCTGTTATGACTGCGTTCCTTGTCCGGAGGGGACCTTCTCCACTCAGGAAGGTGGGTGAGACTGGAGGAAAGGAAGTGGAACGAATTCATTACTTACATGAAATAATAAAGTTTTGTTCTGAACATCACACAGGAAATTATTCGGGTCCCAATTCTTCTCTCACTTTCATAGACAATTAAACAAAAATTGATTTAAAAAAAAGTCTTATACTTCTTACCGTCTCTCACTAGAGGTACTAATAAATGTGTCCTAGACAATATCTCCTTGTAACACTTGTTGTCCAAATAAGGTATTTTCTGAAAGGTAAAAGGAGAGAATAGTAAGGGAATATGGTTTTTTTTCTCAGATGCAGGAAAATGCACCAAGTGTCCAGATAATAAATATCCAAATGAGGCTAGAGTCCAATGTATCCTCAAAGTTATAACCTTCCTGTCTTATGAAGAACATCTGGGCATCATCCTGGTTTCTTTTGCCCTGCTCTTGTTCCTAACTACAGGCCTTGTTTTAATCATCTTCACTAAATACCAAGAAACTCCCATTGTCAAAGCCAACAACCGGGATCTCTCCTACATCCTCCTGGTCTCCCTCCTACTTTGCTTCTTGTCTTCTACTCTCTTCATTGGTCAACCAAGGAAAGCCACCTGCCTTCTCCGACAAACGGTCTTCAGCATCATCTTCTCAGTTGCCATTTCTTCTCTCTTGGCCAAAACCATCACGGTAGTGCTGGCTTTCCTGGCCACAAAACCAGGAAATCGGGTGAAGAGATGGCTGGGGAAGAGCTTGGCCAACTCCATCATCCTGTCTTCTTCTGCAGTCCAAATTATCATCTGCTCCATCTGGCTGGGAGCTTCTCCTCCCTTCCCTGACTCTGACCTCCACTCCCAGCCTGGAGAGATCATCCTGCAATGCAACGAAGGGGCTGTTGTCATGTTCTACGTCACCCTCAGCTACATGGGCTTCCTGGCTGCCATCTGCTTCACAGTGGCTTTCCTGGCCAGGAATCTGCCTGGGGCCTTCAACGAAGCCAAGCTGATCACCTTCAGCATGCTGGTCTTCTGCAGTGTCTGGGTGACTTTTTTGCCCACCTACCTGAGCACCAAAGGGAAATACATGGTGGCTGTTCAGGTCTTCTCCATCGTGGCCTCCAGTGCTGGTCTGCTGGGCTGCATCTTCATCCCCAAGTCCTACATTATTCTTCTGAGGCCAGACCTGAACACAAAGGAGCATCTCACAGCCAGAAGAAACGTGGAAATGTGAAAGAGCTGTTCTCCATACATGAATGAGCTAATTATTTGTCTTGAAATAATCAAAGAGTTGTTGGAAGATTTTAAGGAAACCAATTTGTTGGAGGAACATGTTTGTTAACAAGATAGAAATATAGAAGAAATGCATGGGGCAACCCTTACACCCTCATTTCTCCGTACATTTTATCTGAACTGCTATGGCAACACAACTGATTATTTTTATTTACACAATAACAGTTTCTTGAGAATAGTAACAGTAAATAGTCTGGGAAGTAACTCGAAGCTTGCTAATTATAAATATGTATGCTTATATCATCTATTGACTATGATATATATGATTGTCTTTCTGTCCTTTCCTGAAATGTATAAATATGGTGCATCCTTTTGTCTGTGGGATTTCCTTCCACTATTTTCTGAAAGTAAATTCTTCCTGTGGACATTGAATAAATAGCAACTGCAGTGAGCCTGGATTATTGGTTTTTTGTGTTTGATTCCACAGAAATTGGTGTCAGGAGAGGGATTCCCAAACTTCAATCTGCCACCCAGGACAGCAGCTGGGGCAACCCTATAGGATAATTTAATTTTTTTGTGAGATTGATCCCATGCCCTTCCCATGATCACATAAAGGCACTACTGAGGAGTGTGTGTGAAGCCATGGTCTGTGTCTAAGTGTCTGTTGTGATTGGGGAGGTTTGTGGAGTGTATGTGGTTCCTTGCACCCCTGTTCTCAGCCACCCTGGTCCTGCTGCAACCTCAGCTGAGTGATGGCCGGAGGTGTCGAGGAAGGCAAGTTGAATTTGGCTTTGGAGGGTGAGAGTGACCCTCCACATCGAAGAACGGAGACTCACCCAGAGACTCTGTCCAAACTCCCTTTTTCCTATTGTCTGAATGGAGGGATTGCCTGAGCTGATCCTAGACAGGGAGGGAAGTGGATGATGGGGCTCAGGCAGATGCTGGTTGGGGAATGTAGATAAACCCTCTGTGGCCCAGGGTTGGGAGAGGGTCTGGGGTCCTCACTTGTGCTTGAGGTTTCTTTTTATGAATTAATTTGCGCCTATATTGCAAGGCTGTTATCTGAATAACTGGGCAAATACAATCGTGCCATTTGAAATAGAAGATAATTTTTTTAAATTGATCTGCCTCCCCGTCAACTGGATTCCACACAAACCACCTACAGGGTTGTGACGGATCCCATGCAAACCGAAGCAGGCAGGCGTCTTTGTTGCTCTCCTAATGTAAAAGGATGGTGGGTTTTGCTTTGTTGTTTATTTGTTCGTATGAATTTGTGTGTCCCTGTGCACAAAACCTCAGGTTGAAAACCAGTTGGGTTACATAGAAAGAGTTTGGAAGTTGTAAGTTTGTCCCTTTAAAAAGATGAATTACGTTTGGTGCTGAGTGCAAATGTCCACATCCAGCACTTATTATGGATGGATGTTGTGATAAGTCAAGAAAGTGGAGATGTTTGTTTTTTCCTGTTATGTATTTTTTTTCATTTTTTGAAGTCTCTGGGAGTTTCTTGTTTCTCTTTCTCTCTTTCCTTTTTGCTTCAGCCTTCCCCAGCTGCCAAGCCTCCCCCCCCCCTCTGGATTTTTTAAGATTGGCTATTACAGGTAGTCCTCAACTAAGGACCACAATCGAGTCCAAAATTTCTGCTGCTGAGTGAGGCAAATTTTGCACCATTTTATGATTTTCCTTGCCACAGTTGTTAAGTGCATCTGGCTTCCCCATTGATTATCGTCAGAAAATTGCAAAAGGGGGTCACATGACCCCAGGACACTGCGACCGTCACAAATAGGAACCAGTTACCCAGCATCCCGATTTTGATCACATGCCCATATGGATGCTGCCACTATCGTTAAGTGTGAAAAACGGTCACGTCATTTTTTTCATTGACGTTGTAACAGTCACTAAATGATCTGTCGTACGTTTAGGACTACCTGCACTGTCTCTGTCTCTTGTCTGTCTCCATGCCTTCATTGGAGGCCACAAAGAGGAAGAAGAGGTGGAAAAGAGGAGACGCAAGGCAAGGCTTCCCCAGGAGGCTCCTCTTTTCTTCAGTTTACTTTTTGCGATCTTTCCACCCACACCTCAAATTCCGTCCTTTGCATCTGCACCA
Organism: Natrix helvetica; assembly: GCF_964273705.1. Lineage (NCBI taxonomy): Eukaryota > Metazoa > Chordata > Lepidosauria > Squamata > Natricidae > Natrix > Natrix helvetica. The sequence goes on from NC_138551.1 coordinate 139,408,029, forward strand.
AGAGTTCACAGAGTGTCTCCGCATGTGCAGAGTGCAAATCCTGCAGGTTTCAGAAGGCCACTTACAAAGGTACCATTTTTTAAGGCTGCCTTCTAAAATATTAATTTGTCTTCTATTGGAACTGCTTGATGGAAACAGCAAATAGATAGACCTCGGTTTAGGACTACAGTTGAGACCAGAATTTCTGTTGTTGAGTGGTGCCCAATTTTACCTTTTTGGCCATGGATGTTAAGCAAATCACTGCATGCAGTCATTACGTGAATCAGATCTTCCCCATTGACTTTGCTTGCTGGAAGCCAACAGAGAAGGTCGCAAGTGGCGTTCGGGGGACCCCGGGATTCCCCAACTCTTGTAGATAAATGGAGATTTCCGAGCCCAAATTTGTAACCCATGGCGGTGGGGATGTTCCATTGGTTGTAAGGGCAAGGACTGGTTCTACGCCACTTTTTTCAGTGCGGTTATAACTTTGAACAGTCACTAAAAGAAAGGTTGTAAGTCAGGGATGGCCTTTATTCCTAGGTGGGAAAAGGTGAGGTTACAGGCTCATGGTGTGAGACGAGAGGCTCCCTGAAGGGCTGATGGGATGAAAAGGAGAAAGGAGCTCAAAGCGCCTTTAAGGGAAAAGGCGAATGATCCCATTGACGGCAACGGAGACGAGGGGCTCAGAAAGGGGGGAGGCCAGGAGGGAGGGGAACCCCTTCCCCCTCGGAGCCCTGCTTAAAACGGGAGAGGAAGACTCTGGATTCAGAAGCTTTTATCTATGGATCCTGTTTGAAAAAAGACATTGCTATGTAAAGGAGAGTAAAAAACCTCCACTCTGAACACAACACACCAAAAATGAAGTTCCACTTAAGTTGAAGCTGAAATTCAGCTTTTAAGAACATAAACAGTTGCCTTATAACTCTTGATTTACAAGATTCTGTTTTCCCTAAATCCAAGAGATTTTGTCCGTGAATAGTGATTCAACATGTTGGCACGTGCTATTGTGTGCTGATAACTCCTGAACATGGACAAAGTGCAGAGCATGCTCCTTTACCTTATTGGGACCAGCTCTGTACTGGGAATTATGGAAAACTTCAGGTCACCCAGAGGCTGTTATTTTTACCTGACTTTTCCACCTTTTTCCAGCCTTGAAATTTATGTTGTCTTTCCATAAATTAGCTCCCTTAGTTTTTTTTACTTGAATCAACAAGCATAACTACATTTTAAATTATTTTTACACTCCATTATACTTATTGCTTTTCTCTTCTACACACACAGACACACAGGATACAATGGAATATTTATTTTATTCAATAACTTGTTTATATCTGGCCTCGTGGCTCTAATAAAAATATTTGAATCTGAAAGAAAAATTCAGAATTGTTATCTAAATATTTCTGTTCTGTTCTTCTTTAATATTGTTTCTCTGAGGAATTCCGCCTTCACCCCATCTTGGTTTTGAACCCTGCAACTCAGATCTTGAGTCTCCTTTCTGAGCTGGTCCATCTGCTCATCTGAAATATCAAGGCCAGAGTAAAATTAACCTCTCTAGGTTTTTTTACTTGAATCATCAGTCTTGTTTAAAATTGAATCTATTTAAAAATATCTGGAATTTTGTTTATTGTCCTTAGCTTTACATTTGAATTAATTAAAAAGTTCCCTTTTGGAATATTAACTAATTCAGTTTAGCTTGGATTTAATCTAGTTATCAGGCCATAAGTGACTCCCACAAGGAAAACTTTGATGGAGGTAAGAAATGTGACAGAAAAAGAGAGACCTCGGGGCTACTAAAAGTACATCTTTCCAAGAAGAAAGTGTAGCACACTGTTGGAAGAAATGTCTAACTGGGTTCAGTTCCAAGTGGGGAGAAAGACACTGGAAACATGGAGGCTGATTGGAAAGATGGTTTACTGATGAACAGGGTCAAATGGGTTTGAAGTCCTGGGCAGCTGACCACATGGAGGAGAGAGGCGGGGGGCATTTATATCCTCTCTTGGGCCTTGCCCTTGAGCTTCCTGTTTCTGTACAAGAAATGTATTTTATTGGCTGCTGTCAGACTCCCATGGGGCTATTGCTAACTTTGTAGGCTGCCTAACAATTTAACAACAACAACAACAACAATATCTTTAAAAATGTAAAAATAAAAGTTGACAACCAAATTAATTCAAACACTTACTAACCCTCGCATTATAGACCAAGGAAGAACATCTGACATCCTTTGTCATCAATTGGGATGATGTTGGGGTAGATGGGTTCAGGTATGTACAGTTGCACCGTGATGATATCAGCCTCCACATCTTCATTTCGTTGTTCTGGTGACACTTGCAAGGACTTTTTTTCTGGGGTTGAAGAAGAAAAAAAGAATCAAATATAACTGCCTGGTACATTGTCTTCTTAACAATGATAATGAAGCTTATTCTTAATGGAGGCTCCAGATTTTCAAAATTGGGGGTTGGACTAGAAGACCTCCAAGATCCCTTCCAGCTCTGGGGGATTCTATCCTTTCTCCTGTTAGTTTCACCAACATTTGGGGGGGGGGCTTTCAGTGCCCCAGGGCTCCCCAGGTTGTGGTGATGATACTCCCTTTAACAAAAGTAACTTACTTGCAATGGTGATAAAAAATGCAGAGGCCAACGAAGACACAGACCCCAAAGGACAAACAAAGGTCGCCTTCCAGGGGTCTCCAAGGACCTTCTGGGGTCTTTCCCTGGATGGCCACAACAGCTCATTAGGATCCATTTCTGAAAGAGAAAAGGGAATGGAAGATGTTTTAACAAATATTTAATGGGAACATCTAAGGCCCGATTAAGACATTGATTTTCAGTGTGGAAATCAGGCCTTATTCCAGCATTTTTATTCCCTGAGATAAAGAATGGGTTAAAGAGGGTTCAGTCGGGATAAGTAGGGATGGGATGGATAGAAAGTCCTTCTATTATCCCCCAAAACAGCAGGTCAAAAAGGATGAGGCTTTTAACTATATTGACCTTCTACTTGGGGTGTTTATGTCCTGAAGCATTACACAGAGTCGTTTTTCTTCCCCTTCTTCATTTATGCTCATTTAATCAGGGTTGGATGATCTCGGGGTGTCCCCAAGCAGAGCAGCTATCCCAGCTTTTCATTTTAAGTGCAAAGTGCAGAAAAGACGAACAGCATTCATGCTAAAGTCATGTCATTCTTTTCATTAGCCATCTGCCCTGGTCTTCCCGTCCCCCCTCTGCCCCCCCACCTCCCTTTGGGGGACCCTCCCTGAGTCCCGGCTGGAGAGGAGATAAAATCTCCCCACAGCTTTTCTTCTCCTCAAAATGGAGGGAAAAAGAATCGCCTCAGAAAAGAGGCCACAAAATGGAGGCCACTGAGGGGTCTTTGCCTGCTTTAGCTGTCCTGCTCGCTGCCTGTGGATCTACATGGGACTGAAAGGCTGGAATGTAGACTGCCCCCTACAGGCAGTGTGAGGGACAGCTAAAGCATGAAAAGAGGATTGAGGACCCTGAGTGCTGGATGGGGAATTCTGGGAGTTGAAGTCCACCCATCTTCAGGTTGCTGAGGTTGAGCAACCAGCCCTAGGAGGCCCTTCACTGGGCAGTCGGACAGATGACGTCTAAGGTCCCTTCTAACTGCATTTGTTCGTTATTCTAACCACCTGCCTTTGGTGTCATTAATAATAACAAGGCTGGGCTTTGGTCACAACCAACTAAATGAATGGCAGCCCCTGCCCTACTTTCAGAAGCCCCCCACCACCAACCCCCCCTGAAATCTCCCCAAAGGCCCCCCTGAAATCCTCTCCTCTCCCGCCAAAGGAGCTGCCGGCCCAGAGAGAGAGAAGGGGGGAGCAAGGGGGCCACTCCCCCTATTTCTGTGGGGCTGAGCTGGGTCCCCCGTGACTGATGGAGTTGAGAGTGCAGGACCCTCCAGACGGAGCTTCTCCCAGGCTGGGATGGGGGACTCAAAGGGGGCAGAGAAGGGGCTGCCCTGGGCCAGCTTCCCCCAAGGTTTTTCGAGGGCTCCTGCTGAAGGGAAGCCGGGGGTCACCTGAGGACACGTGGGGTCCTCCTCCTCCAGGGTCACCCAGCACCCAGATCTGATACTGGATCCAGCAAGAGGCAGCTGGGTCTTCTGAGGAGATCCTCTGGGGGCTTCTGGGGCTCCCTCCCTGCCCCCAATGGGCTTCGGCTCTGTTCACCACCCCCAAAATCAGAGGGGTCCTCTATTGAGAAAGAGCTTCTAGCATGTAATTAGGGAAAACATTCCTTTTCTTCTGGATGTTGTGAATGCCAGGCCCTTTTGACACAACCTGGTGGACTAAATCCAGCAAGCTTGTTTGCTTTAAAATACCTGGAGGGATTGATCCTAGAGTATTGATTATCTGCCTCTGCCATTCCCCTGTTTCTTTATTTCGGTCTAGGATTTGATGAGAATTATCATCTGATGTCATCACAAGGAATTGGACTTGACCTGGGAGGAGAGTCCCCTCCAACTCAACGAGGGCCTTAAAGGAGGAAAAGCAGCCAAAGAACCAAGAGGAGAAGCCATTTCAATGATTGAAGGCTGGAAAGAGTCTCAGGAAGAGGAGATCCCTCCCTTCCTGTTAAATCTGGGCAACGAGAGAACAGACTGCGGACACGAAGTGACTTAACAGCTCTTTATTAGTAGTAGTAGTGATCCAGCTTGCTCTGTGGCCGGAGGGTTCCCCTTTTATAGTACTCGGGTATGCCTCTCAACCAATCAGCGTGATACCTGTTTCCCGCTGTAGCAGCGGACCAGAGAGGAGACTTCCTCCGATATATGCTAATATCTAACACCCCTCCCCTCCTAGACGGAACGTTGCGGTTAGTAACATAGTCTTTTAGGTATGTTGGAGTTTGCCTTACTCGGGAGGAGCGTCGCAGTTCGGGTTGGTTAGAAGTGGTTGCAGGATTGGGTGCTTTTTCTGCTTCGCGTTCGGGGGTTTTCGTGCCTTTGTTGCTAGGGCGTTCCGGAGTCTGCTCGGTTACGTTGCTTGGGGGTTGCTCTGCTTCGTGCTCGATCTCTTGTTAAGACCTGGGCTCGCAGGTGTCGTAGTTCTCTGCGTTGGGGCTCTCGAGTGGCTGACTTTGCGTTGGTAGGTAGCTCTCGTCCTCGGTTCGAAGTTCTGAGTGTGCTAGGCGACCCCGAAGTTGATCGATGTGCCTTTTCCAGTTCCGCCCATCTTCCAGTTCCAACAAATACGATCGTGGACCCGTGATGCCAATGACCTTTGCCGGCATCCACAATGTCCCCCCTGCATAGTTGTGGGCGTATACTGAATCCCCTATGCTAAAACTCCGAATTTTGCTTGTAGAGTCTGGGGGAGCTGTGGCAGAGTAATTTGGGTGAGGACGGTCCAGGTGAGACCGTAGACGGCGGCCCATGAGTAGTTCAGCGGGGCTCCTACCCGTCGTTGTGCTGGGGGTAATGTGTTGGATCAATAGGTAATGGTCAATGCGTGTTTGCCAATCACCTGGACCCATCCTAGCGAGGGCCTCTTTTTGCGAATCGCACCATTCTCTCCGCCTGTCCAATTGATGCCGGATGAAATGGCGCGACGAGGGCATGCCGAATTCCCTGACCTGCTAGATATGTCTCAAATTGCATGGCCGTGAACTGGGGCCCATTATCGGAGACCAGGAGGTCGGGCAGGCCATGAGTGGCGAAAAGTCGCCGTAGAACCTTAATGACTGCCTCTGCCGTGGTTGAAGTCATTAGGACTACTTCTAGCCATTTCGAGTATGCATCCACAACTATAAGGAAGGTCTGACCTTGGAATGGCCCTGCGAAATCGATGTGTATTCGCGACCAGGGTGCTTTAGGCTTCTCCCATTCTGTGGCGGGCGCTTCCGGGGGTGCTGGTCTCGATTCCTGGCATGGGTCGCAAGTGGCCACCCATTCCTCTATTTCTTTGTCCATGTTTGGCCACCAAACGTAACTTCTTGCTAACGCCTTCATCCTAACAATCCCCGGATGCCCAACATGTAAAGCATCTAATACATTCCTACGCAAAGCATATGGAATAACAACTCGATCCCCCCACAATAAACAACCTTGTAACACTGAGAGTTCATCCCGTTTTGACCAAAACACTTTGAATTCCGGGCCCACGTTTCCCTTCGGCCACCCCCTCCAAACCCAAGTTTGAACTTGCTTTATTAAACTGTCTTTAGTAGAGAACCTTGCAACATCGTAGGAAGAAACCGGTCCTGAGTCCAAACAATCAATGAGCAGCACCGGTACTTCGGGAGTGGGGTCTGGCAAAAGGTCCGGTAGTGGGCAACGGCTGAGTGCGTATGCGTGTCCTAGAGTGGAGCCCGGTCGATGAATCAATTTGTATGAGTACGCAGCCAGGAAAACAGTCCACCTGGTCATGCGAGGAGAAAGGGAGACTGGAGTGGGGCGGTTTCCCGCCAAAAGTCCCAACAGCGGTTTGTGATCTGTAATCAGTTCAAAATCGCGGCCGTAGAGGTATTCGTGGAAACGTTTTACTCCAGCTACAGCAGCTAGCGCTTCCCTGTCCATCTGGCTGTAATTCCTCTCGGCCGATGAAAGAGTCCTGGAGTAGAAGGCGATGGGTGCTTCTTTTCCGTCGGGCATCCGGTGGCTGAGGACTGCGCCGACTCCGAAAGGTGATGCGTCGCAGGTCAATACCAGCGGTAGTGTCTGGCTGTATTGGACTAACAGTGAGTCAGTGGTGAGCAGGCGCTTTACTCCGGCAAAAGCTGCAGCTTCGGATCGTCCCCATTTCTATGGTGTGTTCCTCTGGAGTAGACGGTGTAGTGGCTCAGCAACGGTCGCCTTCTGTCTCAGAAAAACGCTGTAGAAGTTAAGTAGTCCGAGGAAGGCCTGCAACTCGGTCTGATTTCGTGGTGTGGGGGCGTCCTGGATCGCCTTAATTTTCTTTGAAGTGGGGTGTATTCCCTGACCATCGATTCTATAACCCAGGAATTCTACGCTAGGCACGTTAATTTGGCATTTTTCCTTTTTGAGGCGGAGACCCTTTTCTCTGATTCTGGCCAAAACAGTTCTGACTCTTTTATTTAATTGCTCCTCGTTTGCAGCGGACACCAAGATGTCGTCAAAATAGGGGACGACTCCCGGTATCCCTTGCAAAAGTCGTTCCATGACGCTCTGGAACAATCCTGGAGCAATACTCACACCGAATTGTAGCCGGTTGCATTTGAATGCTCCTCTATGCGTCACTATAGTTTGGGCCTCCGCTGTGGCGCTATCTACAGGCAGCTGCTGGTAAGCTTGTGCCATGTCTAATTTAGCAAATACCTTTCCTGGCCCCAACGAGTGCAATAAGTGCTGTACTACAGGCACAGGATATGCGCTTTGTTGTAGCGCGACATTAATTGTGCATTTATAGTCCGAGCAGATGCGGACTGATCCGTCTGGCTTGACTGGGGTCACGATGGGCGTTTCCCAGCGCGCGTGATCCACCGGCTCAAGGATTCCTTGCTCCACTAACTTATCTATTTCCTTATCTATTTTTGGGCGGAGTGCAAAAGGCACCCGTCTCAGTTTAAGTCGGATTGGCGCCACTTTGGGGTCTAAATTGAATGAAATCGGTTTACCCACATACTTACCAAGACCGGGGCTGAACACATCCTCGAACTCCTTAAAAATCTGCTCAGCGCTGCTGTTTTCCACGGCGTTGATTCCGGTGACTTCTAGCCCCAAGGATTCAAACCAATCCAGTCCTAGGAGGTTTTGTAATGGTGCGCTGGCGATGGTCACAGGCAGCTGGGCTACGATGTCCTTGAAACGGATCTGGAACGTACCTTGGCCTACGATGGGGACTCGGTTCCCCTGGTAGTCCCGTAGCAGGATGTCTGGAACGCGTAGTTGGCTCTTTTTGAGGCTAGGGATAGCCTGTTTCCTGGATGCCCATGAAATGATCGTCAGGGACGATCCTGTGTCAACTTCCAGCTCGCAAGGTGAGCCCTCCAAGAGGACTGTGACTTTCAGCTTTTTTGGCCGCTTGGTGCGGACCTGACTTATTGTGGTGAGATATGTTCACAACTCCTCTCTCTGGGTCAACTCTATCTCAGCATCTGAATCCTGAAAATACTCTCGTTGAGCGTCTTGATAGAACGCTCTTTCAGCTCTTTGTGTGTGATCTCTCTGGGGATACGCTCGCTCAGCTCTTTGGGAATTTTCTCTCTGGGTAAACACTTGTGGATTTCTCTCTGGGCGCCCTTTATGATTTCGCCAAGCCCCTGGGTTGGGCTTCTGTTGGCGGTACAAGGGTGGTTGCCTTGAGGCAGGGGCTTCGCTCCGGCACACTCGTGCGATGTGCCCCAGTTTGTCGCAGTGCGAACAAACAACGTTCCTGAACCGACAGGTAGACCGGGGGTGATTCCCTCCGCAGCTTGCGCAGGGCGGCAAACGGGATCCGGGTCTCCCCCCAGGTCTCACGTGACTGCTCCGCATCAGGTGACTTTCCTCGAGCTCGGGATCCCCGAAATCTGGAATGGTGTCCTCGTAGTGGACTCTGGTGTGTCTCGGCGCTGGCTGGCCTGTGTTGAATCCGCGTTGAATGGTCTCCGCTGATCTGTCTGCTGCTTCTGAAGCTCTTGCCTCGTCGAGTACAATCTGCAGGCTTAAATTGGTTTTGGCTAACAGCCGTTTTTGTAGGGAAATGTCTCTCAGCCCGCTAACGAGTCGATCCATAATCTGCTCATCCAGGTCTCGGAATCCACAATGTGTGGCTGCTTTTCGTAGGGCTGCAACGTACTGGTTGATAGATTCTCCCGCCTTCTGGTTCCTCGTGTTGAATGCTTGGCGGCAAACATGGCGGGAAGGTTTTGGCGCGTAATGAGTCTGTAGAGCCTGTTGCAACGCCGCCCATGATACTGCCTGTATCGGAGTAGGCGCGGTGAGGTCTCTGGCCGTGTTGAAGACTTCTTTTCCGCAGTGGCCGAGGAAGATGTTTTTCTTCCGGGCGTCGGTGATCCCCGTGTATTCGTTCGCTTCGAGAAAGCACTCGAAACAAATCATGAAGGCTTCCCATTCGTCGTTCTCTGGGTCGAATGGAGCGGGGGGAGTGTGCATCGCCATCTTCTCTCGCTTGAATTTGCCGCGCTGTGGTGACCTGAGATGGCTGCCGGAATTTCTGCCGAATTCCTAGGCTGGATCAATTCCGGAGATTCTGGAGGTAGCGTTCTTTGTACTATCTGTCTCTCGATCCCACCTTCGTCGCCAATGTTAGATCTGGGCAACGAGAGAACAGACTGCGGACATGAAGTGACTTAACAGCTCTTTATTAGTAGTAGTAGTGATCCAGCTTGCTCTGTGGCCGGAGGGTTCCCCTTTTATAGTACTCGGGTACGCCTCTCGACCAATCAGCGTGATACCTGTTTCCCGCTGTAGCAGCGGACCAGAGAGGAGACTTCCTCCGATATATGCTAATATCTAACACTTCCCATCAAAGGATCCCCTCAGGAAGAAAGCAAATCAATGCATGGAATGCGGAAAGATCTTCACATTGAGTCCTTCTCTTCTCTCCCAGAAAGGCTGTAGAAGGGAGAAACCATCTGAATGTGAGGACTTGGAAGGAGCTGCAGGGAGAGCTTCACCTGGCTTCCCAGAGGGAGAAACCCTGAAGAGGAGATGCAGGGAGGCTGGAAAGAGCTTCAGAGATGGGATCTGTTTGTTACCATATAAAGATCCACAGAGGCCAAAAATGGGAAAGGGTCCATACGAAAGAAAAGTTGATGGACTAATTATTTCAGAAACCTTCAAAAACATAAAACTTTGTGGGAAATCATCGATTTGTTGGACTTCATTGGGAAAGACTTTTAGGAAGCATCATAACAAATTTGCAGAAAAGACTAATGGACTGTGAACATTTAAAAACAGGGAGCCAATTGCAAGACACCACAAATAAATTACAATTTTTACATTTTTTGGCGCCAGAGTACTGGGATATTGCAGTAGTAGTAGTTCCATGGACAGCAGCTGAAGTACAACTGCGCACACTTGGTGACATTTTCAATTACAACATTAATATCAACGACTATAGAGATTTTTTGAAGAATATGTTAAAAGATTCAAAGAACTACGCAATTCCTGACAGTATTTAAAAAGCAAAAGATATTGTTAGAACAATTGCTGTCAGTTCTGCAGAAGCAGAAAGGGGTTTTTCGAAAATGAACTTCATATGTTCAGAGAGCAGAAGTCGCCTTACAGTTTCTAATTTAAACAACCTCATGACTATCAATATTACTGGCCTACCTCTTCCAAAATGGGGCCCTATTCCTGCAGTGAGAAAGTGGCTACGAGAACACCATCGCTCAGCCGATGATCCCAGACTCAGGATCAAGAAAAGTGGAAGTGAGGAGAGTGCCAATGAGAAATGGATGTGGAAACATCGTAAAGTGAAAGATGACTAACACTTTTATGTAAGTATTTGTGTACCTCTTTTATTGTTTTGTGTACTTCTTTTATTCTTATTTAAGTATTAAATGGTTAAATTTGCATATCATGGTTTAGCTTCAGCCCTTTTGTGTGATGGCTTTGAGCATTAACTTTCAAAATAAAGTACATTTTGGTTCCAACTCAGCAGGGAGCTATTTCAGATCTGTGGCATGCTCAGGCATTAACTGCTGGGATTTTCTCTTTAACCACAATGCCAATAAATGTCACATTTATTTTTTTCTTCGGCCACAGGTGCCATGTATACCCTCTGGGGTCATTTTCAAGCATGGAGACCCCAAATATCTCAATTTTAAATGGCTGATTTAATTCCATCTCTGCGCCTGTTATTATGAATCACATGTGGATTATTTCCTTTTCATTTCCCTCTACAGAATTTTCCAACAACCTTTGAGTCCAAGAATTAGTTGAATTATCCAGGGATCCCTCCTGAGAGGGAGAATTATGATAAAAGTTTCAGCTCTGCTGTTTGGCCGAATCCTCCAGGGGAGACTTTGGGCAGAGAAATATGGAGTTTTGGGACAGGCAGGGTCTGTGCTCTTGAATGTTTGTCTCTCTCTTTCCAGGTGAAGCTGAGGGTTTCTCTGAGTTTCAATCAGGAAAGACACTGGTTCATATTCCACCTTGTGAGAGTCCTTTGAATTCTTCTATTTCTTCTTTAGAAACAGAAAAGAGATTGATTGATTCACCCCATGAATTATGGACCTCCTACTTCAAGTTCTGATGCCGCTTTTGTCCCATCCAGTCTCTGGGAAGCTGAGAATGAAATGCCTGCAGAGTTTGGAGCGTCAGGATGGAAAACAACCACAGAGCTTTTACAGCCCAGGAGACCATCTCATTGGTATAGTCACCACTGGAAATAAAAGATGGCATACAAAGTTGCTTTTCAACATGGCTCCTTCTCTTCAATTTGTTTTCCATGATTGGTAAGTCATTCAGGGTGATGGAGTTGCACTCCCTCCATTCTAACACTCTCCTTCTTTTCTGTTTTTTTTTATTTTTCATTTATTCCTTTATTGGAGGATATGTCTAATTTCCTGGATGATTTTGATTTTCATGGCTTCTCTCCTTTGTCTGATTTTGTGAAAGAGACTCAAAAAGGGGTCTGAAAAAAACTGAAAGGGCTGCAGATTATTTTCCTTTCTTAGTTCAATCCTTAATTTGTCACTTGAATAATGAATTTTATTTAAAGTAGTGGTGGAATCAATTGTAGTTGCGGTACCTCAGCCCATTTCCATATTTGTGTAACTGATCATTGCTTCTGGATCAATGGTGGCTTAACGCTCAGTAGCCTTGTGGAGGATTATATATTTTTTAAAAAGTATTTGTTGTTGCTGTTGGTTATAATAGCACTTTTTTTTGAAAAAGTTTTTTTATTTTTAGACAAAGACAAACAAAACATGAAACATAAAACCCTCAACAATTATATATAGCATGTCGTTTGGTTACAACCATTTGTGCCTCACCACTTTCAATTGTATATAAGATCACAGATTGTCCATCAAACATACATAGATACATTATTATCATTGTATGTTCAGCTACAATTGCTATTCCTTCATTTTAAACAAACATTCTAGAAATTAGATTCATATATATACCAATATTCCATTGCATCCTTATTTGTCTATTTAATAAAAATATGTCTTTATAGTATCACCTATCTCATTCTATTATTCTAATAACACTTTTTTTACAATAGGGATGTTTCTGGTTTTCTAAAAGTCTTACGGTTTATTTTCACCATTCAAATGGTCAACAAGAATTCCCAGCTCCTGCACAATCTCACACTGGGCTACAACCTCCATGACAACCATTGGAGCACTTTCCACACTTCAGATGCCTTGCTGGACATTCTCTCCACTGGAGAAGCCAATGTCCCCAACTACGGCTGTGGAAGGAAGGACAACCTCATGACTTTTCTTGATGGAGCTAAAAGGGAGATCTCCATCCAGATGTCAACATTAGGAGGCACCTACAAAGTTCCACAGGTTTGTGTGTGTTTTTCTCCATCTGGCAAAGTGAGGGGTGGGTGGTGGTGGGTGAGCAATAGATGCAATCATGGCTTCTCAATACAATACAATAGTAGAGTTGGAAGGGACCTTGGAGGTCTTCTAGTCCAACCCCCTGCCCAGGCAGGAAACCCTATACCGTTTCAGACAAATGGCTATCCAACATCTTCTTAAAGACTTCCAGTGTTGGGGCATTCACAACTTCTGGAGGCAAGCTGTTCCACTGATTAATTGTTCTGTCAGGAAATTTCTCCTCAGTTCTAAGTTGCTTCTCTCCTTAATTAGTTTCCACCCATTGCTTCTTGTTCTACCCTCAGGTGCCTTGGAGAATAGTTTGACTCCCTCCTCTTTGTGGCAACCCCTGAGATATTGGAACACTGCTATCATGTCTCTCCTAGTCCTTCTTTCTCTTAAACTAAACATACCCAGTTCCTGCAACTGTTCTTCATATGTTTTAGTCTCCAGTCCCCTAATCATCTTTGTTGCTCTTCTCTGCACTCTTTTTAGAGTCTCCACATCTTTTTTACATTGTGGCGACCAGAACTGAATACAGTATTCCAAGTGTGGCCTTACCAAGGCATTATAAAGTGGTATTAACACTTCACGTCATCTTGATTCTATCCCTCTGTTGATGCAGCCTAGGACTGTGTTGGCTTTTTTGGCAGCTGCTGCACACTGCTGGCTCATATTTAAATGGTTGTCCACTAGGACTCCAAGACCCCTTTCACAGTTACTACTACTGAGCAAGGTACCACCAATGCTGTACCTGTGCGTTCTATTTTTGTTGCCTAAATGTAGAACCTTACTCTTTTCACCATTGAATTTTATTTTATTAGATAGTGCTCAATGTTCAAGTTTGTCAAGATCCTTCTGTATCTTTAGCCTATGTTCTGGAGTGTTGGCTATTCCTGCCAGCTTGGTGTCATCTGCAAATTTGATGAGTTCCCCATTTATTCCCTCATCCAAATCATTGATGAAGATGTTGAAGAGTACTGGGCCTAAAACAGAGCCTTGGGGTACTCCACTGCATACTTCCCTCCATGTAGATGCAGTTCCATTGAGGACTACACGTTGAGTGCGGTTGGTCAGCCAGTTACGAATCCATCTGGTGGTGATGCTGTCTAACCCACATTCTTCTACTTTATCCTGTAGTAGGTTATGGTCTACCTTATCAAAAGCCTTACTGAAGTCCAAGTAAACCATATCTACGGCATTCTTCTGGTCCACTAATTTTGTCACATTATCAAAGAATGCAATAAGATTAGTCTGGCATGATCTGTTTTGACAAATCCATGTTGGCTTTTGGCTATTACTTTGTTTGCTTCTAGGTGTTCGCAAATTCGTTGCTTGATTATTTTTTCCAGAATCTTTCCTGGTATTGAGGTCAGGCTGATAGGTCTGTAGTTTCCTCGATCTAATTTTTTCCCTTTTTTGAAGATGGGAACCACATCAGCTCTTTTCCAGTCCTCTGGTAGTTCCCCGGTGTTCCTGGACTCTGAAAGATATAATCCAGTGGTTCTGAGATCTCGTCTGCTAGTTCCTTCAGAACCGTGGGGTGTAATCCATCCGGTCCCGATGATTTGAACTTATCTAGGGTAGACAGGTGCTCACTTACCATTTTCTTCCCTATTCTTCTCCATGGAATTCAAGAGCTGTTTTTCTCCATATTAGCAAAAATGTCAATATTTTACCCCATTATGTTCATGTTGAGATTAATCATAAAAGGCTTGAAATGCAAGCAATACTTTCCCTGGAGAAGACATTCTACCAACTATTTTACTGATCAAAAATATCCCTGGGGTCTCTCTTGGCATCTTTATTTTCACATATAAAAATGTCTACCCTATCCAGTCAGATTGAAGTTGGCAATAATAGCATTTTATCTATCTAAAAAGTGGAATAAAAAGGACTCTAGCAATTATAGACCAAATAGACTAGCAGATATTGTGGCTAAAATTTATGCCATGATCCTCTTAGTTAAACTTGAGAAAATTGCATTCCTTGCAGAAGAACCAGAAGGTTTTAGGTACTGAACAGCTATATAGATTTTATAATAAATATTGCATGTTAATAATCTAATATTGGTAAGAAATTTGTCTTGAAATATCTCATCTATATCAGCGAAGTAAAACACAGTTAGCTGGCTTTCTAGATGTTAATGCATTAGGGGACAATCTCTCAAATGTGAGCCAGCAATGTGTGGCAGCTGCCAAAAAAGCCATTGCAATCCTAGGCTGCATCAACAGAAGGATAGAATCCAAATCACATGAAGTTTTGGTACCGCTTTATAAAGCCTTGGTTAAACCTCCCTTGGAATAGTGCATTGAGGGCAAACCTTTTCAGCACCAAGTGCCAAAAAGGGAGCGTGCACACGCTCTTGTCAGGGATGCAATCTGGAATAGGTGTTGCCCAGCGTGCATGCTGGTGCACACATGTGCCCCAGACAGTTCATCTTCCAGTTTCTGGCACGCTCGCATGGAATGATCAGCTGGCTGGCACAAATGCAGACTAGCTCTTCCAGTTTCTGCCACTACTGTGCGTGCAAAGGCCAGCTGATCATTGCACAGACATGCACACCAAAAACCTGGAAGAGCAACAGGCAAGGCCACATGTGCCAGGTGACATGGCTCTGCATGCCACTTAGCCAGAGCTAAGAAGCTGAGGCAGAGGGTGCCATTTTCCCCTCCTGGGGTCTCCGTGCATCCCATTTTTGACCTCCCCTTTCCCCAGAAGCACTCTGCCAGCCAAAAACATTGGTCTTACTTTGCAGTTTCAGTCCGTGGGACTTGCGAAGGTAAGGTCTACACTCAGCCGGTGGGTGGGGGCTGATGTATGTGCAGGGCAGCCTCGTGATCCCGCTTGGGCCAGATTAATGGCTTTGTGGGCTGTATCTGGCCCGCAGGCCATAGTTTAAGGACTCCTGGTATAGGGTCTCCTTCTTCTTTAGAAGACCTAAAAAGTCCTTTCCAATCCTTTTATTTTGTTACAAGTTCTGTTATAGGTACTGTTAGATATCCATACTAACTACAATAGCACCAAGGTCCTCTGTTCCAGTAGGAACAGAGGTTTAATCCTATTGGTCGAAGGGTTAATTAAATTTCATTTAATTTGGACCCCAACATAGCCGCAATAAGGCTAAAACCCAGGAGAGTGCCTTTTGCTCTCCGCCCCAAAATTGACAGGGAAATTGACGAGCTTCTAGGCCAGGGAATCCTAGAGCCGGTCGATCATGCACACTGGGAGACTCCTATAGTGACACCTGTCAAATCTGACAGGTCAGTCCGCATCTGCGCAAACTACAAATTTAATAAAGCTTTACAACAAAGCGCCTACCCTGTACCCATTGTACAGCATCTCTTCCATTCATTAGGACCCAGAAAAGTTTTCGCGAAATTGGACATGGCGCAGGCATACCAACAATTGCCTGTAGATGGTGCTATGGCGGAGGCCCAAACCATTGTGACGCACAGGGGTGCATTCAAATGTCACCGCCTGCAATTCAGTTAGTATCGCCCCTGGACTGTTCCAAAGCATCACAGAACGGCTTTTGCAGGGGATTCCAGGTGTTGTCCCCTATTTCAACGACATCTTGGTATCGGCTGCAAACGAGGCACAACTTTTAAAGCAAGTACGAACAGTTTTGGCTAGAATTAGAGAAAAAGGCTTCCGTCTTAAAAAAGAAAAATGCCAAATAAATGTGCCAAGGGTTGAATTCCTAGGATACCTTATCGAAGGCTCTGGGATTCACCTGACCGCACAAAAAATTAAAGCTATTCAGGACGCCCCCATACCTCGCAATCAAACCAAGCTGCAGGCGTTCCTTGGGCTCCTTAACTTTTACAGCATCTTTATAAAACAGAAGGCCACTGTTGCTGAGCCCCTACACTATGTCTTGGCTAAAATGGCAAAGTGGACTTGAAGAAAAGCTGAGGCCACTGCATTTGCCACAGTAAAATGACTCCTGTCGGCGGATTCTTTCCTCGTCCAGTACAGCCAGACCCTGCCGTTGGTGCTGACGCTTCACCGTTTGGCGTCAACGCAGTCCTCAGCCACTGCATGCCCAACGGAACTGAAGCATCCATAGCATTTTACTCCAGGACCCTATCCGCCGCAGAGCGGAACTTACAGCCAGTTGGACCATGAGGCTTTGGCTGCTGTGGGCGGAGTAAAAAGATTTCACGAGTACCTTTATGGGCGGGACTTTGAACTAATCACAGACCACAAGCCATTGTTGGGTTTACTGGCTGGGGACTGACCTACTCCAGTATCGTTATCTCCCTGCATGACCAGATGGACTGTTTTCCTAGCTACTTACTCCTACTGCCTTATCCACCGACCTGGCTTCACTTTGGGGCACGCTGACTCTCTCAGCCGCGGCCCGTTGCTTACCCTACCCCCGAGGCGCCAGACCTCCTCATTGACTGCCTGGAGACTGGGCCTGCCTCATCCTCTGATGTTGCCCATCGCTCTGCGAAGGACTCCACCATCAAGCAAATTTTGAACTGGGTGTGGAGGGGGTGGCCCAAGGGGCCTGTTGGGACTGATTTTAAAATGTATTTTGCTAAACATGATGAACTATCGGTGGTTGATGGCTGTCTACTATGTGGGGACCGGGATGTTGTTCCACCCAAACTCACATTGCAGTATTAGAGGCTTTACATGTAGGGCATCCTGGAATTGTCAGGATGAAGTCTTTGGCTAGGAGTTACTGGTGATTGCCTAACAGGGAGATCGAAGAATGAGTGGCTACCTGTGCACCATGCCAGGAGTCCAGACCTGCTCCCCCAGAGGCGCCCGCTAAGGAGTGGGAGCAACCTCAAGCACCATGGTCTAGGGTGCACATTGACTTTGCGGGTCCAGTTCACGGCCAGACATTCTTAGTAGTTGTGGACACCTACTTGAAGTGGTTAGAGGTAGTCCTGATGACCTCCACAACGGCAGAAGTGGTCATCAAGGTGCTACAGAGACTTTTCTCCATGCATGGCCTGCCCGAAGTCTTGGTCTCTGACAATGGGCCCCAATTCATGGCCATGCAATTTGAGACTTTCCTAGCAGCTCAGGGAATCAGGCATGCTTTGGTCGCGCCATTCCATCCGGTTTCCAATGGTCAGGCAGAGAGATTGGTGAGAACTGCAAAAGAGGCCCTCTCTAGGATGGGCCCAGGGGATTGGCAAACATGGGTTGATCACGATTTACTAATTCAGCACATCACATCCAGTGCCACTACTGGGAGAAGCCCCTCCGAGCTTCTCATGGATCTCTGGCTAAGGTCCCACTTAGACCGGCTATACACCAATTATTCTGCCTCATCGCCCCCAGACTCCACAAGCAAAATTCGGACATTTAGTGTAGGGGATTCGGTATAAGCCCACAATTACGCCGGGGGAACTCTGTGGATTCCTGCCACAGTGATAGGCATCACCGGCCCTATCTCTTACCTCCTAGAGCTCAAGAATAGTAGGAATTGGAGAAGGCATATTGACCAATTCCGTGGCCACCTCTCCAACTCCAATCTTAGACAACTAGAGGTAACTCCTGCACGAGTTAGCCAAAGCCCTACCCAAACAAAGCAAACACTCACTCCTTCTACAGTCAGCTCAAGCCCGAGGGTACCGGGAAACGTATCTGGTTTTGTTGCAGGCCTGCAGCGAGCTCCGAGCAAACTGGCTCCAGAAGTTCCAGCCGCAGCCTGTGAAAGGTTCCAGGAGCTTCCACCAAGCGGAGCTGTAGAGCAAACAGGTCCGTCTGACCTGTCCAAAGAAACTCCTCCTACTGAACTGCGCAGGTCAGGCAGAGCTACCCAAAAGCCCACCTACCTGCGTGACTACGTTACCAGTAGGATTGTTCCATCTAAGAGGGGAGGGGTGTTAGCTATCCATACTAGTTACAATGGTTTCCACCAAGGTCCTCTGTTCCGGCGAGAACAGAGGTTTAATCCTATTGGTCGAAGGGTATGATAGCTCCCTATAAAAGGGCTGCTGTCAGACTCAACCTTCGCTGGATTGTTCTTACTTGTTGTGTTATAATAAAGAACTGTTGTTACTGTTAAGCCTGTGTCTGCCTATCCATTACCCAATTTAATAGGTACCGTATTTTTTGGAGTATAAGACTTAACAGTAGTATAAGACGCACCAAGGTTTTGAAGAGGCACATTAAAAAAAAGTAGGTAGATAGATAAAGGGAGAGGGAGGGAGAAAGAGAGAGTAGGTAGGTTGATAGAGGGAGAGAGTGGGAGAGAGAGAGAAATACAGTAGGTAGGTAG
Organism: Natrix helvetica; assembly: GCF_964273705.1. NCBI lineage: Eukaryota > Metazoa > Chordata > Lepidosauria > Squamata > Natricidae > Natrix > Natrix helvetica. Next base: position 139,426,734 of record NC_138551.1, read on the forward strand.
GGAGAGAGAGAGAGTAGGTAGGTTGATAGAGGGATAGAGTGGGAGAGAGAGAGAAATACAGTAGGTAGGTAGGGAGAGAGAGTAGGTAGTTAGATAGAGGGATAGAGAGAGAGAAATACAGTAGATAGGTATTGAGAGAGAGAGAGGATAGGTAGGTAGGTAGATAGAGGGGGAGATAGAAATACAGTAGGTAGGTAGGTAGATAGAGGGATAGAGAGAGAGAGACATACAGTAGGTAGGTAGGGAGAGAGAGAGTAGATAGGTAGGTAGGTAGATAGAGGGAGAGAGAGAGAGAGAGAAATACAGAAGGGAGGTGTTTCCAGGTGTATTTATCCATGTGCTGGAGAAGGAAATCACTGACAACCTGCAGTACTTAAGACTTGTTTCTGCTGGCACAGCATTTGATCAATGTAATTCTCATCAATCACTCTAACTAAAGAGCTTTCCGAAAGGCGGGGAAAAAAAGTTTTTGCACTCTGCAAACCTCCCCAAAACGGCCTGTTTTTAGTGAAAATGGGCACTTTTATTTCAAATAAAAGGCATGAATAGTCGGGGGGGGGGCTTGTAGAGTGCTCCTGTGGGAGGGGGCAAAAAAGAGCAAAAAACAGCCCGTTTTTCATGAAAACGGGCCCATTATTTGTCGAAACAATTGTATGCATAGTCTTATGGAGGCTTATCGAGTGCTGTTGGCACCTGGGGGGGGCAAAAACGGCCCATTTTTTGCTCATTTCTGCCCTCCCCAGCCCCTAGGAGTTCTCTGAAAGCCTCCATAAGGCCATGGTATGCATGGCCATTTTGGTGAAGGGGGCGGAGCTTCGGGAGGCAAAAAAATGCTGTATTCGATGTATAAGACGCACCCAGATTTTCAGCCTCTTTTTTGAGGGAAAAAGGTGAGTCTTATATTCCAAAAAATACGGTACATGTGTTTAGCATGCTGCCCTCATCATCAAAGGAGCTCAGTTAGATCAAAGACATGAGTGAAAGTGGTGCTTAAATAAAAACCTCATAGCTCTCCAGCTTCCTCAGCCCCAATTATTAAAGTATATGAGGCCAAGGATTCCCCCATGTTCTTATATCAGTCTGATGTTTGGGGCTTCAGAGAGAAACCACCAGCAGAACCAACCCAATCACAGCCTCTGAGGAGGATCTTGGAGTGGACAAAAGGATTCCAGCTGCTGCCCCTCAGAGCTGATTTGCGAATTTACACAATTTCTGCTTTGTCTAAAATCAGAAAATATGGTTATTGGCATTTAATCTATGGAAACTGTCACTCTGAAAATTGTGGCTGTTAGAACAGACAAAATTTCAATTAGAGACCAATTTTGGATATTGACAAATTGTATTAGGAACTGAGGTCTCCCTGTTTCTTGTTCAATTGGAGAAGAAGCTAAAAAGATTCCTCCACAAAGAATCTGGGCCATAGAAGCATTAAAATATGCAGCAATCCTCAAAATTATAGTAGGCCCTTTATTGGAATAGAATACTTCAGTTGGCATTTGCACATGTTAATCTAATTGAAATAAATTGTAGGGGTGAGATACAGTAATTTGATTTACATTGTTTATAGTTTTTAAATTTATTTATTATTTTCCACTTTTATAATACAATCTTGTTAATATTCTGTCTTTAATATTTTAAACAATGTCTAATTAACAAATGATTCTAATGTTTTTATGAGAACAAAATTGGATTTATTAAAATCTAATATTTTGCACTTGATCTGACCTCAAATATAACACAGCATTCTTCATTGTGTATGCAGCTCAAAATCAGATAAGTCTGTTATCTGATAAGTCTGAAACTCTGAAGACGAGGCTACTGATTATCAGCTTTTATTTCTGCAGAAAGCAAAAGACTAGATGACCTTTTTGTCTCCCACCTTAAGAGAGCAGGCAGAGAGTGAAAAACAGGCATTCCCCAAAATTTTTTCCAAACATCTTACAGCTCACATAGCTTGCACAGAACGTCATTGCTATGGAAATGTAATTTGATATCACGTGAATTTCATGATTTTTCTCAGCACTCTGAAAACAACAGACTTTAGAAGGGAAGAGAAATACATTTTCTGGCGTATAACTCAGAGCTTTGTTAGGGAATGCTGAACACACATTTTAAGGTACAAGGAAGGTTACTTGGCAGAATTCACATTTTATTTTTCACAAGAAGTTACTTTGCTAGGCTAAGCTTGGGAATTCACCTAGAAGTTTTATCTATGTAGTTGGCATGGTTACAACGGAGCTTCTCTAAACAGCAATTTAACAAAAGCTGAATTAGGTTACACTCTGTGTATGCTCTAATCCAGTGATGGCAAACCTTTTCAAGACCGAATGCTCAAACCGCAACCCAAAACCCCTTATTTATCTCGGAGTGCCAACAACGCAATTTAACCTGAATAATGAGGTTTTAATTTAGAAAAACAATAACAGTGCTTTCAATGATACAAAAACTTTTTATTGAAAGGTAAACGTTTGCATTTGGCATGCTTTTGATTAATCTGACTTTTGCTGTTGAATGCATGCTGGTAATCTTTCTAACCTTGACTCATACGTTGTAAGTTTGAGAGCAACACATGCAGCACTCAGGTCATCTGTTAGTCCAGGGGTGTCAAACTCAATTTCAATGAGGGCCCCATTGTGGTTGACTTCGGAGGCCATGGTGGGCATGGCCAGCTCCCACTGCTGCTGTTCTCACTCTCTTTGGTTGCCCATGGTGTGTGCAGGAGGGCAAAGAATGTGGGTCAGAGGGAGGCCCACTCCCTCTCCTTATGAGACCTAGCTTTGTAACAAAAGCAACCTCAATGATAGGATGGGAGACCACCAGGAGAGGTCAGGAGGAGGGGACAAGGGGATGCTAAAAGGCAGATTCAAGCACCCATCCTCTTTTGCAGAGTCATTCTTGGGGCAAAAAGTGGTTGCCTGCCAGTCTCCTGCTCCTCCCCTTCCCCCAACTACTTTCCACTTAACTACTTAATGGGGCTCTTTCTCTCATGGAGCAGCAAATGGGGCAAGACAGAGACAGAGAGGGTAAGAGAGCAATCCAAGTGTGTGTGTGTGTGTGTGTGTGTGTGTATACGTGTGTGTGTGTGTGTGTACCCAAACTGCTGCCAATGGTGTGGGCGACACCTGAGCAGTGAGGCAGGGTGTGTGTGTACATTCCTCCCCATTCAAGCAGGGCCTCTCATTTCCTCCCCAGCACAGTTGGGGCATTAAGGCTGCTGCCACCTAAGCACCATGATTGCCCCCTCCCCAGCCAGCCAGCCAGCCCCACCTGACCTGCTCCCTGCCGGCTCCTGCAAAGCCTCGCCATTCTCCTCCTCCTCTTCTTCTTCGTGTAGTCGTCCTCCTCCTCTGCCCAAGTGGCAGTGGGCTCCACAGGACAGGCTTTCATTTCTGCCCTGGGGCAGCGAACTCTGGTGGGCTGGAAGTGAGTGTGAATGGCCTGGCTCTCCAGTGCTTCCTGGCTCAGTTGGAGGCTTCCTTCAGCCTTCAAACAGTTGCAGGGTTTTTTTTTTCTCCTTCCAGGTTGGACTGGAGGCTTTTAAGGGCCAAAATGGGGTGCGGAAGGCGCAGGGTGTTTTTATTCCTTTTTGGCCTTGGAAAGCCTCCTGCACCAACCTCAAAGCAAAGAAAAAAACCCTGCAACTGTTTGAAGGCTGAAGGAAGCCTCCAACTGAACAAGGAAGCATGGGGTGGGGTGGGGTGTTCCAGGCCATTCACATTCACTTCCAGCCCACTGGAGTTTCTTTGCAATGCAAGCGCCCCCCCCCCCCCGAATACTCACGCGTCCCCCGCCCTGGCCCTCAGCATAGGCCCAGAAACCTGCTGGCTGGCAGGAGGGGCTCCTGCATGTGGATGCTAGTGGAGCTGGGCTTGCGTGGCTGGCGTGCCGGGAGAAAGGGCTCTGCATGCCACAGGTTCCCCATCACGGCTCTAATCCTTTCAATTCCTTTTTCAGATCAATTATGTAAGAGCTTCAGAAGCTCTGAGTGATAAAAGCAAATTCCCCCTTTTCCACCGGATGTTCCCCAAAGAAGGATTCCAGTACCCAGCAATTGTCCAGCTGCTCCTCCACTTCAGATGGACCCTCATTGGCCTCTTTGCTTCAGACACAGAAAAGGGAGAGAATTTCATGAGGATTTTTCCTCCTATGCTTGTCAGGAATGGAATTTGTGTGGTTATATCACAGCAATTCTCAACAATCAAACATGCAGCCCCCCTCAGGGATGCCCTCACTAAGTGGAGACAAGTCAATGTCTTTGTTCACTTCATAGAATTTGATTTCATTTGGGAGAGAACCATTCCTTTCCATGCAATACTTATGCAACTCCCAGGACCCATTGAAGGAAAAGTCTGGATCCTCACAAATTTTTTGGGGTATACAATACATAAATACAAAACTTTCAAATACATCCATAGTATTTGGAACTTTCGTTATCTGGTAAAGGAAAGGCCAAAGGATGAAGCCTTTGAACCCTTTTTCTTTGTGGAAGAAAACTTTCAAGATGATTATTTTCACTGTTCTCTTTCAAAGAACGTCTTTTCTGTCAAAGTCCGCAGAAGATGCACCCAGAAAGCCCCACTGGAGACCCAATGGAAAAGGGACAGAAAAAGGATCCCAAATTACTACCAACCTTACAGTTTTATTAAGACTCTGGCCCAGGCCTTGAATGCCACTTATTCCTCCAGACCAAGGAGGAGGAGAAAGGAGGGAGAAAATATGTCAGGGTCTCCAAGGCTGCAGCCGTGGCAGGTATGGGGGTCCCGATATGGATCCATTAATCTTAGATCCTTTGGAGCAGGAATCCAGAGGAGAAGGAGGGGAACCATCTCAACCGATCTGGCCAATTTAATTACTGAGGGAATTAATGGTTCCAAAGAGTAGATACCATGGCATTTTGATATTTAGCGCTGCTAATTGGAAAATGCTGTATTCTTTTTAAAATAAATTCCCGTATTTGTGGGTTTGTGATTAGCCTGGTGGAATTCCACCTTTCTTCCGTCCCCATTGCAGGTGGGTCTGTGTGCAGCTGGACAGGCAGCTAAGCCCCCCTATTCTCCTCCAATGAAAGGGAGCCTGGTGTGGATCTGGATGCTTTATTGGGAGAAGAGGGCAGGTGAAACTGAGGAGATGCAAATGGTGGAAATCAAATAGAAAGACGAGATAGGCAGCATTAACTAACAGCCAGCAAAGAAGCAGCTGGAACCTCTCAGGTGATGCTCCGTGTGAGGGAGGGAGGCGTCTCCGGATGACCAGGGGTCTCAGTCACAACGGCTGCTTCCATCTTCTCCAAAGGCTGACAGGCTACACTGGCTGCCTGTGGCTTTTCGGGTGTGTTTCAAGGTGTTGACCATCATTTTTAATGCACTCCATGGCACAGGACCTAGTTATTTGTGGGATCGTATCCTGCCCCATACATCCCTTCGGCCAATTCGCTCACACAGAGAGGGACTCCTCCGGGTGCCGTCCACTAGGCTGTGTCAGCAGGCGACGCTTAGGGGAAGGGCCTTCTCTGTGATGGGCCCGACCCTCTGGAATGACCTTCCCCCCGACATTAGAATGACTACGGATCTCCGCTCCTTCCGTCAGAAACTTAAAACCCACCTATTCCAGCTAGCCGGCTTGGCTTAATTCCATCTTCCCACCTCAGTTTTATTTCTAAATTTTTTAGGGTCTGTTTTTAATGTTTTTAACTTTTATAAATTCGTACAGGGGTTGTTTAATTTGATTTTTAGTTATGTATATGATTGTTTGTATGTTTTTTAAATTTAGTCCTGTACACCGCCCCAAGTCCCCCCGGGGAGAGGGGGCGGTCTAGAAATTTAATAAATTATTATTATTATTAGAAAATGGAGTCTGGCTTCAGACCTTATAGTTAGGCTTATCTGCCCCTGGCAGATAATTATTCAGCTAAAATCTTATCTCTTGTAACTGAATTCATTTTTCCATGTCTGACACTGTGGAATAATAGTGAGCAGATCTTACATTCATGTGTAACATGAGTCAGGTATTGGAAGAGGGGTGTATCCAGTGGTGGGTTTCAAATTTTTTGCTACCGGCTCTGTGGGCATGGCTTGGTGGTCTTCTTATTGGGTGGGTGTGGCTTAGTGGTCATGTGAATGGGTGGGTGTGGCCAACTTGACATCACTCACATCAAGGGATACCTTGCCTGGCCTCTCTTTGCCTCAAGGAGATACAATTTCCCTGTCTATTTATTTACTACCACTGAACATCCAAAATACACAATTTAATCCTATGTACTGTATATATGCCATATGTGTGCATACATATTACATAGTATAGTGTGTGTATAGGCACACAGAAAAATACATTATCTACTACATATACTGCATGTGCATGTACCAGTGGTGGGTTTCAGCTGGTACGGACAGATACGGGAGTACCGGATGGTGAAATTTAGCTTGCCTTAGCGTACCCGTTCGTTCGAAGGCCCCGACAAGCCCATGTGGCGTGTGCTGCCTTTTTCTCTTTGATAGCCGCTTCGTTTCCAATGAAGGGGGGGGGGGGAATCCCTGCAGAGGGAGGAAATCGTATGGATTCCCCACCCCCTTCAGTGGAAAAGAGGCAGCTGTCAGAGGAGAGAGCAGCGTGCGCCCGTGGGCTTGTCCAACAAATCCTCGCCTCCTGTTCTTTCTTCGCCTGTTTGAAGAACAGTGGCAGACATGAGGAAATTGGTGTGTGTGAGAGAGAGAGAAAGGGAGAGAAAGAAAAAATGAGAAAGAAGAAAAGAGAAAGAAAGAAAATTGGAGAGAGAGAGACAAGAAAGAAGGAAGGAAAAGAAAGAAAGAAAATAATGGGAGAGAGACACACAAAGAAAGAAGGGAGGAAGGAAGAAAATAAGAAAAAGAAAGAGAACTTATGACCACAATTGAGCCCAAAGTTTTGGTTGCTAAGTAAGAGCATTGTTAATTGAATTTCACCACATTTTCCAACTTGGCCACACCCACCCGGTCACATGACCGCCAAGCCACTCCCACAAAACAGGCCACACCTACAGAATAGGTTCTAAAAACTTTTGAAACCCACCAGTGGTATGTGTACACGCACGCACACACACACACACACACACACACACACACACAAATCTTCTAAAACTATACACATTCACCCTCACTTACTTTGTTTGGAAAAGCACAGTCCACTTTCTCCCATACATCTCACTATAACTTCTTACACACACCTTCAGATGTTCTTCCCTATCCTGCACATGACTGTTAGAGTCAGGAGATGTCATGGATTGAGTAAAATGTGGTGAAACTCACTTAACAACGCTCTTGCTTAGCAACCAAAATGTTGGGCTCAATTGTCATAAGTCAAAGACTGTCTCTGCCTTCCTCTGCATGGCAGCCTTGTCCTAGTAAACTCCTTCCCTTTTCTGGCAATTTTCCTCTCTCTTAGAGGCACCAAAATAATCCAGAGGATATAAGGTCTCTTGCTGGAGCAGGGGGTTGGACTAGATGGCCTCCAAGGTCCCTTCTAACCCTGCTGGAGCAGGGGTTGGATTAGAAGATGACCTCTGAGATCGCTTCCAGCCCTAGACTGCTCTGCTGTTTCAAAGTCTTCTGAAGCCATGGTTTGCGTCCTTCCTTCCTTTCATTTTTTCTCTCTCTCCCACACTCCCTCCATGTACGTATCTATCTATCTATCCATCCATCCATCCAACTATATCTCATTCACTTTCTCCTCCCTCCCTCTTTCTTTCTTTCCCTTCCTTCCATCCCTCCCTCCCTCTTTCTTTCTCTCCCTTTTTCTTCCTTTCCTTTTCTTTCTTGTCTCTTCCTTTCTCTCCCTTTCTCTCTTTCTTTCTCTTTCTACCCCTTCCCTGCCTCCTTCGAAATCTAGGAGACCCATCTAAAACAAAAACTCATTTGGATGAAACTGACCATTACACACACACATACATATTCCGCACAAGCAGCCAGAGGAGGGGGACCTGTGGGGATTTGGAAGGGTGGGCAGCTTGTTTATACTAAGTATTGGAATGAGAGGAAAGAGAGAGAGAAAGGAAGAATGAGAGAGAAAAAGAAAGAAAGAATGAGAGAGAGAGAGAGAGGGAGGGAGGACTCTGAAGCTTTTCAACATCGTGGGCTGCCTGGGAGGAGGCTACAGAGACCCTAATCCGACAAGAGAAGAAGAACTGAAAGCCAGGAAAGACGGAGCGATCCCAGTTCTGCAGCAAGAGGAGTTTCTGCAATGGGGAGTGGGAGGGGTTAATCCCAGCTTCCAAAGGCCTTTTAGCCAAAATTGCCATCAGAGCAGATGTTGGGGAGGGGGGCAAGGAGGAAAGGGGTCCCCTGTCTCTCCCTCAGACCCCCATGAAGGAAGGGAAGGGAGGAGGAGGGAAAGGAAAGCAAATGGGAAAGAAGGAAAGGATAAAGAAGGGAGGTAAAGGGAAGGGACGGATAAAGGAAAAAGGAAGGGGAAAGGAGAAGAGAAAGGAAAGGAAAAAGGAAAGGAAAATGGAAAGGAAAAAGGAAAGGAAAAAGAAAAGGAAAAAAGAAAGGAAATGGGAAAGAAAAGGATGATTAAGGGAGGGAAAGGGAAGGGAAGGAAAAAAGAAAGGAAAAGAGAAAGGAAAAGAGGAAGGAAAGCAAAAGAGAAAGGAAAAAGGTGAAGAATGGCTACTGCTGGAGCTGTTGGGAGCAGCCTGAGGTGGGCATTTGGGAGCAGGCCATGACGAGCAGGAGGCCACGGCAAAGACGGGCAAACAGGCTGGGCTGTGTGGCCACTTGGTGGAGGCAAGGGAGCCAAAGAGCAGCTGCAGTTATGACTCTAAGGCACCAGCCAAGGCGGCCGAGGCAAGTAGGGGCAGGGCGGGGCATGGCAAGGCAGAATTTTTACTGCCGGTTCGCCCAAACCAGGCCGAACCGTCTGAATCCCACCACTGGCTGTATCCTCCCTTCTCTAACCGAGAGATTGTGTCAGTTGGAAAAGGGGCTCCCAGACTCCTCTTGATCTTCAGCTCTTCTCCTTGTGGTCTTTCCTCAAGGCTAAGAACAACTCCTTTCAACTCTTCCTTGGCTTCATTGTCTTTCCCTGTAGATTTTGCAAGTAGGGGTGGGGTGGGGCATGGCAAGGTAGAATTGTCCTCCACGTGTGATGCCTGCAAGGGGACCTGGTCCTTGAGTTGGGGTCTCCCCAAACCAGAATGTTCATTTCCTGAGATTCTTATGGCTGCATTTGCCTTCTTTCCATGAACATTTCCCAGCTGACTCAGATGATGTTTCCAGTTAACTACGATTTTGAGATCATTTTCACAAACATGGATATCAAGTTTGGTATCCCTCATCTTTCTTCCAGTCCATTATTTATTTGAGAGTTATTTGAGACTCTATTGTTAGTCAAGCCCTAGTAGCTAAAAATCAGATATTTTTCTACTGCTTTTTACTTATGCACCCTTCTCTGTGTACTAATCATAAATATTGTTTTTCGAAACTTGATATTCTTCTTATAACATTTTATTTTATTCAAAAAGGTAAAATACAATGTTTCAAAGAAAAAACTATTACAAAGACAAAACAAAACTAGAGAAAACATTTAAAAAAAATTGTGATATGCATATTGTCCCTCCAGTTGAATACAATGCAGCAATAATAGTTTCTCCCTCTTCCAAAACAGGCCCATAATTATAAACTACACATCTATTTGCAACTACTTGACTTGTCATCTGTCTGCTGCATATAAAAAACATAGTTAACAGGCAATCCAACAATAAAGTTAATTTTCAAAACTTCAAAATTGTCTGTTATCTGCTATGTATTTAATTCACATAAAATTTACACGTACTTCTTATCTACCACAGTCACCACAATCATTATCTCTGATCCATCCAGAACCTGTCCAGGGTTAAACATCTTTGTTTGATTCTTAATAATAATACATTTCCTTAAAATTTTAATTAGGATCTTTCCCAACAACTGCTTTCCATTCCCCAAAGTCATAGGACCTCCTGTAAATGGAAAAGCGACGACTCTTAAGACTTGTTTTCCAGTTAAATATGGCAAGTCCATTCCCCAATCTCCCTCAATCTTCTTGAAAGAATCCATTTCCTCAGTCCTCCGTTCTGTCCACTTTGAATCTTCAGGGTCCATGGCCTCTCCAGCCATCTCCAAGCAGCCTGCCTTCAAACCAGACTCCTTCCTCAGGGATGCCAGCAGCAAATTAAATTCCAGTCCATCCATCCAATCCATCCAATTCAACAATTGTTGCTTCCTTCTGATTATCGCCTTTAAGTTGATTTAAAACCATTGTTATTTCATAAAACTTTTAAAATAAAGTTTCAAATAAGGCTTCTAAGTTGAAAGACTTTATATTCTTTAAATCACATCAAATTAGCTTATTCTAAGTTTGTATTAATGACCATGTTAATGACAACATAGAAAAATTGATGACAAATGGTAAATTGTTATCCATCACTTTCAGGTTTCCTAGAAAACATTAAAAAGGGTTAAAATTATTTGAGATCATTTTGAAGACAGTTTATATCCACTTAGTTATCATACCACCCCTCAGAATTCTAATCCTATCACAAAAACTTTTGTGGGTCCTTTACTGAAATCCAGTTCTATCATCAGAATTCCCATAATCAGAAGTATCAGCTAAGAGGGGAGAATCCTGCAGCTGCATAATGGAAGAGAAAGAAACTCAAAAAGGATCCTTGCTACCTTTTCAGGCTGACAAAAGAGATAGTGGGAGATTCAAAAGTTTGTTAATGTCGCATTACAATCAAGTAGAATTAGCACATCTGGAAGTGTTTTCCAAGGAGAAGATTAGCCTGACAGATTTCTTCTTGATAAACCCATGTTTTCTGGGAATCAACCTGTTGTTTTCAAAGAGTTTATGGATCATCTTTTTTTTCTCTGTTCATTTTATTTGTCATCTGCTCTAGAATGTTCCCTATAATTGAGCAATTCTGTCCATTATATTTTCTCTATATACTGTCAATATACGATTGACAATTTTTTCTCAAACTTTTTCATTCGCTTATAAAGATAATGGCAGTATTTTACCTATTTAATCATATTTGGAAATTAAACAATTGTAGAAGAAAGATTCAAAGTAAGATAAGAAACTAAGTTTTTTACTTTTCATATTCCTGGATGTTCCCTTTCTAGTTTCATCCCTTTCTGAAGAAGAATGAATTTTGGAATATTTCCCACTTTAAACTGTACTTGGACCAAAATGGAGAGATAAAAGCAGATATAGGCATTCACGGCTACTTGCTTCCCCCCAAGGAGGATGCCAACACAGAGAAACTGGCCTATTTTGAAAGACAGAGACTTTCTATCAATCAAGCTGCTCTTTCACGGCTAAAGTTGCTCAATAAGGTGAGAGAAATTTTGGTGTCTTTTCTCTGTTTCTCAAACAAAGTCTGAGGTCCCATTTCAAGTGCGCAAAGCCTATAGTCTCCAGGGTGGTTGGCCTTCCATGCCAGTTGGTCTCATCTAATGGTAGTTCTTCAAGAGATGGGACCTAAGTGGAGGGGCTTTGACATGTTTTATGGAAACCTTTCGAGATCTTACTGGTCAGAGGTTTCTTTCTTCATCACAGTTTTATTCTGTATTTAAAAAATCTAATGGAGTAAAAGTTTCCTAAATATTTTATAGAAAACTGTTATCAGTTTTAATAAAAATATATCATCATACTTAAAACTTTTCAATTCCATCCCGCTAGACTATTAAGTAGAAAAGTACCTTATTGCAATGTTAAATTCCAAAAGGAAAAGGGAGGAACTAAATGAAGAATCTGCCATTTGTTCTACCTCCTGCATCTGTTTAGAAGGAGTCAGAGATTTCATATTTACCTCAGTGAAGACCAGAGGCTACTTGTCTCCATCCATTTCTACCTCCATTTTCCATAGATGGAGAGTCCTAATATCTTTTCTTTGGCATTCCTTGTTTTTTCCATTCAGTCCCTGCCTGAGTCCAAATGTGCGGAAAGTTGTCATCCTGGATTTGTCAAGAGGGCTCGAGAAGGAGAGCCAGTTTGCTGCTATGACTGCGTTCCTTGTCCGGAGGGGACCTTCTCCACTCAGGAAAGTGGGTCACACTGAGGAAAATGGGAGGCTTTGTGGAACTGGATCCCTCCAGAACATTTTCATGAAAGTGCAAGTTAGAAGTTCATCTGGTTTTTTAATTTTTACCCCACACAAATTCTTATCTAAAAGGAAGTAAATCAGAAAGACTTGAAGGAGGGGCTGGGAGGAGATGGGAGGAGGGGGTGGCAGACTGGGCAAGCTTTACTAAAAGCCCCGAGGAAATATCTCTCCTGCTTTTTAGTTTCGACTTATGCTGCTAAGTTCACCTTTCTAGGAACACCTGAGTTCTTTGAAACTTGATGGATTGTTTTAGGTCCACCTTCTGAAAGACCTTGCAATTCACTGTATATTGGATCCTCCCCTTGAGGATCACTGGAAAGGTGTCACTGGTCCATAATGTGGTGCTGTGGATAGTTATGGGAGTAACTCATTACACAAATATTCTGCCAATCATGTAGATCAATCAATCAATCAGAATAGTGCTAGAAGGGACTTTGGAGGTCTTCTAGTCCTACCCCCTGCTCAAGCAGGAGAACCTGTACCATTTCAGACAAGTGACTGTCCAGTCTCTTCTTAAAAACCTCCAATGTTGAAGAACCCAAAACTCTGGACGCAAGCTGCTCCATTGGTTAATGGTTCTCACTGTTAGTAAGTTTCCCTTTAATTCCACATTGTTTCAAGATATAAGATACTGCAGGTCAGGGGTGGGTTTAAATTTTTTTTACTACCAGTTCTTTGGGTATCCCTAGGGGGGGGGGCATGTGACTGGCTGGTCATGGTCAACTTGATGTCACTCATGCACATGCCCATTCAGTCATACAGTATGCCCCCCCACACACACACACACCTAGCCACGCCCAAAGAACCAGTGAAAATTTCTGTTTTGCCAGCTGGGAGGCCAGCAAAGAAGCCTTGCTTTCCCTGCTACCGCAGAAGACACACAAACACACACACACACACACACACACACCACCTAGCTGCTTTGTGTGGCCGGGAGGGTGCGCGTGCATGGGGAGACACCCCTCAAGTGAGCGCAAAAACACATCAAAGGCACATGGAGCGGATGGCTGATTGTTTAAGGAGGGTCTTAACAGGATGCAAAAGGACAGGGCTTCTCTCCTTGGGTCCAGCCATCACCTTGCTGGGTTATTCCCCTCCACCCCCCATGAGAGGAGGAGGAGGGCGGAGGAGGAGGGTCACCTTAGTGCAGGAGAGAAGCTGCGCCCTTATGCGTCCTGCTAAGACCCTCCTTACGTGAGCAGCTGGCCACCCCATGCGCACCTTTGCTGCAGTTTGGCACTCGCTTGAGCGGGGGAGGAGGTCTCCCTATGTGTGCGCACCCTCCCGGCCCTGCCACAGCCAGCCAGGGGGTCGCGAGAGGAGAAGGAGGAGGGCTGCCCAAAAGGAATCCTCCGCCATGGCTGGCAAGCACCCCAAGGTGAGCTTGCTGGCTTGGCCCAGTGGGCAGCTTTTCGAAAGAGACTCAGAAACAGAGAGAGAGATTGAGACACACACACACATACACTTCTGAGAGAGAGAGAGAGAGAAGGGGGGGAGAAACGGGGGGAGATCGGCTGATGAGTGAGGGCTTTCTCTGAGCCTGACACCCGGGGTGGGCATGCGTGGTTCAGCAGAGCCAGCACCCTTTTCCCATCTTTAAAGCCGCAGCTACTGCTAGCCTGCCCCCGTTTATGACCTCCCCTCCTCCTGGATTCCATTCCCACCTTGCCAGCCCTTGTGTGTGAAGGTCGGCGTCGGTCCCAGCTGGGCCAGGCCAGTGTCTCTGGGCAGAGAGCAGGCTGTGCATCCCTTACCGCTCGCCACCGCTCGCCCCCTCACCACTTTCCTGGCCAGCCACCCAGCTAAGCAGGCAGGGCCTGGGTTGCAGCCAGCATGGAGGGGACTGTAAGGGAAGTGAGTCCCATGCCAGCATCTCTGCCTCCTTCCTCTGAGAGCCATCTTGGGGGATGGCCAGCCTCCCCGGCCGCTGCACCCTTGCCTTCCACGTGAGAGCTGGAGGAACGAGGCAGCCTCGCTTCCCTTACCACTCGCTGCCGCCCGCCTGCTCCCTGGCTGTTTTCCTGGGGAAGGGCCTTGGGAGGCTTTGCTGAGCTGTCCCAGAGCTGTGTAGAGGCTTCCCTGCTGGAAAAGCCGACCCGCCACTCCCATGAGAGGCTTTGGCAAGGATCTTGCCTGCTGGGCAGCCTTTTCAGAAGCATCGTGGCTCAGCCTCACCTTGCCCATCTCTCTTCTGATTCCTTTAGACCAGGCTTTGGTCTAACTCCTCATGGAAAGCTCAGAATTGGCAAAAGGACTCAATTCAGCCAGAAAACGTTACTTTTGACCCAGAACTCAGTTTCGAACAAGAAACACATATTAGTGGTGTCTTGAGTCGGGAAAGCTAAAAAACCACTCCATTCGGTGATCTGCGGTTCTTTCCCCCTGGGGGGCTTTGTGCAGTCTTGACGGCAGGAAGAAGCATCCTGTTGCAGGCACCCAGGGTGGCCTCAACCTCCGCCTCCCTACCACCCCCAGCTCCATGCAACTTCCCTGCCACCCCACTGACCTGGGGACGTTCCCAGCTATGCTGGGTGGCATCTTTCACATCCCATTGCGGGCTGCAGTTGGCCCTTGGATGGCCCCACTTCCTCCAGGTGCCTCTTCCCAGCTGGGAGACCCTCTGGGTCATCCCTGCCGCTCTGGGTCGGTGAGCAGCCTGCATGCCACCCCCACATGACCTTTATAAATAGAAATTAACCATCCTCCTTTTAAACTTTCCATGATATTTTTTCTAAAACTTCTTATGTTTACATAGCAAGCATGAGGCCGCTGCCAAATGGAGCCATTGAAGGCCAGGCTCACCCGCTTGCTTGCCGATTTCCTGGCTGGCTGCCTTGCTGACCAGGTGGGGTCCGGGCTGCAGCCGGCGGGAGGGGGGTGCAACACATGGGAGGTCCAGTATATTAACTGCCCTGAGGAATGACTCCAGGGGTTTTCCTAAAAGGATTACATGATTCATTATTAGCCTCTAATAATGGAGGTTCCTATGAAGATTCTACCCATTACACAGGAAATAATTAACATCCCAGGACTTCCCTCAACTTCAAATACCTAGTTATATATATAGTTATATAAAATATCCTTCTTATGCTCTTTTTAATGAAATCATTAAGAAATACTTCTTGGAAAATGCCCATGGTATCAGCTGTTTTCCAAAGAAAGTATTTCCTGTAAGATAAAAGGACAGAATGTTAAAGAAAGTTGATTTTTGCTTTCTCAGATACAGAAAAATGCACCAAGTGTCCGGATGATAAATATCCAAATGTGGACAGAGTCCAATGTATCCCCAAAGTTAAAACCTTCCTGTCTTATGAAGACCTTCTGGGCATCATCCTGGTCTCTTTTGCCTTATTCTTCTTCCTAACCACAGGACTTGTTTTAATTATCTTCATTAAATACCGAGAAACTCCCCTTGTCAAAGCCAACAACCGGGACCTCTCCTACATCCTCCTGGTCTCCCTCCTGCTTTGCTTCTTGTCTCCATCTCTCTTCATTGGTCAACCAAGGAAAGCCACCTGCCTTCTCCGACAAATGGTTTTCAGCATCACCTTCTCAGTTGCCGTTTCTTCTCTCTTAGCCAAAACCATCACAGTGGTGCTGGCTTTCCTGGCCAAAAAACCAAGAAACCGAGTGAAGAGATGGCTGGGGAAGAGCTTGGCCAACTCCATCATCCTCTCTTGTTCTGCTGTCCAAATTATCATCTGCTCCATCTGGCTGGGAGTTTCTCCCCCCTTCCCTGACTCTGACCTCCACTCCCAGCCTGGAGAGATCATCCTGCAATGCAACGAAGGGGCTGTTGTCATGTTCTACGTCACCCTCAGCTACATGGGCTTCCTGGCTGCCATCTGCTTCACGGTGGCTTTCCTGGCCAGGAATCTGCCTGGGGCCTTCAACGAAGCCAAGCTGATCACCTTCAGCATGCTGGTCTTCTGCAGTGTCTGGGTGACTTTTGTGCCCACCTACCTGAGCACCAAAGGGAAATACATGGTGGCTGTGCAGGTCTTCTCCATCCTGGCCTCCAGTGCTGGTCTGCTGGGCTGCATCTTCATCCCCAAGTGCTACATTATCCTTCTGAGGCCAGACCTGAACACAAAGGAGCATCTTACTGCCAGAAGAAATGTGGAAATGTGAGAAAGAGGAATTTCATCTCCAATCTATTTTCTGTACATGATCGGGGGCAACAATTTTTATTCAAATCAATAAAGATTATCTGGAAGATTGTGAGGCTCTCTCTCAAGATTTTTTGGAGGAGTGAGAATGTGTTAACAAGATAGAAATAAAAAATTAATGCACGGGCAACCTTTATGCCTTCATTTCTCAATACATTTTACCCAAACTGCTGTGAAAATACGTTTTTTTTATTTAGACATTGTCTCTTTCTTGTGATGGTAACAGAGGATGGGCGTGAAAGTACCTTGATGCGTGCTAATTATGTATATTCATGCTTATATCCTCTATTAGACATGCATCTTGAGGGTTATCATTTTGTCCTCCTTTCCAGAAATGTTTAAATATGAGTGCATCCTTTTGTCTGTGGGATTTCCTCCCACTATTTTACAGAGGGAAATTCCTTCAGTGGACAATGAATAAATAATAATTGTTCAAACTCCTTTGTTCCTATTGTCTTAATGGAGGGATTCCCAAAGCTGATCCTAGGCAGGGAGGGAAGTGGATGATGGTGTTCTGACTGGGGAAGGAATCTTTCCCAAAGAAATACATAAACCCTCTGTGGCCCAGGCACCTCATTTATGTACTACATGAAGACTGCAGGGGCTTCTTGTAGCCCAAATGACATAGCTTTGAAATGGAAACTGCCAAGGGGGCAGTTAAATGTGGTTTTCGATTCATCTCCCTCCCTGATACGTATGTGGTAATACACCTCTCTCAAGTCTAGTTTGGTGAACACCTTGCCTTTAGCCAAGTGGTTCAACATATCCTTCATGAGGGGGGTGGGGTAGGTGTTTTTTACACATATGGATTTTATCCTCCGCAGATCAATGCAGAGACGAACTCCATCATTTTTCTTCTCTTTGAAGAGCACTGGGGCCGCTATTTCTGACTTAGCTGGTTCAATAAAGCCCCGCTTCAAATCGATGTCAATGTACTTCCTTAATTCTATCCTCTCTTTGGGAGTCATGGAGTACATTTTCGGCTTTGGTAGGGTAGCCCCAGGTATTAACTCTATTGCGCAATAGGTGGGCCGATGAGAGGGGAGATAGTTGCAATCTTCCTCACTGAAAACCCCTGCCAAGTCCCAGTACTCTTTCGGCACTTGCTGGATTCCTGTGGATTTTGTGTCTGCTGCAGGGGCTGCAGTCACTGGGCGGTCTGCTTTATTGGGCTTGATAGTCCCTGGGTGGCCCTCTGGCTTCATGGGTGGTAGCGGCCCAAAGCTTATGATCAATTTCCGAATGCTGTCCTCCCACTTTATGGTAGGTGTCCATTTGTCCAGCCATGCAAGCCCCAAGATAATTGATTCATACATCTTTGGAGCTATGAGGAATCTGAGGAGTTCATAGTGGCAGCCTATCTGCAACTTTACCAAGTCGGTAATTAGTTTGGCTGGGGCCCCTCCAATTAGTGTCCCATCCACCTGCTCAAACCGAATGGGATGGTCTAGGGGTCTTGTGCGTATGCCTAGCTGCTCCACAATAGACATGGTGATTAAGAATTGGGTGCAGCCAATTCCACTTCCGGTTTCTGTGGACGACGGACATGTTGTCTGCCGCTTGCCATCCTGGTGGGCTCCCCCTGACTCAGGGGGGGCACAGGGTGCCATGTAGGGGCGTCCTGCCAAGGGGGCGGCTTGCTGGAGCCACCTGGAGCGGCGGCGGCCGCAGGGGGGCTGCCAGCTTTGCCCTAGGCACCGGGAGGCATTTGGGGGGTGCGCATGCCACGCGCACCTTCGTCCTGAGGAGATCGGAAGAAAATGCTCTAAGTGAAGGCAACAGCAGAAATGCGGTGAGGGGGGAGTTCCCCCGGGGTCTTTTTCTTGCTTCTTGAACAACTAAGTAAATAAGGATTAGCAGTCTTTCTAAGACTCTTTGATCTTGGTAAAGTGTTAAGATTGGAGAGGGGTTTTTTGAATGGTTGCTCTCCGATCCCTTGAGAGGGCTGAGCCAAAATGGCGTTTCTTCCCCCGTTTTTACTGCCGTTACAAATGAACTATCGTCTTTGAAAAATCTTCTGGGTTGGAATTACAAAACCCCAGTGAACCCTAGAGGAATCTCTTTGTACAATCTTCCTTGGATTGGGAAAAATTGACTACAACTGGAGGGGAGCTGTATTGAAAGACTAATATCCCACATTGGACTTTGCCTGCCTGTGGATCCCCTTTGACGGCGCACTTCTGCAGACACCATTTTTTCTGTCTAGACTTATAACTTTTCTCTGACTTCTGCAATGCCTGCGAAAAAGGCCCCCCTTCCTAAACCAGCCTCGGCTCCATCTTCTTCTGTCTCAAGTCCTGTTCCCCAACAAACACAACTATCTTCCTTCTTACAACCTAAAGCCTCCAAGGGGGAACAGCAGTCTCAAGAAATGTTCCATCAAATGTTCCAGACACTCTTAAAGGGACAGGACAAAATAAAAAAGCAGTTGGCGGACCTAAAGGAACAACTCAGAGAAAATCAACAACAGACTTTACAAAATAGTCAGAAAATAAATGCCCTGGAGGAGGGTGCTGTGGGGGTGGGAGAAGAGGTGAAGGCTTTACAAAAAAAAATCTTGGGTTTGAG
Source organism: Natrix helvetica (assembly GCF_964273705.1). Classification (NCBI taxonomy): domain Eukaryota; kingdom Metazoa; phylum Chordata; class Lepidosauria; order Squamata; family Natricidae; genus Natrix; species Natrix helvetica. The sequence continues at coordinate 139,445,586 of NC_138551.1, forward strand.
AACTTCATGGAAAAAATGGAATTTGAAAGGATGTCTTTCTTTCTTAGATTTCAAAATATGCCTGAAATAGAGGGTGAAGATTTAAGGGAGACTATGATAACAATGCTAGCAGATTATATTAAAAGAGATAAACAACAGTTAGGGTGGGATATTGATCTGACATATAGAATCAACTCAGCATATGCTAGAACACACAATGTTCCAAGGGAAGTTCATGTTAAATTTTTTAGAAAGACTACAAGAGATGAGATTCTAGGGGCTCAAAGGGGGGAACCTTTAAGATATAAGGACAAAGAAATAACCATTTTGAAACAGATACCAAAAAGAATAATAGATAAGAGGAAGAAGTTCTTCTTTCTAACTAAAAAATTTTATGAAAAAAATATCTGGTTCAGATGGGTTGTTCCAGAAGGCTTGCTGATTTTCTGGGAGGGTGGTAGAATGAGAATTAATACAGTGGTGGAGGCAGAAGCCTTCATGGAAAAACACAAGAACCTTCTAGACGGAACAAGAGACAGTGCGCAAGATATGAAAGGAGGAGGGGCCATGGCTCAGCCAACAGACAGGGGAGAAAAGGCAGCAATGAGGCTCAGGTCACAGAAATGAATTAAAAGTACATTGCAATTGTTAATACAATGAAATGGTTAGAAGTGATATAAAGTATGATTGAAGATGTTAAAGAATTTGAAGTAAACTTAAACTGCTAATATGTATGTAATAATGATATTTTGATATATATAAAATAAGAGAGAGATGTAAGATCCCGGGGAAACACCACCTTCCATATGATGTAGCTGTCAAAATTTTTCTCCACACTTATGTACCCTTTTCCCCAAAATACTTGTAAAAACCAATAAAACTTTTTTTTTAAAAAAAAGAATTGGGTGCAGCCGTTGTCCACGATTGCCTCAACTTCCCCTTCTGGCCCCGTCTCGGGCACTATGAGCTTGGCTTTAATGGCAAAGGGGCGGATGGGTGCGCTTACCATTGGGTTGTCATCCTCACCGCTTCCTTCATCTGGGCTTGACAAGGGCCTTTCGGCTGGGCCTCCATTGATCCCTGGGGAAAAGGTTGCGTGTCTGAGGCTTGTCTGGCAAATTTAGCAGCTTGTCTTTTCCCAGGCAGCTTCATTTGCCTCTCTGCCGGCTGAGGTTCCTGGAGGAGCTGTCCCTTCAGCACTTTCCCCTGTCTTGCTATTGGCAGGGAATCAACTTTGGAAGAGGGAGCCCTTTCCCCTTGGAGCTTCCCAAGGTTTTCCCCCCTGCTGCTTTGTGAAGGGGGGCAGAGCCCCCATGCCTGACACTGGTTTTGTGCCAGCGTGGGTGGGGGCGAGGAAAAGGGCAGCTCAGCTGCTGTTCCCAGATCTTCAGCTGCTGTTCTTATGTCTTCTGTTGCTCCCTGTTGGGGCATTGCAACTGATTGAGGGTTCAGTCCCTGGGGTTGCCCCAGGCCAGTTATCTGAAATGGTGCCATCTGCTGAGGAGGGGCAGGCTTCCATTGGTATTTCCCCTATCCATGGCCCAGGAAGAAAGCCCACCCCAATGGTGCTTGATTTGCAGGCTGCAGCCCAAACATCGGTGGCTGGCTAGAGGGAGAAATCCCCCAACTCCCTTGCTGCTGGATGGATTGACTTCCCCATCTTGGTTGAGGGCCTATCTGCTCCCCAGGGAGGAGGGGCAGTGCAGTTGGTCTTACTCCGGGGGGGTGTGGGAGGCTCTTTTCGCCCTCCCCAGGCTCCTATAAAGCCTCTGGAGCCTGGGGAGGGCAAAAACAGCATGTAAAAATGGGGGGGTCACGCCTGTTGTGCGCACATGCGCACTGGGGGGGTCGCACATTGCATTATGGGTGCGGCACACCTGCACATGACCCCCCTGCGCTCCCCCCACTTGTGGCACGCGAGCCAAAAAAATGTTCGCCATCGCTGACCTAGGTGAATTCTCCAACATGCAAAACTGAAAATCCAGATGGGGAAGAAATGTCCAGATGAGTCATGAATTCATGGGATCCCTGCTTAGTTTATTCTCACCTCTGCTGAGCGTTTTTAAAGGCAAAGTTTACTCAATTTGCACCCCCCTTTAAATGTCTTCATTTCTCTCTAGCAAGGAGGATCCAGAGTCGGAGAAGCTCTGCTTGAGAGAGTTTTTCTCAGGTTTAACACAGTTAGTTTTTCCAAAGAATCAGTGAGGTCTGTCTGCTTTAGGAGGGTTGTTACAAAAAAGATTATTGGGTGGGTGAATTGTTGTAAAAGCCCCTTTGTCTGTCTGATTTATTTTATTTAAGAAAAATGGTTTCCGTTGAGGTTTGGCGGCATTGAGAAGTCTGAGTTTGAGAGTTCTTTGAGTCTTCCTCTTGACTTTGGACTGACTCATAACTTCCAGGGAAAGGGGTTAATTGGAGGGGGGGACTAGACTGGGATTGCTTCCTCTGGTGGGATTCAGGCGGTTCTCCCTGGTTCTCTAGAACCATTTGTTAATTTTATGCGCAGTTCTGAGAACCGCCTGAATTGCCTCGGCCAGGTCCCTCCCCCCTGAGGGTTCCCCCCTGCCCCCTGAGGGTTCCCCCCTCCCACTGAGAAAACGGCCTGTCTGAAGATCCCGTGGACCACTTTGGCTCAGGAGTGGAATTCCCTGCTGGTTCCCTCTCTCCGCCAAGCAAAAGAATCGCAGAAACTCTGCAGAACCCAGAATGGGACTTCCCCGAATTTAGGAAAAAGGAAAAGAGGTCGACCAATGGGAATTCTCCCTTCTGTAGCATCATCGGTCTCCAGGCAGAGTCTCTCATGACCCAACCCAGTGCAGGAGAGTGTTCCAAACCCCAAAGGACTCTGCCCGGAGACCGATGACGCTCAAGCAGGGAGAATTCTCATTGGTGCTGACACTCATTCTGACTCCAGGGCCGCAAAAAGGATTGTTTAGTGCTGGAACAAGACTAATATCCCCCCCCCCCTATCTTTGTAAAGCCTAAGAGAATTAAAGGCCTGGAGACTAAAACATATGAAGAACGGTTGCAGAAATTGGGTACAGCCGCTCTAGAGAAAAGAAGGACCAGGGGAGACATGGTAGCAGTGTTCCAATATTCGAGGGGCTGCCGTAGAGAGGAGGGGCTCATCCTCTTCTCCAAAGCATCTGAGGGCAGGACCAGAAGCAACGGATGGAAACTAATCAAGGAGAGAAGCAACTTAGAACTAAGGAAAAAAATTCCTGACAGTTAGAACAATTAATCAGTGGAACAGCTTGCCACCAGGGTCTTCCATTACTGGAGGCTTTTAAGAAGCTTGAGCAGGAAGATGGACTAGAAGACCTCCAAGGTCTTAATCTTGTAAATTGTGGTCACATGACTACAGGAATACGGTTCAAGTGCCGAACACCAAAAATGTGGTCATGTCAGAACTTTGGAACAGAGTTGTAAGTAGTGGATGATCTGTCGTAAATTTGAATGGTCACTTACCGGTTGTAAGTTGAGGGCTACCTGTATATCTACAAAAGAATTTCATTTCCCTACTTTAGAGAGAGGTGAGGAGTTTTGTGGCCTTCAAGGGTTTTGTGATAACGCTTCACATCGCCAGAGGCTTCTCTTAATGAACGACGCTTAAACAAATTTCTCATACGAGGCAAGAAGACTTTTATTAATCCAGAACTGGTTTTGGGGTAGAGTATTTACGTTTTATTCTTCAATGATTATAGGCTTTGGGTCACTCAGGGCTACTTTGGTTCTAAGCCCATTATGCCCACGAAACGCCATCTCTCCGACACCTTAATGACCTTGTGGTTTTCCTTGTTGCTGCTTGTTAGGCAGGTCCACCAGTTGGAGAAGGAGATCATCCAACCCGGTCAAATTCCTTTCCAGAGACGTCCGTCCTCTCTCGCCATTCTACTCTATGCAGGAAGGATTGTGGAAGCAAACGTCTGTAAAGGGATGGGAAGGAGAAGAACCCGTTGAGTCAGTCCCAGACAGGTAGGGAAGACGGCCAAGGCTTTTCCTAGCTCTTGTTGGTGGGATTTTAGCAGCAACTCACTCTGGTGGGGTTAGGAGGGTCCACAACCCATGGAGTTGCCATGAAGGGGAGGGGGCCAATCTATTTTCCAAGCATCAGGGGGCAGGACAAGAAACAATGGATGGAAACAAATCAAGGAGAGAAGCAACCAGGAATTAAGGAGAAATGCCCTAACAGTGAGGACAATTAACCAGTGGAACGGTTTGCCACTAGAAATTGTGGCTGCTCCATCACTGGAGTTTTTAAAGAAGAGATTGGACAACCATTTGTCTGGAATGATATAAGGTCTCCTGCTTGAGCAGGGGGTTGGACTAGAAGACCTCCAAGGTCCCTTCCAGCTCTATTCTGATTGATTGGAAAATATTCCCCTCTGGATTTCTGCAAATTAAAGGTTTAGGAATCGGTCAGAGTTCCTCAGCCTTGACCACTTTAAGATGTGTGGACTTCAACTCCCAGAATTCCCAAGCCACAAATCTTTAAGTGGTCAAGGCTGTGGAACACTCAAGTTGGTAATGCTGTTTTTAATTCCTGGCCAAAGAAAACACCTCCCGTTTCTATCACAGGAAGTTTTTTTTTTATTGGACTTTTATATGATTATGGGGAGCTGAGAAACCTGATCATGCAGTAGAAAAAATGCTGATACAGGTAGTCCTCATTTAGTGACTGCCATTGGTTGCAACAACCCGGTGATTAAACAGAATATATTTAATGTATACAGAGAGAGGTGGGGGAGAGAGAGGGAGAAACCGAAAGAGAAGGAGGCTGCAAAGATCACTGGATGTTGCCGCCTCATTTAGATAAATTTCTCTGGTACAGCCCCGTATGTCCAACTGTTTCTTTTTCCTCCCTCACAAGACAGAAAGCTGTTTAAACAAGCTCTTTTTTCTGAGCTGCTCTCCTCCCTGGATTGTGCATCTTTAAAAAGTTCTAACTGCAAGTCAACAAGCTCAGTTTTGTCACCTTAGTTGATTTGAAGCCTCCATCAGCTGGCAGCTGCTGCCTGAAACTGACTGGATCTTAATCAGAGTCACTCTGAAGACTTTTGTCATTCTAAACACCTGCCTTGCTTGGGAAATGAATTTTTAATCACCTCATCTTTGTGAACAGTCACCATCTGAGGCCATTGATAAACGAGGACTACCTTTATAAAAGAGGATGGTTTTTAAGTTGCTGAAATCTTTTCAGATGCCTCAAACTTTAACTCCCAGGGCTATCAGGAATTCTGGGAGTTGAAGTCCAACACATCTGGAGGGCATCTGGTTAGAGAACAGAATGCTTTAGGGGTTCAGCACCACCCAACATAACATTTGGCTGAGGATGAGTGCAATTAGATTTTTTTACATTGTGTCTGATATTTCTTTTTCTCTTCATTTCCCCTTCCCCACCTCTGATTCCCCCCTCCTATAAATACCCCAATTGCAGCAAATGCCAGGGCTTCCGCATCGCCCATTCCCACTGCAGGGCGTTCTACTACCCTTGCAGGGAGAAGGGTTATTGTTCTCCTCCAGGCAATGCTGACTCATCCAAGTCCCAGTAAAACAGCCCATTCCTTTTACACAACAAATGTTGGGCCCGAAGCAGTTCCCTCTGTTCTCAGGGCCGCAGGCCATACACTAAAAGAGAAATGAAAACAAGACAGTTAACATATGGAGGTATCTCCGAAAAAAGCACTTCTTCTCTCCCCTGGTTTAGCTGACAAAGCGAGGAGAGCCTGTGGCTTAGAGGTTAATACATCTATGCAATATGTAAGTAGTGCAGGTTCGAATATGGCTAGCTGACGAGAGTTAAATAGCTTGAAATGGATCAATCCTAGTTTCCCTTTAATTCTTTGTTGGTAAATATAAATTCAACTCAAAAATAGTTTCTCGTGAAAGCGACTGCCTGCGAAGGCTCCTGGGGCTGGAAGGCAAAAGCAGAAGCAGGATGCTCCCTCCCATATTTGCCCTGATAGACCGGTCTCACCTTTATCTGGAGGCATAGGTTCATGCTAAGCTGCCATAGCTCCTTCCAGCTGCTAGATCCCAAACATTAAGGTAGACTGCTGCTGGACTTGGAGGTTCCCTAAATGGGCCACCTCAGGAGACCTATCTCCTGTGCAATTTTTCAAGACTGTTTCGAAAGCCGGGTGACCGTCAAATGCTAGGCACACTTACACCCAGGAGTAAGTCTGCTATCGAGGCACACTGCAGAGTAAGTAAAGGTAGTAAAATGAAACATTGCAGGCGATTGGGAGAACAATGCACCCTTTGAAGGTTTGGTCTAGTAGGGGTTAAGGCACTAGGCTGGAAAGCAAGAGACGGTGAGTTCAAATCCTGCCTCAGCTATGAAACTCACTGGGTGACTTTGGACCAATCATCGGGACCGGTGGTCTCCTACCTTTAAATCTTTTTTGAATCGAACTCAGTTCCCAGGGATTATCTCTTGTTGTCTTGGCAATAATGGGGAAACCATGCCGTTTCCTTCTAGGATTTAAAAAAAAAAACTTTTCCCATGCTACGTGATGGCCCTGGGATTTCCTTGTGGCCTCTCAGTCTTAACCAGGTTCAATCTTAGTCAACCCTAACCCTAACCCTTCCAGCCCTATGAGACTCTGTGCCTCCTGCTTGTCCCTCCCAACTCTGTTATTCTCAACCAAGAAGCTTCTTCAGCTCAGCTCTTTCTCCAAGAAAGTCAGTTGCAGAACTGAAGCAGCCGCTTCCTGGATGGGTTGGACTAGAAGACCTCTGAGGTCCCTTTCGACTCTATTATTCCTCTATCACCTTTGCATGGGGGGGGTTGCCTTTCAGGCCAGAGGGGTGGCTCATGGACAGAGCTACCACCCTGCTGGGAGTTAAATATTTGGTGACATACAGAGAAGGAAAAGGAAGAGAAGGCTGTGGAATTCTTCCTTAAGGAAGAAGACTGGAGGGGCAAATGCAAATAACCAGGGATTCTCTGACTTACCAGTCGGATTTCTGCCTGGCGCCCGGACCTCTTTCCTCATGGGAAGCATTTGTAGTAGTAGCAGCCTGCAGAGAAGGTGAGAAAGCAGGAGAGAAACACCAAAAGGATCCTGGAAGGCATCGTAGGGAGGCTGGCAAGCGATTGTTCGTTCCTGCTGCTGCCTTCCCTTCCCGCTGTTTGTATCAGATTCCTGGCTGCATCCCCTGGGTATTTATATTCTCTGCATCAACTGTTTGGAGCCCTGTAACGCTGTGCCCCCAACATTGTTACAGGTGGGGGGCTCTGCCCCCACCCTCTACAGACCTCCCACCCGAAAACCAGCCTCCCACCGACACAAGTCATTGAGCCATTCGGTGCCATGAGCAGAGCTAATGGGGGGACAGAGAAGGCAAGGGACCAACCAGAGAAACCGAATGGAGCTAATGGGAGTCAGGGAAGAGAAGGGGATCGTAGCAAAGCTAATGGGGATCAGGGAAGGAAAGGGACTTACTAGCGAGGAGAAATTGTTGGCCAAATCTGGGTCTCGGCTTGTGCTCCGGCAAGCACGATTAAGCAATGTGGGACAAGCAGATCATTTCATGAGGATTTATTGTAAGGTGACCAACTTTTTTACAATGCAAAGGAGGACAAATAAATTGGAAAAAATATATCGCAAATAAAAGAAATATTTTATTCATTGCAACAATAATACACTAAAATATGATATATGCATAATAAAAACATTTGCAACATTTTATATTGTAATTATGCTTACATGCCTGTTAATTATTATTTAAATGAGTACGTTTCCATTGAATTAATATTTTTTGTCAATGTATTATCTTCTAACAATATATTGGAAATATCTGAACAAGAAATATCCTTCATATTGAATTTTACAGCAAGTGCTGCAGCTAGAGTATCAACATTCAATCTCGATTTCTCACTTGTCGAAAAATCATTGGCAATTGAAAAAAACTCTTTCAACTGCTGCATTAGTTCCAGGGCAGCACAATGTAAATTGAACAAGTATAAATAAATGTTCACATGGAATATGTTCATTTTTGAAATGGCTGAAAATATCCACCCATCTTTTATCAATTTCAACATGTTGATTTTCCCATTGTATTAATTTTTCAGAATTTAAATATACATTCAGTCTTCTAATTTCTTCAAAGAGACAATTGTCGTCTATTTTAATGTCTAGCATTTCTTTAGATAAAAATTCAACACAAGATTCAATATCTGTTCAATATACTTGCGATGAAGTAAAAAAAAACCCATTAAAAACTGTTTAATAAAACACATCACATAACGCGCAACAGATTAGCCTTCAAATATCAAAAAAGAGGACATGTAGGAGGACACTTTTCGAGGGAGGACAGAACTTACAAAAGAAGGACTGTCTTCCCTAAAGGAGGACAGTTGGTCACCTTATTTATTGGCAACGTTCCGGTTGAAAAGGATTCTGTCCTACAAAGAGGGAACCTGGAAGTCAAAAGTTACAATCTTTTCTAGTTTAACTCGTCAAAGAAAAGTACAAAGGTCACAACCTCTTAAACCAACCACCCACAAAAAAACCTAGCCCAGGTTAAAACTAACCACGTTTGGTTGCTGTGTGAATGCAACTGCTTGTTCTTTGACTTAATTAGGTCTGGTTGTGTGCACAGCTTCCCTCCAGTTAAAACTCTGAGGATTGATTGTGGAATGCCACAAGAGTTAAGTGGAAAATTTGATACAAAACAGCTCCCATTAAACGTATTGCAAGATGTGTCATATCATATATACTTTCTAGTTAATGTGTCTTCCCAGTTGATAGAAAGTGGGGAACAATATATTGGCTTACAAGACCGCGTCCAAAACGGAGCTTCTAGTGGCATAGAGATGCTTGGAGTGAATTTTGACTTTGAGTGACTTGTAGTCAGTGACGTGCGGTGAGGTTTATGACTGGTGAGGCACTGACACAGTGCTGAGTTTCAAACATTTTTAGACTTGTGGACTTCAACTCCCAGAATTCCACAGCCAGGCATGCTCAGTTCCAATTTAAAGCGACAGCATTTGTTTTTCTCCTTTGCTCCTTCTTTCTTTTTCTTTTTCTTCTCCTTCCCCTCCTTCCTCCCTCTCTCCCTTCCTCCCCCTCTCTCAAACACACACACACACACACACACACACACACACACACACAGAAGTTGGATTGGACTATCTCTCCTACCCCTTCCCTCTCTCACTCACTCTCAAACAAACCCCCCCCCACACACACACAAAAGTTGGATTGGATATCTTTTCCAGTGGCTTGAAAGCAGCTCCTCTGCCATCCCCCCCCCATTCCCCTGCTGCCTTTCCCAAACACCTCCACCATTGCAAATGCAGCCTGCTGTCTGGGTGGGAAATGCCTGGAACACAATAAAGCCCACCCACCACCTCCTGCTGGCAGGCTGGGGTGAGAGGAGAGGCAGAGAAGCCTCTTCCAAAAGAAAGAGGCTGGGGGGAAGTGTGTGTACTACAGCATGGCTCTTTGCCTGGCTTCCTGCCTCCTCCTGTGGTCTACTCAGTGCTCGCTTGTGCTCTCCCTCCCCAAGTGTAGTTTGATTGCAGGTGGAGCCACGTTGCCTTTTCAAACTTGTAATCAGTGAAGCTGGGCTAGATTTTTATATAGTTTTATCCAGCTGTGTGTGTGTGAGAGAGAAATGAATGGGGGCCTGGGGAGGAAGTCACTACACTTGGGGAGGGAGAGCAGAGTCATCCATGGTGAGGCAGCAACTAGCTCAGCTTTTTCCTTTTACTTTTTTTTTTCATGATGAGAGTGGGGAGGCTGTGCCTCACTTGCCTCACCTGACTGCACGTCACTGCTTGTAGTCAAAAGAAGGACTGGGGGTGACATGACAGCAGTCTTCCAATATCTGAGGGTCTGCCACGAACAAAAGGAGGGGTCCACCTATTATCCACAGCACCTAAAGGCAGGACAAGAAGCAACAGATGGAAAGTAAACAAGGAGGAAAACAACCTAGAACTAAGGAGAAATTTCCCAACAGGAAGAACAATTACTCAGTGGAACTACCTGCCACCAGACGTTGTGGGGGCTCCATTACTGGAGGTTTTTAAGAAGAGATTGGACAACTATATGTCTGAAATGGTAGGTGGTTTCCTGCCTGAGCAGGAGGTTGGACTAGAAGACCTCCAAGGTCCTTCCAACTCTGTTATTCTGTTCTTTGGTGTCCCTTCGTTTGTGTCAGAAGAAACCAAGGGGAGCTAATGGGATCAGGGAAGGCAGGGTACCAGCTAGGAGAAACTGAGCAGAGCTCATGGGGGGGACATAGAAGCAGAGGTGGGATTCAGCCAGTTCAGACAGGTTCAGTGGAACCTGATGTTAATTTTAATCTGCTTCATGGAACCGGTAGTTGCAAGGACTGGCTGACCCCTCCCACCCCTTCCAGGAGTCTCCACGCAGCCTGTTTTGGATGCAAAGTAAGTATGGGGCACGGAGGCTCTGGGAGGGTGAAAAGTGGGCCTACCAGAAGTCCAGAAACAGGCCCATTTCTGGCCTCCAGAGGGCCTCTGGAGCCAGGGGGGGTGCGTTTGCACCTCCCGGAGGCCCAAGGAAAGCCTCCGGAGCCTAGGAAGGGTGAAAACACCCCCCCCGGCCGTGGTGCAGGAGACCGAGTAGGCCACGCCCCGATGGCCACGCCCATCTAGCAACTGTGTCACGATGTTAAAAAGTTTGCTAGGCATGAACTGACATTCAAGAGTTAAACTAAGAAAGAGTTATTGCGCAGGTCATAAAACTAAATGTTATCTGAAAGTGATTTATTGCGCATGCGTTACACATTCCAAAATTCCTTTCTTCTTTGTTCGGCTGCCAACTTGGCAACCGGAGCTTTCATTATCAAAATGTAACAATTAGTTATTTTCTGTTTCATTTACTTTTATTAAAGTTTGTTTATTAATTAGAATACTTTTAAAGACTTTTATTTTTCTCAATATCTCAAAAGATATGCGGAAGGGAATCAGCCACGGTCCATTGATCTCAGATATCAGGCGTTTTTTCCCCTGACAACTTGGTAGCAGAGTTTGGTTCGATTATACAAGCTGAGATGGCTACAATTTATGGCTGTATTTTCTCTTCGCGCTATCTTAAGATAACCGACTAAAGCTAATTAGCCATGTCAAAGAAGAGAAAGAAAAGAAAAAAACACGGACATGGAAAGCGCTTGAAAGAATCCATTCCCTCAGACACAGAGGAGCAAGATTCTTCAGGTGCCGAGCCAGATGTGGGGGAAGGAGCTACAGAAGGCAAGATCTACGGACTGAGATCAGTAAATCTACCTCATTATCAAGATACAATTAATGAACGGCAAAAGTCTAAACGGCAACTGCCGGCAGAGAAAAAAATCCTCCCACGCAGAAAGCAAAGTTTATGAAATCTCCCCAAATGATGAGCAAGAAATGCAAAGCTATCTATATCGATTAAAGCTGTTTGAAAAATATACTAGGGAGGTGAGACAGTGCTTTAACGAAATAAAGCGAAGTAGGAGGAGCTCCCCCACTCCCAAAATGTCTGAGGACGCCATCTTGTCTTCAAAACAACAGCCTAAGACACACCCCACAGAGTTCATTGGTCAATTAGAACAAAGAGACATGTACACGTCACCGAGGTCACGTGGTCCCTTTGAGTCAACTGAACTTCCGCATACGTATAGACGACTGCAGCCAAAAAGTGAGGCTGCACTGCCATCTGCTGGCGGAGAAAAATCATTAGAGCAAAAGATGAAGCAGTTGGACCAGATTTTTAGAGATCTGGCTATGAGCCCTTTAGAAGCCAAAACTTTGCCCCCAAAGGTTAAGTCTTCAACACCCCCTGGCGGTGCTGAATCCTCCCTAGATGGAAAAAGGCAAAGCCAAAGGCGAATTCGAGGAAGCCAATTTGATGTTGCCACGCAAAGGCCAATGATGCAACCCCAGCATCCCCTGGTTCAACAACCAGATTTGCAACCAGAGCAACAAATTGTTCCGACGCACATTCCTCAGCAGGTATTCACAGTCACCCCCTTGACTGGTGAGTCCAAATTAAAGGAGTCAGGAGAGAATTATAAAGCCTGGGTCAGTGAAATTGCGCTCTTGCTTCGAAGAGAAGGCACACATTCCATGGTTTTTAATCCTCCTCCTCCACCGTGGACACCTGCGATAAGAGACCTCGAAAACAGAGCAATCACGACTTTGCTCATGTCAATGGAAATTGAGATCCAAGGTATCTTTCCACCTGATGCAACTGCCCAAGAAATTTGGGCTATTTTGGAAGATTGCTACAGGCCCGTTTCAATTGAATCTTCATGTTTGCTCATGTCCGAGTTCCATGGTTCGAAGTTGAAACCTGGTGAACGAATTGGTGGACATTTGACCAAACTGAAAAGAATGAGAAGTGAATTGAGACAAAATGGCCATGTAATCGATGATATCCAAATGATTAGCATCATCATTAACTCATTGAATTATGAATGGAAAGATGCTGTTGCAAAGATTAACTACGTGCCTATTGCTCAACGCACAGTTAACCACGTTTGCAGACTTTTAGTGGAAGACGAAGCTATCAGGTTAGCTACACCACATCTGCAACGGCCTCCAGCATCAAAGGCTCCAGCCAGACGTCCCTTCCGAGGAAGAGGCTACGCTCCAAGGATGCCAAAATGCTACACCTGCAACCGTGTGGGACATGACACCCGGGATTGTCCCCAACGAGTTCCAGCTCCCGCCACGTACCAGCCCAGAGGAACAGATTCCAGAGGCAGAGGTAGAGGCGGAAGACAAGGCCGTCGTGGTCCAAGGCGTGATTCACAAGCTCCACTTGTGACACTGGCCATAACCAACGTTCCACAACCTGATCCAAAGTTCGACAGACGTCTTTTGTGGACTTTAGATAGTGGAGCAGCTGTGCACGTTACCCACAGAAGGGAACTTTTCACAGAGATGGGCGAACCAGAGCCCAAGTATCGAGAACTGTATTCCTTCACCAACCACACTTGCAAGGTCATGGGAAAAGGAACTGTTTACATTGAAGAGCTCGATACACACATCCCTGATGTTTATTATATACCTTCAGCAACCAGTAATTTGCTTAGTCAAAGTCACTTGTCTAGAGATTTAAAGTTCCAGGTTCACCACCTCGAAAAAGCAAGTTACTTAGTTAAAGATGGAGATATTGTTGCTGAAACCATGCTGATTGGTGGTGTTTATTACTTAAAGCCAAAGCCTAAAGGGCAAGCACAGGCAAGTATGCAAACTCCAAAAAGGCACAACGCAGACCCAGAGAGAGTTGTCCCAGAGAGAGAAAACGTTACTGTGCCAAAGGCTCCTAAAGCTGTGAATGCATGACAGTAGTTTGGTTCAGGCCTTGCTGAAGCTGAAACACAAGTAGGCCATAAGAATGTGACCTTTAACATAGTGCCTGCATAAGAATGTGACCTTTAACTTACATAGGATGTTTGCTGACCACAATATTTAACTAACCGTTTATCTAGCTTAGCATAGCGTTTGTATAGGTTGTTGGTTAACTGCAAATATCTAACTGTGTATACGATGCATTATTAGGGATGTTTTTGAAAACCCCTTAACTGCTACATACCTATTAATTGTTTTCTTGTGGAAAATTGCTGAATGTACTTCTTTGTATGAGTCCACTCCCCCACCTTAAAGAAACTGCTTAATAAAAGGGTCTGTGCAGAACATGTCAGGAGGAATGTAGCCATACATCCTCCAGGCACTCTGTGCTTGCCTACCTCGAGCTAACTCTTTGTGTGGTGTCTTAATTTGAGGCCTTCGTCCACGTGTGGACCCTCCAAATTCCCGGTGAGGACCGGGGCTCGTTCTCCCACCCAAGGGAGAACCCTGAAGGCCCAGACAGGCGAATCTGGACTCAAGTGTGTCGCGACCCTTGCAGCGACATCTGGGGGCTCGTCCAGTCCTGTATTGGCGTCTTTGTGGGCACGATCGTTGTCTAGCGGTGTGCTCTCCTTCACTCCTGTGAACTTACCCGGCCGGACGCGCCACTGTCCACACGTAAGTCATGGGCTCCTCGGGCTCAAAAGTTTCTGCTCATCACCGAGAGGAACTTTTCGCTCTCGTGAAGCGTATTAATTCTCTCCAAAAGATTAATGGCATCACTGTCTATCCGCTTTCTCGAAAATCTATCGCTTACTCTCTATCCTAATTCTCCTTCAGACGATTCTTCCGTTTCTTTTGTTCCTAATCCTTCTCCTTCGGACGAAACCCCGAAGGTTTCACCACCTCCTTATGAGGCCCCCAAAGTCTCAGTCGCTTCCTCCGCTCTCCCGACGGAGACTTTTGCTTCTTTTCCTACTGAAACTCCTAGTGACTTTCCTGACGTAGATCCACGGGCTGGCTCCTTTTCTGCCTTTGTTGCCTTGTATGTATGTATGAAATGAAGGAAGTTCCTACTAAAGGTTTGCCTTCAACCTGAGTAAAAACCCTCTGCACATTTTTCTGACCAACCTACTCTATTAGTCCTAAAGTAAAAACCTGGCCTCCAGAAGGCAGTTTTGATTTAGATTTTGTCAACAAATTTGCTGATTTTTTGGCCACCATCAGATGAATCAAGGGCCCCACCCAGATGCAAATGATGTGTTAATGAAAGTCTCCATACATCTTGGATCTTTAAAAATATGCCAGCATGAGCCAACCTAGAACCCTGGCTGAATGCAAACAATGTGTGGACAAACATCTCTGTACATTGTTTTTATACATCTTGATATTTAACAATGCCAGCGCGTGCTGGGATATCAAGATAGAATTTGGATCTTTAAAACTTAGCCAGCGTCCGCTGGCAGATCCAAATTAAGAAACAAACACCCCAGGGCAGAGACAGGCATTAACAATCTAGTGCGTGATCATCTCCAGACCTGGAGGGAAGTTGAGATCCTTTAATAATAGAAAATGGAGCTCATTGGCTTATGTACAGCTCCCTGAAGTAATTGTAATAACTGCCTTGCATGAAGAAAGAATGAAATGGGATTTTTATATGTGAAATTAATGATTGTAGTGCAAATGTGAGTAGGTTGATGGTACAAGTTGGTATGAATGTAGTTTGATTCCCTTTTATATAAAGAATGGTATGTGTGTGTATGCATGTGTGTTATCATTTCCAAATTGTTTGGCATGAGCAAGCATGAAGGTTTGATTGCAGTATGAATGTGAATATGTGTCCCCCATGCCCCAGGGAGTGATAAGTGAATGGCTCCAGAGGTCCACGTGATTGCCTGTGTGAATTTCCCCCTCCCCCCACCCACTCTTCCTTCTGGGTCATTCTTTGGAGGGAAGCAGGAGGAGCGGGGAGAATGAGTGTTTGCTCATTTTTACCATGAGTGTGTGTATGAAACGCCCCAGTGATATCTGTGAATGCCTCTAAGAGCAGTTGGTCAATGGAACGGCTTGCCTCCAGGGGTTGTGAATGGCCCAACACTGGAGGTCTTTGAGAGGATGTTGAATGGTTATTTGTTTGAGATGGTATAGGTTTCCTGCCTGGGCAGGGGGTTGGATTGAAGGACCTCTAGGGTCCCTTCCAACTCTGTTATTGTATTGTATTGTATTGCATTGTATGAATTGTAGATAGTTTTAATAAAGCATGACTGCATAAAATGTTATAGTCTTTTTTGTTCCAACCTTTTTTGTTTGAAAGGAGTTATTTTGCTAATTAATTTATGGCAGCTATTGGGGAATCTTTGTTTGGATTTGTCCGTTTTTGTCTGCCGCTATCTAAAGTTTTTTATTTGATTTATTTTTTCTTTTTTTTGTGCCCTTGCCACAGTTCAAAAGATTAATGAGATTTGGAGCATTCCATTTGTGGTTTGCGTAACTTGTCAGCTAATTCTTTTGATGTTTTTTTTTTTTAAAGACAACAGACTCCGTTTTAAAATGTTTTGCCATTTTTTTAGGCAGTTAAATTAATAACCTTGGGTTTTTTGTAAAAATTGGACTGATTTTATTAACATTATTTTTTCTATTCCAAAATTTGATTTTTTTTATTTTATTTTCAAAATAATTTTTTTTTCAGTGTCTTTCAATTGACTATGTGGTCTGTATGACTTTTCTGCTTGCCTATTGTTCTCAATTCTTTGCTTTCATAAGACTGTTTTTTTTTTTTGGATGGAAGATGAAATTGTTATAAGGACTCTTATGAAAGTTTCCTACCTTGCAATATTGTTGTTTTTGTAACACTACAAATTGTTTTTTGCTATTTTATTTTTTCACATCTTTTTTTAATAAGCTTTTTAACTATATTTCTGACTTTTATTATGTGTGTCAATTTATTTTTAATTTTTTAGAAACTATGTTTTTTTTTTCTTTAGATTTATTTTTGATTATTTTTTTTCTCATCAAAATGCCTGGGGACTGGCACAATTTTGCCATATGCCACTCAACCAGGCCAAGCAAATTGTTTTATTTTGTTCCCAGTGTTTTGGGGCATCCCCCTCTGGGGACAAAGAAGTTCATTTTTATGATTTGGCCTCTAATCACTATGGCAAATGGATGTCACCTATGTTTTCTTTTTTTTGGCTCCTTAGAAATAAATTCATTTATTTAGTTAGGGGGTTGGACTAGAAGACCTCCAAGGTTTTTTCCAACTCTACTATTGTATTATTATTGTATTATCTATTTTTAATTTTTGGCCACATTTTTTTTTCAGCCTTTATTGCCTTGGGCAAATTTTTTTTTAAAAAAAACTGACAATGGCCTGGCCTATTTTTCATTGGCCTTTTTGTAATTTTGTACTAATTGCACCAGTTTTAATTTTTGGGTTTTTCCTTATAATTCCACAGGTTAAGCCATTGTGGAACGTGTTAATTGGTCCTTCAGGGACTGTTTTTTCAAACATATAAAAAAGGAGGGATTTTGGGTACCTAGTAATTTGGTGTACCCCAATTTGGCTAATTTGGCATAGGTAACATAATAGATTTAAAAAGTTTGTTTGCCTCCCCCGCAAGGGGGACGAGGATATGCTGTGCTTGTTTTTACAGATTTTTATGGATTCTAGTACGTGATGTTTGTCTAGACAAGAATATTGTCGTACCAGTTCCCAAATCCAGTTCCAGAGATGACCAAGATGACTTTACAGACAGCACAGTGGCCAATACGATCTTGCTAAAACAGCTGTCCAGTGATATGAAAAACCAAAAACCACCAAAGCAGTGCTGAAACAACGACACGACAACTTATGTGCTGCCATTTTTGCCAAGTTTTTAGTCATCATTAGTCATCATTTGTTTATGTTTATTTGTTTTGTCATCTCACCAAAAAACTCATTTGAACAGTGACTGCAATAAAAATCTATGGGTGCAACTAACATTACACACACTGACTTGAACTGTACATGAAACATTTGCTTTTTATATGCTTGGATCCTGTTTGAATTTTGCCTGCAGTAATTCAACACTTCATTGGTTCGAATTATAAGACTATCTTTCATTGAGGATTAATTGCTTATGATCCTCCCTCTGATGCAATTGCTTTGTATATATTGATAGTAGCAGTTCCTAAAAATGTAACATGTGTTAAAGTAGTTAACTGTATATTTTTAAGTAATAAGCCTTATTGTCTCTTATTTCTTCCTCCTATTTTGCTCTTAATAACAGTCATGCCTTTCCTAATGCTGATCCGGAGTGTTGGATGTGCCTTTTTTTTCCAACCACCATTTTATGAGGCCATAGGTTCTGCCGTACCTTTTCAATCTATGGTTGCTCTCCAGAATTCTCTTACTTCACTATCTGAAGTTGTTTTACAGAATAGAAGAGGATTGGATTTGTTATTTTTGAAACAGGGCGGCTTATGTGTAGCTTTAAAAGAAGAATGCTGTTTTTATACTGACAATTCAGGCATTGTGCTTGATTCTATGGCAGAATTAAATACCCGATTGAAAGATAGAGAGTCAGAACGCTCCAAGTTTCACACATGGTATCAAGGAATGTTTAACTTTTCTCCATGGCTAACAACTTTGCTTTGAGCCCTTATAGGTCCTTTGATTTTGATTTTGATTGCTTGTATCATTGGTCCTTGTGTTATGGGAAAACTGCTCAGGTTTTTGCGTAATCGCCTGGGTGACATAGATAAAGAAGTTGATGCTACTCGCAAAGATTTAAACCTACTGCAACACTTGTTACCCTCCTCGTATGACACCTGCAAACAACCGTTGTTAACATTTTCGGATTCAGACTCCGATACAGAAAGTGAGCTTCAATTCCCGGATAAGGTGAATGGTTCTTCTCACTGCCTGCCGGAGGGTGGGCTGTTAGAGGAACGCATAGCCTTGGAGGGATATTGACCTCCTTTTAAAACAAAAACAGAGGAGATGTGAATGCATGACAGTAGTTTGGTTCAGGCCTTGCTGAAGCTGAAACGCAAGTAGGCCATAAGAATGTGACCTTTAACATAGTGCCTGCAGAAGAATGTGACCTTTAACTTACATAGGATGTTTGCTGACCACAATATTTAACTAACCGTTTATCTAGCTTAGCATAGCGTTTGTATAGGTTGTTGGTTAACTGCAAATATCTAACTGTGTATACGATGCATTATTAGGGATGTTTTTGAAAACCCCTTAACTGCTACATATCTATTAATTGTTTTCTTGTGGAAAATTGCTGAATGTACTTCTTTGTATGTGTCCACTCCCCCACCTTAAAGAAACTGCTTAATAAAAGGGTCTGTGCAGAACATGTCAGGAGGAATGTAGCCATACATCCTCCAGGCACTCTGTGCTTGCCTACCTCGAGCTAACTCTTTGTGTGGTGTCTTAATTTGCGGCCTTCGTCCACGTGTGGACCCTCCAAATTCCCGGTGAGGACCGGGGCTCGTTCTCCCACCCAAGGGAGAACCCTGAAGGCCCAGACAGGCGAATCTGGACTCAAGTGTGTCGCGACCCTTGCAGCGACATAAAGCCAACAAACAGAGAAAACAAAAACAGATTGCTCAGAGCAAGCCTGAGGGTCCTCATGAAACTGTTAATGTTGAGAATTCACTAACTGGTAAACCTTTACATTCCAGGTGTATTCACAAGTGGCACAGAAGATTGGGGCATGCCAGTTTCCGTGTTCTTAGAAAGATGCCGGAGTTCGCAAAAGGTTTGGATCTAAAGGGGTGTAAGGTGTTTTTGGATTGTGCCGTTTGCAAAAAGGCTAAATCCAAGGCGGCTCCAATTCCAAAACATGCTACACGCCGGTCAACACGCATTTTTGATTTGGTACACACTGACATAGTGGGTCCTTTCCCACCAACACTTGGTGGCAGAAAGTATTTTTTAACAATTGTAGATAATCATTCTAGATATGGATTTGTATATCCTATGAGAGAGAAATCTGAGACCTTTCAGATCTTTAAAGACTTTGCAGCGTTTGTTTCTACACAATACCAAGTTCGCATCGCCAGAATCCAGAGTGACCGTGGTGCAGAATTCATGTCTCAGCGTTTCCAGGACTGGATGCGTAAGAATGGAATTCTTCATCAGACATCTGCTCCATATACACCGGCTCATAACAGAGTCGTAGAAAGAAGACAAGGGGTTCTACAAACCATGATGCGTTGTCTTCTAGAAGATGCCAATCTCAGTAACGCATACTGGGGTGAAGCAATCAAATATGCAAATTACATTGTCAACCGTACTTGGAGCAGTGTAATCAATCAAACTCCTTTCTACATGCTGTATGGCTACAAGCCTGATCTCAAGAACCTCCACATTTTTGGTTCATATGCTATGGTGAACACTCCCTTAAGTCAAAGAAGAAAGGGAGGTACGGTAGCAAAGAGACTGAGATTTATGGGTATTGATGATAATTCAAAATGGTTCAAATTCATTGATACTAAACATGTGATTGTCATTTCACAATCTGCTAATTTTGAGGAAGATATTGACTGGTCCAGGATTCATTCCAATGATCCTGAAGTTTATTTTCCTAGAGATGGTGTTCCAGATGCCACGCAGCCTGATGGCAATTCGCAGGCAGATATTCCTTCTACCAGTTCTTCACAAACTGATGTTCCGTCTTCGCAAGCCGCGGATGCTGATGCTAGCGACGAACGTGAGGACGAGGATGATGATGAAGAAGAAGAAGAAGAAGACTGGTCTGTTGCTCCTAGACGCTCCAAGAGGGCCACAAAAGGAATCCCACCACAACGTTATTCATGGCAACTGACAAAAACACCAGTACCTTTGATTTGCAACATTACTCTTCCTCCAGAGACATTCACACAAATCAAACAGCTTCCTGATTCAGAACAAGACAAGTGGTATGATGCAATGCAGGATGAAATGGACAGTTTAAAGAAACTTAATGTATTCACACCTGCAAAACCTCCAGCAAACAAGAAAGTCATTGGCACCCGATGGGTTTACAGAATCAAGAAGAAACCAAATGGTGAGTCTTTATACAAAGCCAGACTTGTAGCTCAGGGTTTCGCTCAACGTTATCCTGAGGACTACACAAACACTTACTCACCAACAGTCAGAACTGAAAGTGTAAAAATTGCTTTAACCACTGCAACTATTCTTGGTTTAGAAGTTTTCCAGTTTGATGTGGACACAGCTTATCTACATGCAGACCTAGATGAAGAGATCTACGTGAGAAGCCCTCCAGGATTCCGAAAGCAAGAAGGGGATACCTGGTTCCTGAACAAAAGTCTTTATGGTCTGAAACAGTCACGTTTAATGTGGTATTTATGTCTTACTGACAAACTAAATTCAATGGGCTTTATTAAGTCCGAAACTGATGAATGCGTGTTCTCAAAAAGATCTAACAATGCATATGAGATAATTCTTGTTTATGTTGATGATATTGTTTATATTGGTCCAAATAAGAAAATGAGTGAGATTTTTGCCAAAAGTTTGCAGAGATACTTCACACTGAAATCTTTAGGACACATTAGCACTTATTTAGGTGTTCAAATTGAAAAGACACAGAAGGGGTTTAGTCTTTCACAAGAAGAGAAAATTGACCACATTCTACATCATTGCAACATGAAAGATGCTAGCACAACAAAGACACCCATGCAAACAGATTTTCACAACTTAACACATGAACCAAGTCCTGAGTTTGAGGATCAAACACTTTATCGTTCAGTCATTGGTTCACTATTATACATTAGTAGTTGGACCAGACCTGACATCGCACTTAGTGTTAATCTTTTATCACGACTCGTAGGTAAGGCAACACAATTTCATTGGTCATGCATTAAGAAGTTGTTGAAATACCTAAAACACACTAAACACATGAAGTTATTGCTAGAACCAACACACACTGATCAACCAAAGTTGATTTGTTTTGCTGATTCCGACTGGGCGAGCGACAAGAAGTCACGCAAAAGCACTTCTGGTTACATGATGTTCCTAAATGGTTGTCCTGTTTACTGGCAAGTGAGAAAACAGAGTTTTGTTTCATGTTCATCTACTGAAGCTGAATATGCTTGTGTTTCAGATGCTTGTAATTCTCTAACGTGGTTTGATGCTTTGATCACAGATATCTGGACACGTCCGATTCGACCAATCACCGTGATGGAAGATAATGTATCTGTTGTCTATATTTCTGAGTCACATTTTACAGGTTCTAGGTCCAGACACATTGACATTCGTTATCAAAACACAAAACAATTAGTTAAGCAAGGTTTTGTTAAATTGCAATGTTTCTACACATGATCAGATCGCAGACATGCTTAACAAACCACTTGCCGCAAATCAACACGAGTATCTGCGAAAGAAGATGTGCCTTAATTGATGATTTGATGACGTCAGCCCAGACTAGCAAAAGAAGGGGTGTCACGATGTTAAAAAGTTTGCTAGGCATGAACTGACATTCAAGAGTTAAACTAAGAAAGAGTTATTGCGCAGGTCATAAAACAAAATGTTATCTGAAAGTGATTTATTGCGCATGCGTTACACATTCCAAAATTCCTTTCTTCTTTGTTCGGCTGCCAACTTGGCAACCGGAGCTTTCATTATCAAAATGTAACAATTAGTTATTTTCTGTTTCATTTACTTTTATTAAAGTTTGTTTATTAATTAGAATACTTTTAAAGACTTTTATTTTTCTCAATATCTCAAAAGATATGCGGAAGGGAATCAGCCACGGTCCATTGATCTCAGATATCAGGCGTTTTTTCCCCTGACAAACTGGGCAGCCAATTGGATGCTGAAATTTTTCAATCCCACCCCTGCATAGAAGGGACCAGCCAGAGAAGCCGAGAGGAGCTAATGGGGGTCAGGGAAGAGAAGGGGATCGTAGCAAAGCTAATGGGGATCAGGGAAGGCAAGGGACTAACTAGCGAGGAGGAATTATTGGCCCAATCTGGGTCTCAGCTTGTACCCCAACAAGCACGATTAAGCAATCAGGGACAAGCAGATCGTTCCATGAGGATTTACTGGGAACGTTCTGGTTGAAAAGGATTCTTCTATCATTTGAACCTTCCTGAAGCTAGGATTGGAGCTGCTGGAGAGAAGGAGGGGGTGAGTCACAAGACAAAGACACTGAGGTGGGGGCCCTTAAACTCCATATCATTTGAACCTTCCTGAAGCTAGGATTGGAGCTGCTGGAGAGAAGGAGGGGGTGAGTCACAAGACAAAGACACTGAGGTGGGGGCCCTTAAACTCCATATCATTTGAACCTTCCTGAAGCTAGGATTGGAGCTGCTGGAGAGAAGGAGGGGGTGAGTCACAGAGACAAAGACACTGAGGTGGGGGCCCTTAAACTCCATATCATTTGAACCTTCCTGAAGCTAGGATTGGAGCTGCTGGAGAGAAGGAGGGGGTGAGTCACAAGACAAAGACACTGAGGTGGGGGCCCTTAAACTCCATATCATTTGAACCTTCCTGAAGCTAGGATTGGAGCTGCTGGAGAGAAGGAGGGGGTGAGTCACAAGACAAAGACACTGAGGTGGGGGCCCTGAAACTCCATATCATTTGAACCTTCCTGAAGCTAGGATTGGAGCTGCTGGAGAGAAGGAGGGGGTGAGTCACAAGACAAAGACACTGAGGTGGGGGCCCTTAAACTCCATATCATTTGAACCTTCCTGAAGCTAGGATTGGAGCTGCTGGAGAGAAGGAGGGGGTGAGTCACAAGACAAAGACAATGAGGTGGGGGCCCTTAAACTCCATATCATTTGAACCTTCCTGAAGCTAGGATTGGAGCTGCTGGAGAGAAGGAGGGGGTGAGTCACAAGACAAAGACACTGAGGTGGGGGCCCTTAAACTCCATATCATTTGAACCTTCCTGAAGCTAGGATTGGAGCTGCTGGAGAGAAGGAGGAGGTGAGTCACAAGACAAAGACACTGTGGTGGGGGCCCTTAAACTCCATATCATTTGAACCTTCCTGAAGCTAGGATTGGAGCTGCTGGAGAGAAGGAGGGGGTGAGTCACAAGACAAAGACACTGAGGTGGGGGCCCTTAAACTCCATATCATTTGAACCTTCCTGAAGCTAGGATTGGAGCTGCTGGAGAGAAGGAGGGGGTGAGTCACAAGACAAAGACACTGAGGTGGGGCCCCTGAAACTCCATATCATTTGAACCTTCCTGAAGCTAGGATTGGAGCTGCTGGAGAGAAGGAGGGGGTGAGTCACAAGACAAAGACACTGAGGTGGGGGCCCTTAAACTCCATATCATTTGAACCTTCCTGAAGCTAGGATTGGAGCTGCTGGAGAGAAGGAGGGGGTGAGTCACAAGACAAAGACACTGAGGTGGGGGCCCTTAAACTCCATATCATTTGAACCTTCCTGAAGCTAGGATTGGAGCTGCTGGAGAGAAGGAGGGGGTGAGTCACAAGACAAAGACACTGAGGTGGGGGCCCTTAAACTCCATATCATTTGAACCTTCCTGAAGCTAGGATTGGAGCTGCTGGAGAGAAGGAGGGGGTGAGTCACAAGACAAAGACACTGAGGTGGGGGCCCTTAAACTCCATATCATTTGAACCTTCCTGAAGCTAGGATTGGAGCTGCTGGAGAGAAGGAGGAGGTGAGTCACAAGACAAAGACACTGTGGTGGGGGCCCTTAAACTCCATATCATTTGAACCTTCCTGAAGCTAGGATTGGAGCTGCTGGAGAGAAGGAGGGGGTGAGTCACAAGACAAAGACACTGAGGTGGGGGCCCTTAAACTCCATATCATTTGAACCTTCCTGAAGCTAGGATTGGAGCTGCTGGAGAGAAGGAGGGGGTGAGTCACAAGACAAAGACACTGAGGTGGGGGCCCTGAAACTCCATATCATTTGAACCTTCCTGAAGCTAGGATTGGAGCTGCTGGAGAGAAGGAGGGGGTGAGTCACAAGACAAAGACACTGAGGTGGGGGCCCTTAAACTCCATATCATTTGAACCTTCCTGAAGCTAGGATTGGAGCTGCTGGAGAGAAGGAGGGGGTGAGTCACAAGACAAAGACACTGAGGTGGGGGCCCTTAAACTCCATATCATTTGAACCTTCCTGAAGCTAGGATTGGAGCTGCTGGAGAGAAGGAGGGGGTGAGTCACAAGACAAAGACACTGAGGTGGGGGCCCTTAAACTCCATATCATTTGAACCTTCCTGAAGCTAGGATTGGAGCTGCTGGAGAGAAGGAGGGGGTGAGTCACAAGACAAAGACACTGAGGTGGGGGCCCTTAAACTCCATATCATTTGAACCTTCCTGAAGCTAGGATTGGAGCTGCTGGAGAGAAGGAGGGGGTGAGTCACAAGACAAAGACACTGAGGTGGGGGCCCTTAAACTCCATATCATTTGAACCTTCCTGAAGCTAGGATTGGAGCTGCTGGAGAGAAGGAGGGGGTGAGTCACAAGACAAAGAAACTGAGGTGGGGGCCCTTAAACTCCGTATCATTTGAACCTTCCTGAAGCTAGGATTGGAGCTGCTGGAGAGAAGGAGGGGGTGAGTCACAAGACAAAGACACTGAGGTGGGGGCCCTTAAACTCCATATCATTTGAACCTTCCTGAAGCTAGGATTGGAGCTGCTGGAGAGAAGGAGGGGGTGAGTCACAAGACAAAGACACTGAGGTGGGGGCCCTTAAACTCCATATCATTTGAACCTTCCTGAAGCTAGGATTGGAGCTGCTGGAGAGAAGGGGGGGAGAGTCACAGAGAAAAAGACACTGAGGTGGGGGCCCTTAAACTCCATATCCTTTGAACCTTCCTGAAGCTAGGATTGGAGCTGCTGGAGAGAAGGGGGGGAGAGTCACAGAGACAAAGACACTGAGGTGGGGGCCCTTAAACTCCATATCATTTGAACCTTCCTGAAGCTAGGATTGGAGCTGCTGGAGAGAAGGGGGGGGGTGAGTCACAAGACAAAGACACTGAGGTGGGGGCCCTTAAACTCCATATCATTTGAACCTTCCTGAAGCTAGGATTGGAGCTGCTGGAGAGAAGGAGGGCGTGAGTCACAAGACAAAGACACTGAGGTGGGGGCCCTTAAACTCCGTATCATTTGAACCTTCCTGAAGCTAGGATTGGAGCTGCTGGAGAGAAGGAGGGGGTGAGTCACAAGACAAAGACACTGAGGTGGGGGCCCTTAAACTCCATATCATTTGAACCTTCCTGAAGCTAGGATTGGAGCTGCTGGAGAGAAGGAGGGGGTGAGTCACAAGACAAAGACACTGAGGTGGGGGCCCTGAAACTCCATATCATTTGAACCTTCCTGAAGCTAGGATTGGAGCTGCTGGAGAGAAGGAGGGGGTGAGTCACAAGACAAAGACACTGAGGTGGGGGCCCTTAAACTCCATATCATTTGAACCTTCCTGAAGCTAGGATTGGAGCTGCTGGAGAGAAGGAGGGGGTGAGTCACAAGACAAAGACACTGAGGTGGGGGCCCTTAAACTCCATATCATTTGAACCTTCCTGAAGCTAGGATTGGAGCTGCTGGAGAGAAGGAGGGGGTGAGTCACAAGACAAAGACACTGAGGTGGGGGCCCTTAAACTCCATATCATTTGAACCTTCCTGAAGCTAGGATTGGAGCTGCTGGAGAGAAGGAGGGGGTGAGTCACAAGACAAAGACACTGAGGTGGGGGCCCTTAAACTCCATATCATTTGAACCTTCCTGAAGCTAGGATTGGAGCTGCTGGAGAGAAGGAGGAGGTGAGTCACAAGACAAAGACACTGTGGTGGGGGCCCTTAAACTCCATATCATTTGAACCTTCCTGAAGCTAGGATTGGAGCTGCTGGAGAGAAGGAGGGGGTGAGTCACAAGACAAAGACACTGAGGTGGGGGCCCTTAAACGCCATATCAATTGAACCTTCCTGAAGCTAGGATTGGAGCTGCTGGAGAGAAGGAAGGGGTGAGTCACAAGACAAAGACACTGAGGTGGGGGCCCTGAAACTCCATATCATTTGAACCTTCCTGAAGCTAGGATTGGAGCTGCTGGAGAGAAGGAGGGGGTGAGTCACAAGACAAAGACACTGAGGTGGGGGCCCTTAAACTCCATATCATTTGAACCTTCCTGAAGCTAGGATTGGAGCTGCTGGAGAGAAGGAGGGGGTGAGTCACAAGACAAAGACACTGAGGTGGGGGCCCTTAAACTCCATATCATTTGAACCTTCCTGAAGCTAGGATTGGAGCTGCTGGAGAGAAGGAGGGGGTGAGTCACAAGACAAAGACACTGAGGTGGGGGCCCTTAAACTCCATATCATTTGAACCTTCCTGAAGCTAGGATTGGAGCTGCTGGAGAGAAGGAAGGGGTGAGTCACAAGACAAAGACACTGAGGTGGGGGCCCTTAAACTCCATATCATTTGAACCTTCCTGAAGCTAGGATTGGAGCTGCTGGAGAGAAGGAGGGGGTGAGTCACAAGACAAAGACACTGAGGTGGGGGCCCTTAAACTCCATATCATTTGAACCTTCCTGAAGCTAGGATTGGAGCTGCTGGAGAGAAGGAGGGGGTGAGTCACAAGACAAAGACACTGAGGTGGGGGCCCTTAAACTCCGTATCATTTGAACCTTCCTGAAGCTAGGATTGGAGCTGCTGGAGAGAAGGAGGGGGTGAGTCACAAGACAAAGACACTGAGGTGGGGGCCCTTAAACTCCATATCATTTGAACCTTCCTGAAGCTAGGATTGGAGCTGCTGGAGAGAAGGAGGGGGTGAGTCACAAGACAAAGACACTGAGGTGGGGGCCCTTAAACTCCATATCATTTGAACCTTCCTGAAGCTAGGATTGGAGCTGCTGGAGAGAAGGGGGGGAGAGTCACAGAGACAAAGACACTGAGGTGGGGGCCCTTAAACTCCATATCATTTGAACCTTCCTGAAGCTAGGATTGGAGCTGCTGGAGAGAAGGGGGGGAGAGTCACAGAGACAAAGACACTGAGGTGGGGGCCCTTAAATTCCATATCATTTGAACCTTCCTGAAGCTAGGATTGGAGCTGCTGGAGAGAAGGGGGGGGTGAGTCACAAGACAAAGACACTGAGGTGGGGGCCCTTAAACTCCATATCATTTGAACCTTCCTGAAGCTAGGATTGGAGCTGCTGGAGAGAAGGAGGGGGTGAGTCACAAGACAAAGACACTGAGGTGGGGGCCCTTAAACTCCGTATCATTTGAACCTTCCTGAAGCTAGGATTGGAGCTGCTGGAGAGAAGGAGGGGGTGAGTCACAAGACAAAGACACTGAGGTGGGGGCCGTTAAACTCCATATCATTTGAACCTTCCTGAAGCTAGGATTGGAGCTGCTGGAGAGAAGGATGGGGTGAGTCACAAGACAAAGACACTGAGGTGGGGGCCCTTAAACTCCATATCATTTGAACCTTCCTGAACCTAGGATTGGAGCTGCTGGAGAGAAGGAGGGGGTGAGTCACAAGACAAAGACACTGAGGTGGGGGCCCTTAAACTCCATATCATTTGAACCTTCCTGAAGCTAGGATTGGAGCTGCTGGAGAGAAGGAGGGGGTGAGTCACAAGACAAAGACACTGAGGTGGGGCCCCTTAAACTCCATATCATTTGAACCTTCCTGAAGCTAGGATTGGAGCTGCTGGAGAGAAGGGGGAGAGAGTCACAGAGACAAAGACACTGAGGTGGGGGCCCTTAAACTCCATATCATTTGAACCTTCCTGAAGCTAGGATTGGAGCTGCTGGAGAGAAGGGGGGGAGAGTCACAGAGACAAAGACACTGAGGTGGGGGCCCTTAAACTCCATATCATTTGAACCTTCCTGAAGCTAGGATTGGAGCTGCTGGAGAGAAGGGGGGGAGAGTCACAGAGACAAAGTCACTGAGGTGGGGGCCCTTAAACTCCATATCATTTGAACCTTCCTGAAGCTAGGATTGGAGCTGCTGGAGAGAAGGGGGGGAGAGTCACAGAGACAAAGACACTGAGGTGGGGGCCCTTAAACTCCATATCATTTGAACCTTCCTGAAGCTAGGATTGGAGCTGCTGGAGAGAAGGGGGGGAGAGTCACAGAGACAAAGACACTGAGGTGGGGGCCCTTAAACTCCATATCATTTGAACCTTCCTGAAGCTAGGATTGGAGCTGCTGGAGAGAAGGAGGGGGTGAGTCACAAGACAAAGACACTGAGGTGGGGGCCATTAAACTCCATATCATTTGAACCTTCCTGAAGCTAGGATTGGAGCTGCTGGAGAGAAGGAGGGGGTGAGTCACAAGACAAAGACACTGAGGTGGGGGCCCTTAAACTCCATATCATTTGAACCTTCCTGAAGCTAGGATTGGAGCTGCTGGAGAGAAGGAGGGGGTGAGTCACAAGACAAAGACACTGAGGTGGGGGCCATTAAACTCCATATCATTTGAACCTTCCTGAAGCTAGGATTGGAGCTGCTGGAGAGAAGGAGGGGGTGAGTCACAAGACAAAGACCCTGAGGTGGGGGCCCTTAAACTCCATATCATTTGAACCTTCCTGAAGCTAGGATTGGAGCTGCTGGAGAGAAGGGGGGGAGATTCACAGAGACAAAGACACTGAGGTGGGGGCCCTTAAACTCCATATCATTTGAACCTTCCTGAAGCTAGGATTGGAGCTGCTGGAGAGAAGGGGGGAGAGTCACAGAGACAAAGACACTGAGGTGGGGGCCCTTAAACTCCATATCATTTGAACCTTCCTGAAGCTAGGATTGGAGCTGCTGGAGAGAAGGGGGGGAGAGTCACAGAGACAAAGACACTGAGGTGGGGGCCCTTAAACTCCATATCATTTGAACCTTCCTGAAGCTAGGATTGGAGCTGCTGGAGAGAAGGGGGGGAGAGTCACAGAGACAAAGACACTGAGGTGGGGGCCCTTAAACTCCATATCATTTGAACCTTCCTGAAGCTAGGATTGGAGCTGCTGGAGAGAAGGAGGGGGTGAGTCACAAGACAAAGACACTGAGGTGGGGGCCCTTAAACTCCGTATCATTTGAACCTTCCTGAAGCTAGGATTGGAGCTGCTGGAGAGAAGGAGGGGGTGAGTCACAAGACAAAGACACTGAGGTGGGGGCCCTTAAACTCCATATCATTTGAACCTTCCTGAAGCTAGGATTGGAGCTGCTGGAGAGAAGGAGGGGGTGAGTCACAAGACAAAGACACTGAGGTGGGGGCCCTTAAACTCCATATCATTTGAACCTTCCTGAAGCTAGGATTGGAGCTGCTGGAGAGAAGGGGGGGAGAGTCACAGAGACAAAGACACTGAGGTGGGGGCCCTTAAACTCCATATCATTTGAACCTTCCTGAAGCTAGGATTGGAACTGCTGGAGAGAAGTGGGGGAGAGTCACAGAGACAAAGACACTGAGGTGGGGGCCCTTAAACTCCATATCATTTGAACCTTCCTGAAGCTAGGATTGGAGCTGCTGGAGAGAAGGGGGGGAGAGTCACAGAGACAAAGACACTGAGGTGGGGGCCCTTAAACTCCATATCATTTGAACCTTCCTGAAGCTAGGATTGGAGCTGCTGGAGAGAAGGGGGGAGAGTCACAGAGACAAAGACACTGAGGTGGGGGCCCTTAAACTCCATATCATTTGAACCTTCCTGAAGCTAGGATTGGAGCTGCTGGAGAGAAGGGGGGGAGAGTCACAGAGACAAAGACACTGAGGTGGGGGCCCTTAAACTCCATATCATTTGAACCTTCCTGAAGCTAGGATTGGAGCTGCTGGAGAGAAGGGGGGGAGAGTCACAGAGACAAAGACACTGAGGTGGGGGCCCTTAAACTCCATATCATTTGAACCTTCCTGAAGCTAGGATTGGAGCTGCTGGAGAGAAGGGGGGGAGAGTCACAGAGACAAAGACACTGAGGTGGGGGCCCTTAAACTCCATATCATTTGAACCTTCCTGAAGCTAGGATTGGAGCTGCTGGAGAGAAGGGGGGGAGAGTCACAGAGACAAAGACACTGAGGTGGGGGCCCTTAAACTCCATATCATTTGAACCTTCCTGAAGCTAGGATTGGAGCTGCTGGAGAGAAGGGGGGGAGAGTCACAGAGACAAAGACACTGAGGTGGGGGCCCTTAAACTCCATATCATTTGAACCTTCCTGAAGCTAGGATTGGAGCTGCTGGAGAGAAGGGGGGGAGAGTCACAGAGACAAAGACACTGAGGTGGGGGCCCTTAAACTCCATATCATTTGAACCTTCCTGAAGCTAGGATTGGAGCTGCTGGAGAGAAGGAAGGGGTGAGTCACAGAGACAAAGACACTGAGGTGGGGGCCCTTAAACTCCATATCATTTGAACCTTCCTGAAGCTAGGATTGGAGCTGCTGGAGAGAAGGGGGGGAGAGTCACAGAGACAAAGACACTGAGGTGGGGGCCCTTAAACTCCATATCATTTGAACCTTCCTGAAGCTAGGATTGGAGCTGCTGGAGAGAAGGAGGGGGTGAGTCACAGAGACAAAGACACTGAGGTGGGGGCCCTTAAACTCCATATCATTTGAACCTTCCTGAAGCTAGGATTGGAGCTGCTGGAGAGAAGGAGGGGGTGAGTCACAAGACAAAGACACTGAGGTCGGGCCCTTAAACTCCATATCATTTGAACCTTCCTGAAGCTAGGATGCAGCTGCTGGAGAGAAGGAGGGGGTGAGTCACAAGACAAAGACACTGAGGTGGGGCCCTTAAACTCCATATCATTTGAACCTTCCTGAAGCTAGGATTGGAGCTGCTGGAGAGAAGGGGGGGAGAGTCACAGAGACAAAGACACTGAGGTGGGGGCCCTTAAACTCCATATCATTTGAACCTTCCTGAAGCTAGGATTGGAGCTGCTGGAGAGAAGGGGGGGAGAGTCACAGAGACAAAGACACTGAGGTGGGGGCCCTTAAACTCCATATCATTTGAACCTTCCTGAAGCTAGGATTGGAGCTGCTGGAGAGAAGGGGGGGAGAGTCACAGAGACAAAGACACTGAGGTGGGGGCCCTTAAACTCCATATCATTTGAACCTTCCTGAAGCTAGGATTGGAGCTGCTGGAGAGAAGGGGGGGAGAGTCACAGAGACAAAGACACTGAGGTGGGGGCCCTTAAACTCCATATCATTTGAACCTTCCTGAAGCTAGGATTGGAGCTGCTGGAGAGAAGGGGGGGAGAGTCACAGAGACAAAGACACTGAGGTGGGGGCCCTTAAACTCCATATCATTTGAACCTTCCTGAAGCTAGGATTGGAGCTGCTGGAGAGAAGGGGGGGAGAGTCACAGAGACAAAGACACTGAGGTGGGGGCCCTTAAACTCCATATCATTTGAACCTTCCTGAAGCTAGGATTGGAGCTGCTGGAGAGAAGGGGGGGAGAGTCACAGAGACAAAGACACTGAGGTGGGGGCCCTTAAACTCCATATCATTTGAACCTTCCTGAAGCTAGGATTGGAGCTGCTGGAGAGAAGGGGGGGAGAGTCACAGAGACAAAGACACTGAGGTGGGGGCCCTTAAACTCCATATCATTTGAACCTTCCTGAAGCTAGGATTGGAGCTGCTGGAGAGAAGGGGGGGAGAGTCACAGAGACAAAGACACTGAGGTGGGGGCCCTTAAACTCCATATCATTTGAACCTTCCTGAAGCTAGGATTGGAGCTGCTGGAGAGAAGGGGGGGAGAGTCACAGAGACAAAGACACTGAGGTGGGGGCCCTTAAACTCCATATCATTTGAACCTTCCTGAAGCTAGGATTGGAGCTGCTGGAGAGAAGGGGGGGAGAGTCACAGAGACAAAGACACTGAGGTGGGGGCCCTTAAACTCCATATCATTTGAACCTTCCTGAAGCTAGGATTGGAGCTGCTGGAGAGAAGGGGGGGAGAGTCACAGAGACAAAGACACTGAGGTGGGGGCCCTTAAACTCCATATCATTTGAACCTTCCTGAAGCTAGGATTGGAGCTGCTGGAGAGAAGGGGGGGAGAGTCACAGAGACAAAGACACTGAGGTGGGGGCCCTTAAACTCCATATCATTTGAACCTTCCTGAAGCTAGGATTGGAGCTGCTGGAGAGAAGGGGGGGAGAGTCACAGAGACAAAGACACTGAGGTGGGGGCCCTTAAACTCCATATCATTTGAACCTTCCTGAAGCTAGGATTGGAGCTGCTGGAGAGAAGGGGGGGAGAGTCACAGAGACAAAGACACTGAGGTGGGGGCCCTTAAACTCCATATCATTTGAACCTTCCTGAAGCTAGGATTGGAGCTGCTGGAGAGAAGGGGGGGAGAGTCACAGAGACAAAGACACTGAGGTGGGGGCCCTTAAACTCCATATCATTTGAACCTTCCTGAAGCTAGGATTGGAGCTGCTGGAGAGAAGGGGGGGAGAGTCACAGAGACAAAGACACTGAGGTGGGGGCCCTTAAACTCCATATCATTTGAACCTTCCTGAAGCTAGGATTGGAGCTGCTGGAGAGAAGGGGGGGAGAGTCACAGAGACAAAGACACTGAGGTGGGGGCCCTTAAACTCCATATCATTTGAACCTTCCTGAAGCTAGGATTGGAGCTGCTGGAGAGAAGGGGGGGAGAGTCACAGAGACAAAGACACTGAGGTGGGGGCCCTTAAACTCCATATCATTTGAACCTTCCTGAAGCTAGGATTGGAGCTGCTGGAGAGAAGGGGGGGAGAGTCACAGAGACAAAGACACTGAGGTGGGGGCCCTTAAACTCCATATCATTTGAACCTTCCTGAAGCTAGGATTGGAGCTGCTGGAGAGAAGGGGGGGAGAGTCACAGAGACAAAGACACTGAGGTGGGGGCCCTTAAACTCCATATCATTTGAACCTTCCTGAAGCTAGGATTGGAGCTGCTGGAGAGAAGGGGGGGAGAGTCACAGAGACAAAGACACTGAGGTGGGGGCCCTTAAACTCCATATCATTTGAACCTTCCTGAAGCTAGGATTGGAGCTGCTGGAGAGAAGGGGGGGAGAGTCACAGAGACAAAGACACTGAGGTGGGGGCCCTTAAACTCCATATCATTTGAACCTTCCTGAAGCTAGGATTGGAGCTGCTGGAGAGAAGGGGGGGAGAGTCACAGAGACAAAGACACTGAGGTGGGGGCCCTTAAACTCCATATCATTTGAACC